>NW_028317885.1:2206944-2522222 GCF_062004578.1 Staurois parvus | reverse complement strand
AAAAACTAAGAGGCAATCCAATGCAGCATGGGTAAACTGAGCAGGGGACTTTGGATGCTGAAAAAAAAACAAGCACAAAATGAGCCCCTGAGTCTAGGTGGTAATGAAAAATTGAATACTCTCTATACAGTAGTATTGCACTCACAAACGGGAGCTTGACAAATCTGCAGCAATATAGCATGTCAGTGTAAAACCTCACAGTCACTGTCAGGCCGGCCATGGAGAGCTTTACTCTGAGGATCTAACTGCTCCCCCTGGCCAGGCCGACAGTGACTGTGAGGTTTTACACTGACATGCTGTGCTACTTCAGGCTTTGTCAAGCTCCCATTTGTGAGTGCAATACTATAGAGTGGGGTTCGGCAACCCTACCTGTCGACCGCGGGCAGGCGACAGGTACACTGGGAACAGGTCGCTCTTCCCTCCATCCCCCGGCCTCCTCCACTGTTGTCATTCTCAGTGCACAGTGGAGAGCGGAAGGCAGCATGGCTCAGGATGGAGGGTGGGAGGAGGAGCTGGACAAATTAACTTTTCATATTCTTCCGCAGGTGATTGGTTGCTAGGACTGACGTAGCAACCAATCACCCGCAGGTTAATATGAAAAGTTCATGTGTCCAGCTCCTTCTCCCATCTTCCGTCCTGAGCCATGCTGCCTTCCGCTCTCCACTGTGCACTCAGGATGTCAGCAGGAGTGGAGGAGGCTGGGGGAAAAGGGGGAGAAGACATTGCTGGGCGAGGGGGAAGGGGGCCAGAGGAAACTGTTATGGGGGAAAAGGGGGGCAGAGAACACTACTGGAGGGGGGAGGTGATGGGCAGAGGACACTGCTATGGGCAAGGCCACCCCCATAGCACTGTCCTCTGCCACCCTTCATATCACCCCCCCTTTCCCCTATAGCAGTGAGCTCTGGGCCCCCCAGCAATGTCCTCTGGCCCCCTTTATGCCCCCCCCACCAGCAGTGTCCCCCCCCACCCCCTCCCATGGATAGGTATTTAAAAAATATTTCTCACAATTTCTTTAGGAGCCCTGTTGAAAGGGGAGCACTTGGGAGAGGGCCCAGGCAGCAGAAAAAAAGGAGGAACAAGGACAGGAGGGGCAGCGGGGGAGGCATTTACTAGAATCAATCCCCTGGATTTTCCTCCTGCAGCAGCTGTATGCTGGTGGGAGGGTGAGGAGGAGATGCTAGCTTTCAGCTGCTCCAGGAGGACAATAAAAGGGATCCTCAGAAGGAAGGTATTTTAAAAATCTTAATTCACAGCAAGTGGCTGGCGATTGGGATTTTCTTGAATAAAACAATAACAATTCCTGATATGATCTGGAATTTCTTAAGCTCATATAATAAACCGAAGATATATATATTTTTTCTTTTTTACAACTCCTATTGCAGTCTGAGCCCATGTGGGGTAACTGGATAATTTCTACAATATGTCTGTATTATGTTTTTCCTGATTGGTAACATAATAATTTGTTGTAAACCGAATGCTGAATGAACTTAAAATCTGGCTAATCTTGAATGTTTGTAAAGAACTTATATGTGCTAATTCATTTATGTTTATTGGAAGAATTTTCATTAAATAAAAACGATTGAAAAAAAATCCAATTGTTTTAGTATCAATTACAATTAGAGGCTCCTTTTGACTTGGTTTTCTTTTTTTTATCCTTTTTCAGTTATCATTTGAGCCTTTGATCTGAAAGATAGGGATACTTCTTTTCCTGTTAAGGCACTCTAATAGATCTGTGCTTCATGGGCTTTGCAGCACGAGGCATTTGTTTCTTAGATTTGCAAGGCTGCTACTTGTTCTCCTCTTCAAATGTTTGTTAAGTTCACCGGGTTGATGTTAAGGCCTCTTGATGCAAGCATATCATACTAAAAGCTGCTGTGAGTCTGTCAGGCTTCTTTGACCTGTTTGTTACACAGGCCTGTTTATGTTTGGTGCTCTGTTGCCCACCACTCAAGTGGACTGCTTTTGGACATCCCATAGTAATAACTAATGATCCTGTGTCTCATAATGCATGCCTAAGATTTGGAGTATTCTTCTCTGAGTATAGAACAATAAACAGTTCAGTCCCCTTTGTTCTGATGACCTCCTTATTGCTTGCTACAAAACTGAGGCTAACTAGGAGTGGAAGGGATTATATGGGGAATTTCCCAGCAACTTTCTTTGAACGGTGCCCATGCTGAGCAGGTGACCCCCTATGGTTACTATGCAGCAGGGCAGTTGCTTTAAGCACCATTGAGAAACTCTCTGAAATTTAAGTGGCTAAGCCACTCTTAAATTATTTGCCCGAAATTGACAATATATCCTCCAAGACATACACCTTTCAGGCATGAACCAATTGTAGGAAATCTTAAGTTCCCTCCAAGTCTAGCAGATAAAACATTTCAACCCCAGAAAGAAACAGGTAAAACTTGACTTAAAAACTTCCCATCATCATCAAGATATAAAGCCATATTTGAAATACAAAGCATGAGTAAACCACCTTTACCCTTCAACAACTATTACCAGTTAGGACCTATGCCTGGACCCAGGCCAATACAGAATGACCTACGCAATGGCGACCCCTCCCATGCTCCAGGGGGTCTGGGTGGCCTCCCTGTCACATTAGTATACTTAAAGTTCCACTCACACTGAAAAAAAATAAAAGTCAGCAGCTACAAAAACTGTGGCTGCTGACTTTTAAAAAACAGCCACTCACCTGTCCCACGATCCTGTGGTGCCCCCGCCGCAGCCCATTTCACCGGTCATCCTGTATTCCAGGCGCCGGCATCTTCAGTGTGGGCACCCATCTGTGACAGGTTACGGCTTCACAGCCGGGTGCCCACTGCGCATAAGCAAGTAGCGCTGCGCTTCCTGAATGGCCCCGTCGTCTTCTGGGACCTGTCACGTGTCCCACAAGACTATGGGGAGGGAGGGTAGGAGGACAACTTCCACTTCTGATCGCTTAGGTGATCACAGCAGAAGTGGGAGCGGGTACCTGTCAATTTCGGGTACCCGCTCCCCAAAGGTACCAATCCTTGGGGAGCGGAGGACCAGTCTTTAGAGCGGAACTTCCCTTTTGGGTGGAACTCCGCTTTAAGTCCCGTCTTTCTGATAGGTGGCCATGTCTAATGCTGTGTCGCAATATCACAGGATGTGGCTATGCAAGCTGAGGGACTCTGCTGTCCCTGTTATTCATGCTGCTCACTCTGCTCTCTATCTGCAGCAGCATTGCTAGTACCAGGTGTGCTCACTATCTGCTCACCCTTTTTTTAAATCATCTGTCAGGCTGCTGCAGCGTTATTCCTCTCCTACTCAGCTCAGACCTTGAGGGTAGCAGCCACGTCATTTGGCTCTACCCCCCCCCCCCTCAGAAACAACAGGGGAAGAAGTGTGCAGATGTGTGGAAGAGGCATCAGAGGTACTGGAACTGGTGAGTGTTTTCAGGGGTACAGTGGTGGCAGAGGAGGGGGTGCAGTGGTGCAACAGGTGCTCAGGAGGGGTGCAGTGGTGGAAGAGGAGGGAGGGGGGCAGTGGTGGAAACGGTGCTCAGGAGTGGGTGCAGTATGGAAGAAGAGGGGGTTTATTGGTGGAACAGGTGCTCAGGAGGGGTTCAGTGGTGAAAGAAGTGGGGTGCAGTGGTAGAAAAGACATGGGCGCAGTGGTGAAATAGGTTTTCAGGAGGGGTGCAGTGGTGGAAAATTTGTTCAGGAGGGGGTGCAGTGGTGAAACAGGTGTTTAAGAGGGGACACAGCCATTTACCCATACACACACACTTGTGTCATATATACAGTAAATTACCCATTCGTGTAAATATCCCTTTACTCATACTTTCACACAGTCATACACAGTACTTTACTAATACTTGCATGCAGCCATTTACCTATATACACTGAAGTAGCTACAGGGATCACAGGGGTCACAATGGTGACCCTGCTCATGCTCCATGGGGCCCGGGGACCTCCCTGTCACATTAGCATACCTCCTAATAGTCTCCTAACAAAATATTGGCATGTCGTGAATCTGAGCCGTGTCTCGCTGGCAGTTGGGCACTGAAATACTTTCAGCACTCAGCTGCCAGAGCTAATGGTAGACATGATAGCTGTCCGGGATTCAGTGTATGCAGCATCACTGTGTGTCTGAGCTGAACATTTCTCCCGTTTTGCCAACCACTGTACTGCATATATGCAGCTGAAGCATGGAGGCAAGTGAGTCACTAACCCTGCCTCATAGACCGATGGAAAAGGCCCTGCCCTTCATGGTTCCTTGCACAGGGCCCTGAAGGTTCTAGTTATGCCTCTGGCCTATACATTTCTTAGCAGATGCTAGCCCACCCCCTGAGCAATTTATCCCAGTGTACCTTAAATACTTAAGAATTTGTTTTTCAAAACAACAAAGGAAAAAAATATTAAGGCTTACCAATAAGTACTCTGTCTCAAGCAAAATGCAGGAATCCTGTTTTGAACTATTGTACCATTGGTACAAGGTCCCAGAAATCCTGTTTAAAATGTTTCCACAGTGCTCACACCTTTGTTGGAGATATCAACAATATGAGAGGACTCTACTATATATATTCTGTCCAGTGCTGCAAGAATTTTGGGACACAGTCAAAGGTATCTCTTTTAGACTTACAGAAGTTTGGCTAGAGAACAAACCTGCCACCTTCATTCTTCACCTTATCCTATGCCAGTTAAGCACTATAAGAAATCACTTCTTATTCACTTACTCAGTGCAGCAAAAACCTGTGTTCCACTGTGTTGGAAACAGACCATTGCCCCTCCAGTTGGTCCATGGATAACCAGGGTAAACAAAATTAAGAACATGGAAGGTTTAATGGCGGGTGCAAACCATACGGAGAACCAGTTCTGTAAAACCTGGTTCTACTGTTTGGATTTCCAAACAGTAGAATTCTACTCCTGGGTTTCTTCAAGGGATCGTTGTGAAGTTTGTTTTTCCTGCTCTTTCCTCCCCTCCCCTTTGACCCTTACAAGCTGTTTCCCCCCTACATTCCTCCTTCTTATGCTACCCCTCCAATGTGTGTTTAACACTTCAGGAGCTTATTATCCTCTTCACGCCATCACATGAGGGGATCCAGTGACTCTATATACAGAGTTAAGACAGTTGGCATTCATAAGAGGGAAAAAAGGCACCCCTTCATCAAGGCTCACAAGACAATCAATACAGCTCTACATCTGAACAGATCCACCAAACGTGCATATCGCCTAAAAAACTCTGGATGTTATGTACCTTGAAATGTTTTTCTCATACCTGGGACAGCTATTGACATGCCTATACAATAAAATTGTCACTTTTTGTTAGAGAATGAGGAATACCCTGGATTTTATAATATTATGTTATACATGTAACTGGTACCTTTTTCATTTTCCTGAAATTAAAAAATATTTGTTTTCCTGACAGACTCCATGGCAACATCCATGCATCATTTTCACTCCTATTCCATAGGACCTCACTCCCATAAATTTTGAAGCTGCGCCAGAGGCTGCATTCCTTTTTTGTCTTCCTCATAGGACCCTTAGTGTCGTTTGGAGCTACATCCTCGGCCAAAACGTTTGCCAGTATCAGAGCCTTTAGGATCCTTTGACAACTTGCTGCTCCAGATGGGATCTCTTTTAGTACAGTTATCAATAAAGACTTTGTCAAGTAGGTAGCCTCTCTAAGGTTTTTTTTTCAGTCAGGAAGCTTGCCAGGATCTGGGCCTCAGGCTGTGAGGGATCCTTATTGGCTACTGCCTAGCATGGGTAGTGTTTATGCCCACACTGGGTTGCAATCCGAGCTTCTGCATCCTATGAAAACAAAAGATTTGTTCCTTCTTTATGCAGGACCACTAAGGATATTGTTCTAAGCCATGGATATTGAGATACTTTGAGCATGCTCACAAGCAACAGCTTTGCTTAGAGTTTTAGGACATATGTTTGTCATTCTCTCTAGCAGAACCAGAGGGATGGAGATATCATTCTAAAATCATTGCTGGATAGGTCATTCCAGCTAGCCATCTGGCTTATAGGGCAATTACAATGCACTCAACCAGTGTGTAGAGTTTGTGTGCTCCCTGTGAAAGAGAGCCAGGAATCCATGCAGGGGATGACATGTCGTCCATCAAGGCTGTTCTGGCTCATTGTGGCTAGCTTCCTTATACTGTTAGTTTTTATCCATAATGTTTCTGATGGCTAAGCGATATGATTGAAACCCTCCTCTTTTGGCATCCTACCCTTGTTTTTTTGGGCTAGTTAGTTTACAAACGTATGCTGCCATGGAGTCTGTCAGGAAAACAGAAAAGTTCCTTTCTGATACTTACTGTAATTTTCCTTTCCTGGTGGAAAAAAATTTCAGGAGGCTAGGGATTCTTGAAATTTGGAGTAGGGAGTAGGCTATCATAGAGTATTAACAGCTCTATGATACTAACTGCACTATGGATATGGCAAGACTTAACAGAGTTATAGTACTAAAGGAAGACTGAAAGCTTCTTAAAGTTTCCAGATCAATATGTGGACAGTATCAGTTTAAAGTGTACAGTACAGTTGTGGCCAAAATTATTCAACCCCCAATGCTGTAAAGGGGTTTAGGGACTATAGTGTACATTTGGAATTGTATTCAGAATCAAATCCTACAAGGACGTTGTAACTACCCAAATGCAACTAAAATGACATCAATTGTTTATGTAATACAGTAGTAAATGGTTCTTATGTGGTTTCTTCATTGCCACAATTATTCAACCCCTTAAAGACTACCACTCTGAAGAACAGAGGTTCATACAGGTGCTTTCCATCAGGTATTGAAAACACCTGTGGATGTCACCGAGCAGCAATCAAGCATAATAAGCACCAATTAGGCAGCTTTAAAATGACTGTGATACTCAGCTCCTTCTAGACATTTACTGGTGTGGTTACAAACATGGTGAAGGCAAGAGAATGGTCCAGGAAGACAAGAGAAGAGGTGATTTCTCTTCACAGGAAGGGCAATGGCTATAAGAAGATTGCAAAGATGTTAAACATACCAAGAGACACCTTAGGAAGCATCATTCGCAAATTCAAGGCAAAGGGCACTGTTGAAACGCTACCTGGTCGTGGCAGAAAGAAGATGCTGACTTCGACTGCTGTGCGCTACCTGAAGCGTAGAGTGGAGAGAAGTCCCCGTGTGACTGCTGAGGAACTGAGAAAAGATTTGTCAGATGTGGGTACAGAAGTTTCAGCCCAGACAATAAGACGCACACTGCGTAATGAAGGCCTCCGTGCCAGAACTCCCAGGCGTACCCCCTTGCTGTCTCCAAAGAATAAGAAGAGTCGACTGCAGTATGCCAAAAGCCATGTGGACAAACCACAAAAGTTGTGGGATAGTGTTCTGTGGACTGATGAAACAAAATTAGAACTGTTTGGGCCCATGGATCAACGCTATGTTTGGAGGAGGAAGAACAAGGCCTATGATGAAAAGAACACCTTGCCTACTGTGAAGCATGGTGGAGGGTCAATCATGCTTTGGGGCTGTTTTGCTTCTGCAGGTACAGGGAAGCTTCAGCGTGTGCAAGGTACCATGAATTCTCTTCAGTACCAGGAGATATTGGATGGAAACGTGATGCAGTCCGTCACACACCTGAGGCTTGGGAGACGTTGGACCTTTCAACAGGACAATGATCCCAAGCATACCTCCAAGTCCACTAGAGCATGGTTGCAGAGGAAAGGCTGGAACATTTTGGAGTGGCCATCGCAGTCACCAGACTTAAATCCGATTGAGAACCTCTGGTGGGACTTAAAGAAAGCAGTTGCAGTGCGCAAGCCTAAGAATGTGACTGAACTGGAGGCCTTTGCCCATGAAGAATGGGCGAAGATACCCGTAGATCGCTGCAAGACACTTGTGTCAAGCTATGCTTCACGTTTAAAAGCTGTTATAACTGTAAAAGGATGCTGTACTAAGTACTAAGATTGAATGTCACTTGGGGGTTGAATAAAACTGATAATGCTGTGAGCACAGAAAAGACATTTGTGGTTATTTCATTATAACTGTTATGTTATATTTGTCTGACCTACAAGTGCCTCTTTAATGTAAATGTAAGCAAGATGACTGAATGATCAAAAGCAATGTCAAACTGGCCAAAACACTCAATTTCAGTGGGGGTTGAATAATTTTGGCCACAACTGTATGTCAGGGCAAAATAAACAGCTCTGCAGGACATCTCTGCAATATATGCACATTTCCAAATGTTGTAGCCTTTTAAAAAAAACACCTGTTCGTCTGCCAGACTTTCTAATTCCTTTTGTGGGTTGACAACACACAGCATTTTTATGGACTGAATGTTGTCAGCCTTTTCCAGTTTTCTTTTGCTAAACTACACACAGCCACCTACTCTCCACATCTCTACAACATGTACACTAATCTTCCTGTACTCCCAAGATAAGAACTATTACTTCCTTTGAGATAACACAGCAAGAATGTACAAGAAACAGGACAGCTCTGATTTTCTGGCATGATAAACAGGTATTTTCTACATAATCAGATATAAGAAAAAGCTTTTCAATATATTTAATTGACCAAAAAAGAGCAAAAAGGAGAGGTTAATTTCTAGGGCTTACATACACTTTACTGTAGTTAATCTTATCAATGTATGCTAAAGCCCTAAAAACTGTTTTGTGTGGTTTGTAATTACTGTATATATGTTCATGATAGAACCATATATGATCATTACACATGCAAGCTCTGCTGAGTAATGCTTCACATGGTTGCACCTTGCTGATTCTCTAAATACACTGCATATCTACTAGACAGAGTCTGTCTGAATGAAAGCAATTCAGTTTCAGTCTCTAATTATATAAAACATTCACAGTTATTATAGTAGCAGAGACCATATGATCAGGGCTGCCTGGGGTTTCAGATCACATAACAGAGTATGAAAGTAGCTTTCTTCTTGGGAGGCTAGTTGACTTTTTACTCACCCCCCCAAAAATGTGCCTTATTGACTTACAGTATGTGAATTTTAATGATTTATCTGCCTTTAGGCGTACAGAAGCAAAAGCAGTACACTGCCCTACTGTATCTCTAGCTGTGGATCTCCATGCAGCCAGTTTCAGGTTGTGTGCCACCCTTGGCAAACCCAGACCTGATATGCTACTGACCAAGAGATTTGTGCAACACCAAATAGAGGAGGGGGGTTTGTGGGTCTGAAGGCACATTTCTGGAGGAGCAGTGCCTTGTGAAGTGTATGCACGTTTCAAGCAGCAGCTGGATTTTCCAGTGCAATATATCCATCTAAGAAACTTATCTTTTTATGTCATGAAGCAACATCTGTGTCAACATGGTCTGATTCAAGCGTTGATGATTCTAAAGCCAGGGAAGATTGCTCCTTATCTCTAGGGGATGAGAAGAAAGGTAATACTTCCCTTTTCCTAACTCTAGCAGACTCTAACACTCTCCTCTGTTCCAGCTAGTGAGTGGTCTCTCAGAGTCCTTCATATACAGTGCAGGACTGTTGGCTCCATATTAAACCCCCCACCCTTATGTCCCTCCCCACCCTTTACATTCCATGTAGGATTAAAGTATAACTAAGGGCATTTTTTTGGACAGAGTGGAGAGGGGTTAGAACCCCAGTCAAGTAATAATTGCTGTCGGTGCTTCATTAGAGAGATTATTCCTTTCTATTTGTCCTGTTTACCATTATCATTGAAAATGAAAGTAAAAGAAAATCCCAAATTCTTGGGTTGTCCCCAGAACAATAATAGAGGGGAAATCAATTAATGATAACATCAGTTCTGGTGACCTTGGGGGCCCCAACGGATTCTCTTAATTTGCAGGGATTTCATCTCACTTCCTGTTTTGGCTATGGGATTGGGAATGGGGTTATAACTCTCCCTTACGTTATCCAAAATGAAAAAAAAAATAGTTTTGCCTATATTTCTACTAGTAACGCATCAATAGTCATATCAGCTCGTGTTAATATGAATGTTGAGGGGTTGGTGAATGACAGGATCTCCTCCACTCACATAACTTTTTACTTTCAATTAAAAAATGATAGAAGGAGGAAAGGGGAGGGAAGGCGTCAGGAGACTTTCACAACCGCTTAATCTGTGCAGCACACAGCTCGCGCAGGATCCAACATCAGTTAAGGGAGGATTTCTATAACAAGGAGCAATCAGCAGGACATTCGAGGTAAGTTTTATGTCTCTGGTGCAGTGTACTCCAAAAAAAAAGTTTAAAATAAACTTCAGCTTTAAATACATTTTATAGTTGGCTTTAGCAAACACAGGATGTCTGGCATTTCAAGATTTCCTTCAACTTTTATTACTGACATCTTCACAATGACTAATTGTTGGCTGTACTCTGTTTTTATCACCATAAAATTACATCTCTCCTAATACTGCATGAAAACTGAATACAAAGTTGGATATTAACTAAAAAAAAAGTTCTATAAAGACTTTATTAAAGCATAAATCATTAGCACTTGATTATGATAATAAAAACCATGGCATTTAAACAATGTAAACATGCGATCCTTAAGAAGCAAAACTGTTTGAAAACTGTGGTCAGTTGAGCACATGTGTCTTTGAGGAATGTTTAATTTTTCCCAATGTTCTGTCTTCAAGATGTTTGCACTAAACACTATTATATTGGTACTATGATGTGTTTGGGTTTAAAATGGTTTAATACAAAGTGCCTAACTTAAAGTGTATGTAAACTCTAACAATAAATTTCTCTTATTTGCTTCCTTTTGGTCTGTTAAATATGCTATTGAAAGCATTTTATTTCATCTGTTTGGCAAGTGCAAAGAAAAAAAACAAGTAGCTGTTCATCTAGTCAGAAATCTTGTGAGCTGGTAACGTTCTATACTCTCTTTCACTGGACTGTTATCAGTTAACATTGTTCCCTGCTTCCTTTGTGGACTACAAAATGTACTTTCCTCTGTTATGGAGAAGAGAGTGAGGTGTTATGTAGTCCTAACAAACTCCTTGTCCTCTGCTTAGTACAGTTGTCACCATAGGACAGGAAGTATGGTAATGGAAAGATTACCAGGTTAAATAGAGAAAAAAAGATATGAAAAAAGAAAACAAATGCAACCACTACATATTTGGACTGGTAAGCTGCAATACTATAATTTTTTATTCTTGGGTTTAGATGTACTTTAAGCTAAGGTAAGCTGCATCTTAAACACTCTACTTGCATTAATGCGCAGTGGTAATAAATGGTGTTAGATCTGTGGTTATCAGCACACTTGCAGACCAGCTAATGTACATGTACGTCCCTGGTTCGCAAGCATATACCGGGCTAATGCCTGCAGCTGCAGACATTAACACAGTATTTTTATTTTTAACTGTAGGCGATGCTGTTATATGTAAAATTCTAGCAGCTATTTAGCCACTGGATTGCTTTTACAGGTGGCAGAAGGGGATCCCCCCCCCCTCTCGCCACCCTCTGGTGCCTCTCCGGGCTCTCCCGTCCCAGAGGGGAGCACTGTACTGAAGCCAGTGGTTGTGCCTGCTTACCATAGAGGTGTTTGGGGACCTGATTGTCCCCAGTCATCTCTATGGTCAAGGAGACTGGAAGTGACGATCATTTTGTCACTTAGGGCATATGTAAACAGAGACATTTTTTTTTGCAAAGCATAAGATCAATGTTGTTTTTTTTATCTTATGATTTCAAAGGTTGAGGAGAGATTTGGTGTCTTATAGACCCCAGACGTCTCTATAAAGATTCTTTGTCATGCTTTATTGCTGTCACAAATGATGTTTACATTTCTTGTGATAGCAATAAAAGCAATCAGAACATTTTTTTAAAGGGACAGTGTAAAAATAGAATGAATAACAAAAATTTTTAAAGCTCCCCCATCCTCCCCCCATGCTCGTGCGCAGAGGTGAATGAACACTTAGGTCGCTCACACATATGTAATTGGTGTTCGCAGTACACGTGTGAGGTATCATCGCCAACATTAATAGTGTGAGCAGTAATTCCAAAACTAAAACTGAAAAACCATTGTGCAAATACCGTGTGACATAAAAAATTGCAACAACCACCATTTTAGTCTCCAAGGCATCTGCAAAATATGCATATATACTGTGTGTGTGTGTGTATGTATGTATATATATATATATGTGTATATATATATATATATATATATCATGTTTGGGGATTCCAAGTATTTTTCTATCAAGAATTACAGATTTTACTTGTAAACAAAGAGTGTCAGAAAAAGCCCTGGTCTTAAAGTGGTTAATGCTTCTGTGGGCAACGTGTTTACTTGAAGTGTTTTATGGTCAGAGTAATTTTTAGGGAATGCATGTATATTGTTGCATGTCAGCTGGTATTGACTTACTTTTGGAATCAAGTTTGGAGACATATATTTTTATTTCCTTGGTTTTTATTGAGAGTACCGTATTTTTCGCTCCATAAGACGCACCTGACCATAAGACGCACCTAGGTTTTAGAGGCGAAAAACAAGAAAAAAAAATATTCTGAACCAATGGACTGCAGACACAGTACAGGAGATGACCAGAGACTGCGGACATAGTACAGGGGATAACCAGAGACTGCAGACACAATACAGGAGATGACCAGAGACTGCGGACACAGTACAGGAGATGACCAGAGACTGCGGACACAGTACAGGAGATGACCAGAGACTGCGGACACAGTACAGGAGATGACCAGAGACTGCGGACACAGTACAGGAGATGACCAGAGACTGCGGACACAATACAGGAGATGACCAGAGACTGCGGACACAGTACAGGAGATGACCAGAGACTGCGGACACAGTGCAGGAGATGACCAGAGACTGCGGACACAGTGCAGGAGATGACCAGAGACTGCGGACACAGTACAGGAGATGACCAGAGACCGCGGACAGTGCAGGGGATGACCAGAGACCGCGGACAGTGCAGGGAATGACCAGAGACCGCAGACAGTGCAGGGAATGACCAGAGACTGCTGACCTTTGGGGAGGGAGGGGGAGCGGGTACCTGAATTTGACAGGCACCCGCTCCCACTTCCGCGGAGTTGTCCTTCCCTCTTCTTCCCGGGCCGGCTTCTGTGACAGCCAGGTGCCCACTGCGCATGCGCGAGAAGCGCTGCGCTTTGTGAATGGCCCGGCGCCTTCTGGGACCTGTCATGTGTCCCAGAAGACACCGGATCATTCACAAAGCGCAGCACATGCGCAGTGGGCACCCGGCTGTCACAGAAGCCGGCCCGGGAAGACTGTGCAGCGCTGGAGCAAGGAACAGGTAAGGCCCTGCAGGAGAGAACAGCTGAGCGGCCGGCCCGGTATTCTGACATGGTGGTGGCAGAAATACCAGACCGGCCGCTTTATATTCGCTCCATAAGACGCACTGACATTTTCCCTTCTTTTTTGGGGCGGAAAAAGTGCGTCTTATGGAGCGAAAAATACGGTAAATAGTGAACATTTTTCCCAGTGCAATATTTGTGATTTTCACACTCCCATATATTTATTCCAAAATATAATCTGCTGATTAGTCTGCTGAATAAAATGATTTCACATTAGTGCAGCTTTTATGTAACGTAGCAGAATGGTAAAGCTCAAAGTAAATATAAGCGTTTTATTTTAGGAGAAATGTATTCCCTTCTCAATGCTACATTGCGACGCATGTGGGAGGAAATTGGTTTTGCACAATTGTTAGCATCATATTAAGATAAGATTAAGTCAGGTTGACAAGGGCACAAGGGTTTTACTAAGTTATGGTTATGGGTTGAGTATACAACTCACAGGGTTCCCAGGTAGAGGGATGAGAAAGGGGGAGTGGGATTGGAATTGGAATTGCATCCATGCTGCATCATCATTGAAGCCATACTCTACTCTATACTATCAGAGGTCCAACAAGTTGCAATTGAAGTCTGTGGGGAAGTAGTGCTCAATCTAGGGTGTCCCAATACGTTTAGGGTCCTGCCCTTGTAATCCACATGCACGTGCCAATGTAAAGTTAACAGCATCCCAAACTCATAATGAAAACGCAGTACCATGAAATTTGATGCACGGTATTTTTTAAAAGTAGTGTATGCACTAATTTTTCCATGTTCTGGTGTAATTTTATTTGAATGGGCTGCATTCTTGTGCGATCCTGATGTAAACTGGCCCTTAAAGTGCTACTAAACCCACACCAGTAAAATCAGTCTGTAAATGCAGTAAAGCATGCTTGTTTTACTCACTGTGGAACACAAGGGGTTAATCCTCTGCATTGTTTAAAAATGCTGTTTGATCCTGACTTCTCTGATCCTACCTTTCTTCCAGTGTCCCCCTCCTATTTCCTGATAAGACATAAATGTAGAGACACTGCACTTGCTCAGTTTAGTGTGTATTGCTAGAGAGTTGTTTTTTTTTTCTTGGGAGAGTGCATTTGATCAGCACAGAGCCAATCAGCACTGTTCAGACAGAGGTCAGGGGTTTTGCCTCCTCCTAGAGCAGAAAGAAAACTCCTCCTACAAGCTTTAACATGTGCTCTGCTGGACACTGGTAGAAGTTACGAGTCTGCTCTAACTGCTCATGAGAAAAGGTATTTATCAGTTTATATTTACTAAAATAAATGCATTTCCATGTAGTGTGTACTGTAAGAGACCAGACAGAGTGAATGCAGTGTGCTGGGTTTAGTAACACTTTAAATTTAAGGACCTTGAGGATAGGGGCCATTTTTCCATTAAGTAAGAACCAGTTCAGATTTAGCAGAGCTCCCTTCAGGAGTTTTGGGAATAACTTTGCTGAGGAATGCATATACCAGTTTGTATATGCTGGTCCAGTACCTTCTAAATTTGGGACATTCTCACCAAATATTCAGATATAACCGACCAGGAAAGTATTGTTCTTTTTTTTCTCTGCAAAAGTGGAGCTAACTACAAATCAGAATGGTTTCAGAACTAAAGTTATCTGATTCAATAAATACTGGAGAAAAACAGATGTCACAATATGCTAATGCAGGTTTGCTGCGCAACATTTAATCCCATTGGATTTTGCTCTGGTTTATTGTACTTGTTACTGACCACATTGTTACTGCAGAATGTTGTGGTTTTCTATGTGTCACATATCCAGGGTGAGGTTTTTTTGGATGCCGAAGAGACTGTCTGACCTCCTGTGTGCAGTTTTACATAAACTATTCAAAAATGCAGAACAAGCTTTTTTTGACAGGTCATTCCTGTAACATGTGTTTAACCTAATGATTATCCAATTCTCTGAAAGGTAGAGGAACTATATTCACATGAAGTAGGCTGGTATCTGATAACTTCTGTAACTCAAACAGAATTTCCTTGTGTTTAAACAACCAGTTGGGTTTCTGATATCATATATGGTTTGCTTGTGTCTCATCTTTCTTAACTGCTTAAAGTGGTAGTAAAGCCTGCTTAGCGATTTTTACCTGCGGGTAATCCTATAATAAATCCTACCTGTAGGTAAAATTATTGCACCATTTAGAGCTCCTAAATTCACTCTTCTGCAAGCTGGTGATGTTACTGGCGCATGCCCTCTGAAGGAATGACATACCCGTGCCATTCCTTCAGAGAGCTGTGCCGTGGCTCCTGCGCACATGTGCTGGAGTGACGTCATCGTGGCTTAGCCATTCAAGGTGCCCAAGCCTGCGAACCCGGAAGGAAGACTGAATGAAGATGGAAGCCCTGTCAGCAGTGATAGCGCACTGCTGAAGGGCTTCATTCTAAGGTAAGTATTTCATAATGTGATAGTATGCAATGCATACTAGCACATTATGCTATTGTCTTGCAGGGGATTTTTTTTTTAACTGCCACGGTTTACTACTACTATAAAGTCGGGTTAAACCCAATAACAAAATAATTGTAATATATTGATGCTTACCAATCATTAGATGTGTTATCTGCATTCGTTTTCTTTTTTATGTATTTTTCCCCTCTGTTTTCATCTGATGATCTGGCGAGTAACGCTCTTCCTGCTTTAGGGTCTCCCACTCTGGATAAAGGAGCAACATAAACACATTTGAACATCAGCATTGTCAGTTGGGGGGAGGGTAATGTTAGATGTACAAGCAGATTTAGGTACACTAACAAATTGAAGCCAAACTCCAAAGAACACATTCTAAGTAGTTACAGCAACAGTTTTTTTCTTTTTGGATAAAGGTTTTACATAAATGAATAAAAGCTGATCATTGTAAGCACCCCTGATAGTGGTAAATGATGTGTCTCAATCATCTAACTGCTATATGTGCAGGACAGCTTGTTCTGTTGAAAAATTTACTGATTGTATCCCCAGGTGAAAATAATAGGAAATAAAGGCTAAAAAAGAAAACCAATGCAGCCACCACATCTAAGAATTAGTAAGCTCAGTTTAATAAATGTTTGTTTCTGGGTTCAATACCTTCTTAAGCACCAGAGGAATATTACAGTTTAGCTTCATTCTTCATTGGCATACATAAAACTATCTTTGATATTCCTATTGATAGCCAAGGAAATCGAAAGAACAAAAAGACTTTAAAATGACTCCCAATTGACAACACTATATTAAAAAACTGAAATACATTATGTTATTCATGGTCTGAATGTTTTACAAAAAGTACCAGCAGTAGGGCTTCTGCCTATTGCTGCCAATAAGATTTCGTTTTTTAGCTGAACACAAAACCTATTGGGTATGTCCACAACAGTCACTTGCCGCTTGTGTGATGTTTACATATGGTGCATGGCCAGTGAAATGATTTAACTTGGATGGCAAGAGACCTTTTAACATGCAGGAAGATCTCCTTTACAAAACTTACTCTTGGAGTTGGTTATTTCAGACAGAAACAAATCTGAAAGCAAGGTTTATTTTATTCTGTAATTTAATAAAGGAACTCTGGTTGTGATCTAGTGCGCATAGTGATTGGCTTCCATCCCTATTCAACAAGTACACAACACAATATATTTGCCCATGGGACATTATATGAGGCATTTAATTGGTAAACAAATGATTTATACAAGTAAATATTAATTTGTTATTCAATAAATACAAATCTCATTAGCTACGCAAATTACTAGTTAAAAATAATGAAGCCAATTTATTATATTCATCATATATCAGTAAAAAAAAACTATATATATATATATATATATATATATATATATATATATATTGTGACAGTGTGACTATCTGTCACCCAGGATTCTCAACTAGGCAGGTTGAGGGGCTCCAGGGTAAGTGTTTGATACGGAGGAAAGTGGCTTTTCACTTTCCTCCTTTGTTTGTAAGGTCTGTTTTGGGATCTGGAGCCTGGAGATTTCAAAGAGATCTGGGAGGGATGAAATCTCCAATCCTGGGACCAGGTTTTGGGAATGGCCAGGAGACTGATTGCACAGGTGTTTGCGGGCCTTTTCAGAGAGTCAGGATCAGAGTTCTGGGCTCCACCCTGGCAGATAGGGGTCAGGAGGGCTCCACCCCGGCAGATAGGAGTCAGGAGGGCTCCACTTGGAAGACAGAAGGTCACTGCCTGGAAGTCAGGTGGGCTTCACCTAGGAGAGGTGGAAGCCAAAAGCAGCAAGGGGCTGCTAGAGACTAGCTGTGTGCTAGAGGCCAGCGGTGTGCAAGTGCCATATTTTGGGAAGAAGTCTGCAGGAGACAGACAGCAAGCTGAGTATAAGCCTGGAGGCTGAACCGTTGTTTTGTGGGTGATCGATACCCCTGTGTGGGAAACTTCTGTTTGAACTTTCATTTAAATAAAAGTGGGCTAAAAAGGCCCTGAAAAAGAAAGCGAGTAGCTGTGTGCGTTTAAAAGCTCTACCACTTTGAAGCGAGTTCCCACAATATATATATATATATGTTTCCACATTACTAAATCGAAAAAATGCATTCAGTATCTCAACATGTTTCATGAATGTCTATTCACTTCCTCAGGAGTAGGTGCTAATAAAAGTATCTACAGAATGAGACATCAAATATAAAATACTTAACAAGACTGATCATATCACATAGTCAATATGTCTTAGAAGGGAGGTATGAAACTATTCCAGCCCTGAAGACCCCCAAAGGACCAGATACTTACAAATCAGCTTAAATGATTAAAACATGGTAACACTTCCAAATGGTAACTGCCAGGGACGTCTACCCCAGGAGCTGTGAGAGTATAACCCTCGAGGCCCAAAATAGTAAATGGATGGCAGATTCAGAGCAGATACAATTTAAAGTATAACTAAAGGCAAAACATTTTGGATGGAGTGCAGTGGGATTAGAAAACCTGTCAGGCTGTATTGTTGTCTGTGTCCCCATTAGGGATATTCATTCACTCTATTTGTTTTGTTTACCATTATTATTGAAAGTGAAAGTAAAAGAAAATCCCAAATTTTGGGTTGTCCCCAGAAAAGTAATAGAGGGGAAATCTTCCAATGGGGGCACTAGTTCTGGTGACCTGGGGATCCCCAAGGAATTTCCTTAATTTGCAGGGATTTCCTCTCATTGTCTGTTTGGCTATGGGACAGGAAGTGAAGGTAAATCTCCAGAATGGGACACAGATGGTGAAAACAGTCTGATGGGTTATAAGCCTCCCTTACTCTATCCAAAATGAAAACAAAGTTTCGCCTATAGTTCTTCTTAAAGTCAATATAGCACATGATATCACCAAACTTAAGTATAAAAGAAATCTATAAGAAAATATATAGTGTACATTATATTGTAAATACATATATTGGAAAACGGTGACAGCAAAAACAGACAAGTTTTCTCTAATTTAATCGTATCCTCTTTTTACTGAAAGAGGGGAATAACAATAAAATATGGTTTAGAAAAAAGGTCTATGAAATCAATTTGATATAGATTTGTTATATGTTGGTATATGTTGCATGCATAGTTTCTGTATATGTGAGGAGATCATGTAGAAAAACTCAGTCTTGATGTTGTATTATAGATTCTTGCAAAGTGCAAAGGGCTGGACTGGAAAAGCTTGGTGAAATTAGGAGATCTCCAGAACAGACTTGGTGCAAGCCTGGAAGACATGCAGGCTTTGGTCAAGGAAGTTTTCCATCCTGAACCATACACAAGTGAAGAAATTTGCCAGTCTTTAGAAATAAGTTTGCAGGAGCTCCGTAGTACCATTTTAAGCCAAAATACTCAGGATGGTAAGTCAGACACAGAACCTGTTTTATAACTATGTTTAATCATGAATGTTGATAGTATGCAATGCAATAACGATACTGTGTTCTATAAGTTTGATAAATTTTTTTTTTTTCATTGTGGTTTTGAAAAAACAAAATGGTTTTCATTTGGAAAGAATCCTAACCAATTTTATCTTAACCAATTCAATACCAGGCAATTTTACACCTTCCTGCCCAGGCCATTTTTCAGGTTTCAGCGCTCTCACACTTTGAATGACAATTGCGCGGTCATACAACATTGTACCCAAACTAAAATTTTATTATTTTCTTCACACAACTAGAGCTTTCTTTTGGTGGTATTTAATCATCGCTGGGGTTTTTATTTTTTGCTAAATTAACAAAAAAAGACCGAAAATTTTGAAAAAAAAACACGTTTTTCTTTGTTTCTGTTATAAAAGTTTGCAAATAAATAATTGTTCTTCATAAATTTAGGCTGAGATGTATTCTACTACATGTCTTTGGTGAAAATAACCCAAATTAGGATGTATTTTTTAGTTTGTAGGAAGGTTATAGAGTTTACAAACTATGGTATAGATCTGAGTATTGATCAATCCTGAAGTACTGACAGCCAATCTAATTTCTTGAGGTCCAAGAATGTCAGAATAATACTTTCATGTGACCTGCTGTGATTGGTCACAGCAGGTCACATGGTACCAGCAACGGGGGCCGGTACTCAGATCTGTCATCGGCCGCGTCCGAGGTACACGGCCGGTGACAGATCGCGCCACTGCGCGACTCTGCAAGCGCGAGAATTGCGCATGTGCAGGAGGACGCCATATGGTGGCCTCCCGGAAAGCTAGTACATTTTTCCGGACGCCATTCGGCCATAAGCCGGGCGTCAAATGGTTAAAGAAGAACTCTGGGCAAAAATGTTTTTCTCCTATGCAGTGGGGCTATGCCCACACTGCATGGGTTAACTGCTCATTTTTGTCTAGGGCATTTCAAAGCATAGTTATACTTGTCTAATCCACCGATCCTTCGAGCGCAAGACTAGTTCCCGCCACTCCTGTACCCCCTGCACACTAGCAGTTTTATGAATGGACCATTCCTGAGGTCATCACGCCCATACACTGGCTCTAGACGTGAGGATGACAGAAGCAGTCCACCACTGGACATGGGGTAGTGCGGTTTTCTGGAAGATTAAAGTATTGTGTAAGTATAGCCTTTCAATGCGCCCCTAGACAAAATGAGCAGTTAACCCTTGTAGTGCAGGCATGGGAGAAAAAAAATCATGGAGTTATGCTTTAAGCATTTCTTTTAGAGAAAATTAGTAAAATGAAATTTAAACTCCTGTGCATAAAGTCTTTTCCCACAAGAGCGGGAAATGTTATACTCTCACAAAATAACTTCATGGTGATTGTTCAGCACAGCTCTGCTGATTGCTAGTACAAAGCCAGGTGCATATCAAGGTTACCTTATGAGTCCTAACTAGATTTGTTATTGTATATCTTTTTTATTTCTCCATGTTTCTTCTTTTACATTATTTGACCTTTTTCAGCTTTTTTCCCATAATACTTTTTTTATAATCCCCTTCACTTTTTGGTGCTTTTTTATTTCTACTTTCTCTGTTTCTTGTATTCTACTTTGCAGTACCCAAACATATATGAGGTGACCCAGACAGTTAGAGCCAATGCACGGTATTATTGTGTGCTAACATGCATTCATTTGGCCTAGCAAACGAAGGTGGATGTAGCATTTCTGGCAGCACACATCTAATGGCAAGGTGTGTTGACTACCATTTAGAATGAATGGCATTATGTCATAAAAATACACGTAATATTTGTTGCAGGAATGTGTGGGTTACTGCAATGCGTGTGAATGGGCCCTTAAGGAAATTAACTGTTCCACTTATTGCCATAATTTCCAAACATTTAAGGCTGGTGTATGGGGCACTCAGTGTACTGTATAAACATGTATGCTCAGACCTAATGAACTTCAAAATGTCATCTTATGAATATGAATTGCCTTACCTTTTATGCCCCCAGATTCTCATAGAACATATAGGGGGTTATTTACTAAAACTGGAGAGTACAAAATCTGGTGCAGCTCTGCCTAGAAACCAGTCAGCTTCCAGGTTTTATTGCCAAAGCTTAAATGAACATGCTGAAGTTAGAAAGTAAATGGCTACCATGCCCAGCTGCACCAGATTCTTAATGCAGCAGTCTTAGTAAATCTACCCCATAGACTGATTAGGCCAACCTAATCTGCTGAAAATAACTCCGTGTATTTAACTGCCACCCGCAAGGAGGTTCTCTTGTTCTGGGAGGACATCATATGACGTCCTCCCATTCTAAGCGCGCATGTGCGGCTCCGGGAGTGCGCAGCACGGCGATCAGTGGTGCGATGTGTCCCTTGGACACAGCGGATCAACGGAAAGAGCCGAAGATGTTGGCTTGGTCATGTGATCAGCTGTTTCCAATCACAGCTGATCACATGTAAACAAGGAAATGCTGGTTATCGGAATTTCTCTCCTCACGAACTGTCACGCTGACAGCTCGAGAGGAGAGCCGGTAATCAGCATCCCTCGAAGGGGACATGTACACAGATCATCAGAACACTGATGATCAGTGTGCCCTGATGATCTGTGTAGCCCCAGCAGTGCCACCTGTCAGTGTCCATCAGTGCCAGCTGTCAGTGCTCATCCATGCCACCTGCCAGTGCCCATCAGTTCCACATTTCAGTGCCTACCAGTGCACATCAATGCCACATATCAGTACCCATCTGAGCTGCCTTTCAGTGTCACCCATCAGTGCCAGTCAGTGCCACCTATCAATGCCAGTCAGTGCCACCTATCAGTGCCAGTCAGTGCCACCTATCAGTGTGCATCAGTGCCGTCTGTCAGTGCCAGTCAGTGCCGCCTAACAGTGCTAGTCAGTGCCACCTATCAGTGCCAGTCAGTGCCGCCTATCAGTGCCATATATGAGTGCTGCCTTTCAGTGCATGTCAATGCTCATCAGTGCCAACTCATCAGTGCCACTTATCAGTGCCCATCACTGCAGCCTCATTAGCGCACATCAGTGAAGGAGAAAAATCACTTATTTACAAAATTTTATAACAAAAACTAAGAAAAACTTTTTTCAAAATTTTCTGTGGTTTTTGGTTTGTTTAAGAAAAATTAAAAAACTCAGAGGTGATTAAATACCATCAAAATAAAGCTCTATTTGTCACAAAAATATACTAAAAATGTCATATGGGTACAGTGTTGCATGACCGTGAAATTGTCATTCAAAGTGTGACAGCACTGAAAGCTGGAAATTGGCCTGGGCAGGAAGGGGGTATAAGTGCCCTGTAGGCTAGTGGTTAAAGAATACATGTTTTATGGGCCTTCAAAATGTTAGGTCCATCTGCTGTTGCATCCATTTAGTATGTGTTTTATATTAACTGAAAATTCAGTGATATAATCACCTGATTTCTAAGTATGTGGAGTCATTAAACTTAATCGGTTATTCTTAACAGTATCCAGAAGTTTGTATTTGTGTTATTCGATTTAGTTTATACAAGGAGGCAATTGTATATGTCACCAGTGGCAGCTTTTTTTTCTTTATTACCCTTTACTACCCAGAGAGAGAAATAACAGCTGGAGCTGGATTCTCACTGTCATGAGAAGAACCCTCATTTTTCTTCACATTTTAATGCTCACCTGTATCACAGCACTGCTGACCTCTATGTAAACTTTGCTCCACAAAGATTAGTACAGTTGATGTATTGGTCATGAATTCATCTACGATAAGGAATCATCCAAACTATGTGAACATTCTCTTGATAACTCATCTCTGCAAACTGTCTTACCAAATACATTCAAATTAAACTAAATGATGACTCAATCTTGGGTATGTTCATTATAGTCCCTAGCAGAACTTAAATAATTAAATGGTTATAAAGCCAAAATGTTTTTTACCGTATTGCATTTCCTGCATTAAGCTAAAAAATGGTCACACTGCTCTTCCCCCCCCAACAGTTAAGCGTAGGGCGACTGAGTGTACAATGTGAACAGGGACAGTTAGAATGAATGGGATTTTGTATGTTGAGCATAGTCAAACATAGGGAAACTAAAACTGCTAAACCACTCAAGTGTGAGCGAGGGCTTAGGCATGAAAGCAAAAGAGAAAGTAGCATGGTGTCTACTCTGTTTTATTCATCTGCAGGTCAAATGGATGAGCTTTGATATGCATATCATGTAATTTAAAGCAACCTAACAAGTAAAAAAATGTCATAAAATTAAAATGTATTCCTATATAGCCCCTTGCTACCATTCTCCTGTTAGCTATTATTTGCCAGCTGATTTTGTTTTCAGTTTTTCTAACCATTAATCGTCAAAATTCTTTGTAGAAAATAAAGTGATATGTAGTGAAATAGTAAAGGGGATTGTGAGAAAAAAAGGAAATTATAAAATGAAAAGAATAAAGATGAAGGTCTGGGGAGGTGGTCAAGGAGAAGGGTAGATAGGTAACTGATATGGGAGATGTAGGGTTCAGATGTAGAGATTCCTGCCGAACTATGGAAAATAACTATTCTTTATAGTAAATTAGAAAGTATAGCGTCCCATATTTCCAAGACGTTTTTCAAATTTCAATGTTACAAGCAGGGTTGCTGTTAGAAATCATGGGGCCCCCTACAGCCTGTCTGACAGGGTCCCCCTACCTGATGGCCTGGGGCTTGTGCCTGACCACCATTCCTCCTGGCCCACAGCCAGCAAGCGAAGAAGGAGGTGGTGTGGAGAAATATAGGAAATATGGGTGTGGCAAAACTTCACTAACGGGGGGTGGGTAGGTATCAGGTGTATATATATATATATATATATATATATACAGTGGGGATCGAAAGTTTGGGCACCCCAGCTAAAAATTTGTATTAATGTGCATAAAGAAGCCAAGGAAAGATGGAAAAATCTCCAAAAGGCATCAAATTACAGATTAGACATTCTTATAATATGTCAACAAAAGTTAGATTTTATTTCCATCATTTACACTTTCAAAATAACCGAAAACAAAAAAATGGCGTCTGCAAAAGTTTGGGCACCCTGCAGAGTTGATATCTTGTACTGCCCCTTTTGGTAAGTATCACAGCTTGTAAACGCTTTTTGTAGCCAGCCAAGAGTCTTTCAATTCTTGTTTGAGGTATCTTTGCCCATTCTTCCTTACAAAAGTCTTCCAGTTCTTTGAGATTTCTGGGCTGTCTGTCACGCACTGCTCTTTTAAGGTCTATCCATAGATTTTCAATTATGTTGAGGTCAGGAGATTGTGAAGGCCATGGCAAAACCTTCAGTTTACGCCTCTTGATGTAATCCCCCGTGGATTTCGAGGTGTGTTTAGGATCATTATCCATTTGTCGAAGCCATCCTCTCTTTAACTTCAGCTTTTTCACAGATGGCATCAAGTTACCATCCAATATTTGCTGAAATTTTATTGAATCCATGTATCCTTCTACTCGTGAGATGTTCCCTGTGCCACTGGCTGCAACACAACCCCAAAGCATGATTGATCCAACCCCATGTTTAACAGTTGGACAGAGGTTCTTGTCATTAAATTCTGTGCCCCTTCTTCTCCAAACGTACCTTTGCTCATTTCGACCAAAAAGTTCCACAGAACTTGTTTCCAAAATGCATCAGGCTTGTCTATATGTTCATTTGCAAAGTTCAAACGATGATTTTTGTGGTGAGGACGTAGAAGAGGTTTTCTTCTGATGACTCTTCCATGAAGACCATATTTGTACAAGTATCTCTTTATAGTGGAATAGTGTACCACAACTCCAGTGTGTCTGCCAGATCTTTCTGGAGGGATCGTGCAGTCAAACGTGGGTTTTGAATTGTTTTTCTCACAATCCTGCGAGCTGTTCTGTCTGATATTTTTCTTGGTCTTCCAGATCTTGCTTTAACTTCCACTGTTCCTGATGACTGCCATTTCTTAATTACATTCCGAACAGAGGATATTGACATCTGAAAACGCTTTGCTATCTTCTTATAGCCTTCTCCAACTTTGTGAGCGTCAACTATTTTCAGTTTCAGTTTTCTAGACAACTGCTTAGAAGAACCCATGGTGCTGATTGTTGGAGCAAGGTCAGATGAGTCTGGGCATTTAAAACCTTTGAGATTGACATAACCTGGTCTTCCCAGACGATGATTGAGAACAATCCATGACACTGGCAGGTCTCAGCTTTGCAAAGGGGGCAGTGCATGCTATAAATTCTGCAGGGTGCCCAAACTTTTGCAGACGCCATTTTTTTGTTTTCTGTTATTTTGAAAGTGTAAATGATGGAAATAAAATCTAACTTTTGTTGACATATTATAAGAATGTCTAATCTGTAATTTGATGCCTTTTGGAAATTCTTCCATCTTTCCTTGGCTTCTTTATGCACAATAATACAAATCTTTAGCTGGGGTGCCCAAACATTCGATCCCCACTGTATATATATATATATATATATATATATATATATATAGTATATAAAATAATCCTCCCCGTCACATTCAGTGGCCAAATGCAACCCCTTCCACTGAATGGGGCCGCTTTGCAACCAGGGACATATCTGCCGTGAGGCAAACAAGGCACCTGCCTTGGGCGGCATTTTTCAGGGGGGCTGCATCGCCCTCAGGCAGAAGGGACCAGTGCCATCTACAAAGTGATGTCTTCGGGCGGGCAGGGGTCGGGCTCAGCTGTGTTCAGGAAGGGGGGCGGTCTTGGCTTTGTTTGGGAGGGGCCGGGCTCGTGTGTGCTCAGACGGGGTGGCGGGTTCCTGTGTGCTGAGACGGGGAGCGGGCTCATGTGTGCTCGGCTGTTTTCGGGGAGGCAGGCTCGTGTGTGCTCGGGTGGAGGGAACGGTCTCGGCTGTGTTCAGAAGGGTGGGCGGGCTCATGTGTGCTCAGTCTGTGGGGTAGTCCGCCGCGCCGCTGCCCTGTGTTGTCACTGTCAGCGCTAGTCAGGGCAGAGAAAGCATGTGATTGGTTATTAGGACATCGGCGGTCCTAACAACCAATCAGGTGCTTGCTCTGCCCCCAGGCTGTGACATTCAGAGGAGGAGGGGGGAGGCAAGGACAGGACTTCTTCCACCTTGTGTAGCTGCATATAAGAATGAATGGAATGGACCCTGAGGTAAGGGGGGTCATGATATATACGGGCAGGGGGAACTTTGGGGACCAAATTAAAGAGAATGGGCTCTAGGGACCCCGATGTAAAGTGGGGGTCTCTGAAGACAATGCTGTATAGGGGGACCCTGATTTTTTGGGGGGACTTTCGGGACCCTGATGTAAGGGAAGAGGGGAACTCTCGGGACCCTTATTTAAGGAGGGGGATTTGGGTCTCTGGGGGACCTTGATGTATGGGGAGGGTCTATGGGTGGGGGGACTCTGGAGACCACGATGTAAAGGTGGACCCTGATGTATTGGGGGGGAATCTTGGGACCCTGATGTATGTGGTAGGGCCTATGGGGACCCAGATTTAAGAAGGGGGGCTCTGGGGGACCATGATGTAAAGGGAGGGCCTGTGGGGACCTTGATGGAAGGTTGGGGGGACTCTGAAGACCAAGATGTAAAGGATTGACCCTGATGTATAAGGGGATGGGCTATGGGGACCATGATTTAAAGGGGATCCTGATTTATTGGGGGGATTTTTGGACCCTAATGTTGAAGGGGGACTCTGGGGACCCGGATTTAAGGAGGGGGAGACTTGGGGACCCTGATGCAAGGGCAGGGGTTGTGGGGACCCTCTCCTGTATCCTGTCCGCAGTCTCTGACCGTCTCCTGGGGTGGAGCTCTAATAGGAAAAGGTGGGGCCTAAAGTGGAAGGGGCGGAGTTTACAGATGAAGGGGTGGGTCCTAAACATTAAAGGGTGGGACAAATTTAGATGGGGACGTGATTTTAGTCTTGCCTAGGGCAGCACAAAACCAAAATACACCACTGTTTGCAACCATGTACAGTGAATGCAGTTGCAGCAAGGTGGTGCAGGTTTTCAGGGATCAAATCCAGAGGTGAGGAGGCAATATAATTCTTCCTTGCCACCTGTCAAATGCCCTCTGAAAAGTGATCCACTATGGATTGCTCTTCAGAGGGTGACACTAGTGTACACCAATCCACAGCAATATTGCCCCTCAGATGTGTCAATGCAAATGTGCTGGGTATTGAACAAGAGTTCAAATGCAGTATTGTTGGTCCCCCTCTTCAGCCCCGCACCTGGTCTAGACAGCTTCTTCTACCTGAGTTCTGGGTGCTGGGTATTGAACAAGAGTTTAAATGCAGTATTGTTGGTTCCTCCTCCCTTTCACCCCCGCACCTGGATAGCTTCTTCTACCTGGATTCTGGGTTTAGTGCTTCTCCTGCAGGTGGATCCTCTGGAGCTGTGAACCCAGGACCAGCTGAGCACCACTAATACATCTGGTCCTATCCCTTCCTCCTGGGCACCAAGCTGGGCAACTGAGGCTGGGGGGAACTCAGCAAGGTGGCCCAGATGTAGAGCAAGCAGGGACTTCCAAATTCCGTAAGCCAATGTGCTAATCCCTGCTGTGCAGCTATTTAAAAAAATTATCTCCGGGCCCACTGTGTTCAGTGGAGGCCAGGGGACAGAATGAGGACTACTTAATAACTATCAGGTTTAGGTGGATTAATCTGCAACAGTACCTCTTCTGTATCAAAACACCAGGGTCAGCCGGGAGCACTGCTGGGGATTAACCCGCCTAAACTTGAAAGTGATTAAATAGTCCTCATGCTGTCCCCCGTCCCCCACATTGTTTTTAAATAACTGCACAGCAAGCATTAGCACACAATTTGGGAGTCCCCATCCACTCTATGTCTAGGCCCCCCCTACTGCGTTGGCAGAGCCGGGCCTTGTACAGGAGGGCTGCTGATACCCCCTATCAGCGGTCCTGGTTTGATAAGGTTGATAATGAATGGGGGATGGGTTTGTTTCCATGTAAAGCTGTTAGCCACTGAGAGAATGTTGGTACATTTAAAAGCAGTTTCTTTAGTGAAGGCGATACACCACTTATGGCCCTGAAGATGTGTGAGCAGGCCCCTGGTTATGTATTTCTCAGTTATTTTGATTAGTAGGTCAGTGATCTGTCGCCAGAAAGGACCAGGCCATTTGAAATACAGTTAGGTCCATATATATTTGGACTCAGGCACAATTTTAGTTTTTTCAGATATTTACCAAACATATTCAAGCTATATTTATATAATGGATATGGGCTGAAAGTGCACACTCTTAGATTTAATTTGAGGTTATGTACATCCAAATTGGGGAAAGGGTTTAGGAATTACAGCTCTTAAGAGTAGCCACCCCCCCCCCCTTTTTCAAGGGACCAAAAGTAATTGAACAATTGAATCAAAAGCTGTTTCATGGCCAGGTGTGGGCTACGCCTTCATTATTTCTTCATCAATTAAGCAGGTAAAAGGTCTGGAGTTGATTCTAAGTGTGGTATTTGCATTTGGAATCTATTGCTGTGAACCTACATTGTGCGTTCAAAGGAGCTGTCCATGCAAGTGAAACAGGCCATTGTAAGGCTTCAAAAATGAAACAAATCCATCAGAGAGATAGCAGCAACATTAGAAGTGGCCAAATCAACAGTTTGGTACATTCTGAGGAAAGAAGCACGCACTGGTGAGCTCAGCAACATAAAAAGGCATGGACGTCCATGGAAGACAACAGTGGTGGATGAAAGCAGGATCCTCTCTATGGTAAAGAAAAACACATTCACAACATCCATACAAGTGAAGGACACTCTCCAGGAGGTGGGAGTATCATTGTCAAAGTCTACAATCAAGAGAAGACTTCAAAAGAGCAAATACAGAGGGTTCACCACAAGGTGCAAACCATTCATAAGCCTGAAGAATAGAAAAGCCAGATTAGGCTTTGCCAAAAAACATCTAAAAAAGCCAGACGAGTTCTGGAAAAGCATTCTTTGGACGGATGAAACTTAGATTAATCTGTACCAGAATGATGGGAAGAAACAAGTGTGGAGAAGGCTTGGAACAGCTCATGATCCAAAGCAAACAACGTCATCTGTAAAACATGGTGCAGGCAGTGTGATGGCATTGGCATGCATGGCTTCCAGTGGCACTGGGTCATTGGTGTTTATTGATGATGTGACAGAAGACAGAAGCAGCCAGATGAATTCTGCAGTGTTTATAGATATACTGTCAGCCCAGATTCAGCCAAATGCAGTAAAGTTGATTGGACGGCTCTTCACAGTACAGATGGACAATGATCCAAAACACACTGCAAAAGCAACACAGGAGCTTTTGAAGGAAAATAAGTGGTATATTCTGCAATGGCCGGGTCAATCACCTGATCTCAACCCCATTGAGCAAGCATTTCACTTGCTGAAGGCAAAACTAAAGGCAGAAAGCCACAAACAAAGAACAACTGAAGACAGCTGCAGTTAGAGCCTGGCAAAGCATCAGAAAGGAGGAAACCCAGTCTTTGGTAATGTCCACGAGTTCCAGACTTCAGGCCGTCATTGCCAGTAAAGGATTCTCAACAAAATATTAAAAATGAACATTTTATTTATGATCGTATTCAATTGTCCAATTACTTTTGATCCCTTGAAAAAGGGGGGGTGGCTACTCTTTAAGAGATGTAATTCCTAAATCCTTCATCCAATGTGGATGTACATATACTCAAATTAAACCTGAGAGTGTGCACTTTCAGCCCATATCCATTATATAACTATCTCTTGATTATGTTTTGGTAAATACCTAAAAACAATTAAAATTGTGCCTGTGTCCAAATATATATGGACCTAACTGTAGTCTGCTGTGGACAACTTAAACAGTATTTGTTGTTTTGCCACAAAAAAAGTAGACATATTTGGAGCAAAGTAATATGAAATGTGAAGCATGGTGGTGGAAATGTTTGAGGTTGCGTTGCTGTTTCTTGGCAGTTCAGTCATTAAGTTACTATGCATTCTTCATCATAACATAGTTTGCTTGATTAAAATGCAAGGCCACTTGCCTGAACGTTGACGTTGAACCATAAATAGATCGTTCAACAGGATAATGATGCTAAAGCACACTAGCAAGTCTACAAAGGAATCATTCAAAAAGAAAAATTAAAGGTTTATAAACTAGCCTAGTCAAATCCCTGAGCCTGGTATCTCATTGAAATGTAGGGGGGATTTGAAATGGGCATTTCATGCACGAAAGCCCAGAAACATTCTCTACCTGAAGGAATTTTGCATGGGAGAGTGGTCAGAGACTAGTATGCATGTATACAGGTCATTTCTGATAATGAGCGCAGCTTGTTTTTTTTAAAGTAACCTAGCAAGAGGTTAGGAGTAAGTAATGCAGAGTGAAGAGGTCAGGCATATGTAATGTACAATGCAGAGGTCGGGACTAAGTAACTCAGAGTGCAGGGGCCAGTTGTAACACTGGATTCAGACATATGTAAAGCAGAGTACAGAGGTCAGTAGTATGTAACACAGAGTGCAGTGGTCAGGACTAACGCAGATTTCAGAGGTCTGTAGCACAGGGTGCAGGGGTCAGTGGTAAGTAATGGGCAGCACAGTGGCTAAATGGTTAGCACTTCTGCCTGCCAGTACTAGGGTCGTTGGTTCGAATCCCAACTACGGCACCACCTACCTGGAGTTTGCATGTTCTCCCTGTGCCTGCATGGGTTTCCTCCGTGTACTCCAGTTTCCTCCCACACTCCAAAAGACATGCTGGTAGGTGAATTGGATCCTGTCTAAATTGGCCCTAGTATATGTATGTATGAATGTGAGTTAGGGACCTTAGATTGTACACCCCTTGAGGGTTAGGGACTGATGTGAATGTACAATATATATGTAAAGTGCTGCGTAAATATAAGTACCTGTAATAAATAAATAAGTAACTCAGAGATTAGAGATGAAGTAGTATGTAATGTTGAGTGCATGGATTACTAGTAAATAATGTAGAATTCATAGGTCAGGTGTAAGTAACACTGTGTAAGGGTCAGTAGCAAGTAACGCAGAGTGCATGGGTCAGCAGAAAGTATCAGAGAATGCAAAGTCAGTGATGCAAATTAATATAAAATATTAGTAAGGGACACTGCAGATAGCAGCATCTTCTCCCCTCTATCTGTGCTAAAAGCTGTGAAGGTGACTCTTGGGGCATCACACATTCCTCATCAATCACCTGCTTAATAGTGTACATGTATCATAAAACATTTAATATATTCCCATTGCACACCAGACTGGGAATGGAGATTAAAGTTTGTTTCCACATATGCTTTCAAATTTGAGAAAATTCCACTATATGTTTGTTATGTGTTCCCATTCACACAGCATAACTAAAATAATTAAAAATGTATACAGTTGTATTCAATAGTTGATCATCCCAAAAAACTGTAGTTTATTTAAGGATAGTGATCATATGAAGACATTTATTATCAGATAGTTTTTGGCTCCTTTTTAAATCAGAATGATGACAGAAATCACCCAAATAGTCCTGATCAAAAGTTTACCTACCCTGGAATGTTTATCTTTGGTACAGACGCACAAGGTGACACACACAGGTTAAGACTGGGTTCACACTTGTGTGTTGCCGGACACCGCATGTGATTCGCACAGGAATCACACCACTTTCCTGTGCACATCACATGGGATGTCTGTGTGGTGCAGTTGTGAACCAGGTGTAAAATGGCAATTAAGTTGTTAATTTTCAACATCTATTTAAACTGCAGTTTGTGTCTGTGTATAAATAGACAATGAGTTTGTTAGTTCTCGGGTGGATGCACTGAGCGGGCTAGATAATGAGCCATGGAGAACAGAAAATAACTGTCAAAAGACCTGTGTAACAAGGTAATGGAACTTTATAAAGATGGAAAACAATATAAAAGGATGTCCAAAGCCTTGAATATGCCAGACAGTACTGTTCAATCACTTATTAAGAAGTGGAAAGTTTGGGGATCTCTTGATACCAAGCGAAGATCAGGTAGACCAAGAATTATTGCAGCCACAACTGCCAGAAGAATTGTTCGGGATACAAAGACAAACCCATGGATAACCTCAGAAATACAGGCTGCTGTGGAAAAAGACTGTGTGCTTGTTTCAAGGAGTACAATACGACGATACTTGAGCAAAAATGAGCTGCATCCTTGAGTTGCCAGAAAGAAGCCTTTACTGTGCCAATGCCACAAAAAAGCCTGGTTATAATATGCCCGAAAACACCTTGACACACCTCACTGGGCTTTTTTGTGGCATTTGCGTGGTAAAGGCTTCTTTATGGCAGCTCGACTATACAGCTCATTTTTGTTTAAGTATCATCGTTTTGTGTTTCTTGAAACAACCACACCATCTTTTTCCAGAGTAGCCTGTATTTTCCCAGAGGTTACCTGTGGGGTTTTCTTTGTATCCTGAACAATTCTTCTGGCAGTTGTGGCTGCAATCTTTCTTGGTCTACCTGGCCCTCATTTGGAATCAAGAGATCCCTGAACCTTCCACTTCTTTAATGAGTGATTGAACAGTGCTGACTGGCATATTCAAGGCTTTTTATGACCTTTTCAATCTTTATAAAGATCCATTACCTTGTTACACAGATCTTTAGACAGTTCTTTTCTGTTCCCCATGGCTCAGTATCTAGCCTGCTCAGTGCATCCATATGATGCACAGACACTAATTGCAATTTAAAAAGCCACAGATGTGGGAAGTTAACATTTAATTTCCATTTTAACTTGTATGTGTCATCTTGTGTGTCTGTACCAAGGCCAAACATTCCAGGGTATGGAAACTTTTGATCAGGGCCATTTGGGCGATTTCTGTTATCATTATGATATTAAAAGGAGCCAAGCAACTATGTGATAATAAATGACTTCATATAATCACTATCCTTAAAATAAAAGACAATTTTACCTTTACCTGTTTACCTTTTTAGATTCATTAGCAGGTTTGTGCATAAGACATTATTGGCAGCTTATATTGCTTTGAATAGAATAGGTGGCAATGTGGAGATAGGGAATAGACACAGACAGTTTTTTTTTTAAGTACATTAACATTTAATGCACCAAACAAGTCTCAGATGTGTAACCCTTTGATAACAAGTAACAAGTGATAATGACATCTGCCAGTACAATACAGACAGGGTTATTTTTTGGAAACACAGCTCATCAGTTACCTCATAAACATTATATAGAAAAGGGAACGAAGCAGGATTTATTTAGTCCTGGAGTTTTTAGAATATGCATGTAAAAAGGTAAGTATCAATTTTTATTGATGGTAATGGTAAGTGAATGAGAACATTATGGTAAGAGAATGAGAACATGTAAAAATATAAAATAGATGTTATCTGGGTTCAAGAGTGGAAATACACTGTAACGGTTTACAAAAATATTTTTGATAGAGTCTCTGGGTCCTATATACCCACATCCTGTAAATTCTACAAACAAACAACTGTAGCCATGTACTTTTGAAGGGCATATAGATAATGACATTACATCAACAATTATCTTAATGAGTAGAGTTTATTATACACAAACCAATATAACAGTTTTTCCATTGTAGGGTTCACACATTTTTTTCATCCAATAATCGACGTGTGAACTCAACTCGTTTCGAATGATCTTCTTTAGGAGCACATGTGAATGGTATCTAAAAATATAACATACAATTACAGACAATATATATCACAATGTATATCACAGTACAACAAATCTTTATCATAGGAGTTTTTCATACAAATACAATGGAACCCAATCTCTAAATATCAAAGATATGCAAGGTCTGCTGGGACCAAAATGGTGTGAAACATCTTTTTCAAAAGGGGGCCGTAAAGGAGCGATGAAGGTTTGAAGAGCACCAAATCCCTACTCAGGAACACCATCACATACACACAGCCTACAAAATCTATATAGCAAAAGAAAATTGAGAGGGAAAAATGGACACCATAGTTACATTGTATTATTCCAGTCTCCAAAAAGGTGATTCTCCCATTTTTCAACAGTCAGATATTGGTATATTTCTGCCCATAAGGGGTCCCAGGTAGTCTGGCGCATAATCTAGAAATAAGAATATATAAACATACTGGTGCCCAAAAATGAAGAGAAAAGACAAAGGAAGAAATGGTGAGCAGCCTCTCAAGGAAACAGAGAGCACTCCAGTCTCACCAATTGTTTAGTGTAGCAGGTCATAGAGCATATCCAGACAGCATCCCACAGCAGACTGAATGTTCTGGCTGGAGATCTCCCTTTATGAACCCATTAGAGGCCACGCCCCACTGGGTACATGTGCAATCAAAAATAAAAAAGGTTGAATACTTTTAATAAATAATCATAAAGGCTGTGGCAGGATGATAAACCATGGGAAAAACACATTTCCCGCAGTTCCCATGGCGTCCTCCCATCATCTTTGGCAAAAGACCATGCACAGCAAGATGGCACCTTGGGAACTGTGGGGAAAAGAGTTTTTTCCCAGGGCTCACTGTCCAGCCACAGCCTTTATGAATTATTATTAAAAGGATTCAGCCTTTTTTTATTTTTGATTGGCTCTGATGGAAATATACTAATATTTGACTGTTGAAAAATGGGAGTCACCTTTTTGGAGATCGGAATAATATGAAGTAGCCATGGTGTCTTTTTTTTTTTTGGTTAAATAATTTTCCTTTCCTATATACATACTTTTAGGCTGTGTGTGATGGAATTTGGTGTTCTTCAGTCTATTGTGGCCCCCTGTTGGAAGAGATGTTTCACACCATTTTGCTCCCAGCAGACCTTGCATATCTTTGATTTTAAGAGATTGGGTTCCATTGTATTGGTATGACAAATTCATAAGATAAAGATTTGTTGTACTGTGATATACATTAAGATATACAGTATGATGTCTGTAATTGTTATATTTTTAGATACCATTCACATGTGCTCCTGAAGAAGATCATTCGAAACATGTGTGGACTATTGGATGAAAAAACGTGTGAACCCTATAATGAACATTGTGTCGTATATGGTTTTAAATTTTGTGTATAATAAACTCTACACTTTAATATAATTCTTGGTGTGATGTTATTATCTATATGCCCTTCAAAAGTCCATGGCTACATTTATTTTGGTGTCATATGTTCTGTAACGTTTTAGGGTGCTGCAGCAACTGCTGACTTCATTCGGTTTGAAAATGATTACATCATAATTCAAAGCAGTATTTCAAAGTTTAACATTCTGCTTGGCAAAGGGGAATTGATCGAATTTGAAACTGAACAGAATTGCATTGTAATGTGATCATTTTATATACAGTGGCTGATTTGGAAAGAATTTATTTGCAAATTATGGTGGAAAATAAGTATTTGGTCACCTACATACAAGCAAGATTTCTGGCTCTCACAGACCTGTACCTTCTTCTTTAAGAGGCTCCTCTGTCCTGCACTCATTACCTGTATCAATGGCACCTGTTTGAACTTGTTATCAGTATAAAAGACACCTGTCCACAACTTCAAACAGTCACACTCCAAACTCCACTATGGTGAAGACTAAAGAGCTGTCGAAGGACACCAGAAACAAAATTGTAGACCTGCACCAGGCTGGGAAGACTAAATCTGCAATAGGCAAGCAGCTTGGTGTGAACAAATCAACTGTGGGAGCAATATTTAGAAAATGGAAGACATACAAGACCACTGATAATCTCCCTCGATCTGGGGCTCCACGCAAAATCTCACCCCGTGGGGTCAAAATGATCACAAGAACGGTGAGCAAAAATCCCAGGAGCACACGGGGGGACCTAGTGAATAACCTGCATAGAGCTGGGACCAACGTAACAAAGGCTACCATCAGTAACACACTACGCCGCCAGGGACTCAGATCCTGCAGTGCCAGACGTGTCCCCCTGCTTAAGCCAGTACATCACCGGGCCCGTCTGAAGTTTTCTAGAGAGCATTTGGATGATCCAGAAGAGGATTGGGAGAATGTCATATGGTCAGATGAAACCAAAATAGAACTGTTTGGTAGAAACACAACTCGTGGTGTTTGGAGGAGAGAGAATGCTGAGTTGCATCCAAAGAACACCATACCTACTGTGAAGCATGGGGGTGGCAACATCATGCTTTGGGGCTGTTTCTCCGCAAAGGGACCAGGACAACTGATCCATGTACAGGACAGAATGAATGGGGCCATGTATCGTGAGATTTTGAGTGCAAACCTCCTTCCATCAGCAAGGGCATTGAAGATGAAACGTGGCTGGGTCTTCCAACATGACAATGATCCCAAACCTACCGCCCAGGCAACGAAGGAGTGGCTTCGTAAGAAGCATTTCAAGGTCCTGGAGTGGCCTAGCCAGTCTCCAGATCTCAACCCCATAGAAAACCTTTAGAGGGAGTTGAAAGTCTGTGTTGCCCAGCGACAGCCCCAAAACATCACTGCTCTAGAGGAGATCTGCATGCAGGAATGGGCCAACATACCAGCAACAGTGTGTGCCAACCTTGTGAAGACTTACAGGAAACGTTTGACCTCTGACATTGCCAACAAAGGATATATAACAAAGTATTGAGATGAACTTTTGATATTGACCAAATACTTATTTTCCACCATAATTTGCAAATAAATTCTTTCCAAATCAGCCAATGTGATTGTCTTTTTTTCTCATTTTGTCGCTCATAGTTGAGGTCTACCTATGATGCCAATTACAGGCCTCTCTTATCTTTTTAAGTGGGAGAACTTGCACAATTGGTGGCTGACTAAATACTTTTTTGCCCCACTGTATCACAATCTAAAGTAAAATACCATAATAATAAATTGGAGCATGGGAACCCAGAAAAATCTTGTACATGTACTGTATATTGATTCCACTTTACCTGTCCATCTGCTAATACTCATAGAAGTGTTCGCTTGTGTTGTCTAGTATATCTTTTGATAAAGGATAGGAATTGGCCTAAAATATCCATGGTGTGTTGGTGACATATTTCTTTTATGTGTCTTAAAACATAAGACATACATTTTTCAGTTGCATTACACAGCACAATTGTATATGATCTGCGATCCTAACTTCACAGTTATTCCCAGCTAACCTCCATATTTAGCAGTAATGCACTGTGCTCAGTTCACAGTCATAATATAAATGGAAATAAAAAAAGAATAGAACTTGATACACTGAATTCCTATTTTCTCATGTACCCTGAGATATTTTCTACCCCAAGCTCTAGTCTGCCCTCAAAAGATTTTTCTTCAAGATTGGGAATCACTGACTTTAAACCACGTTGTACTTGAACACACAGATTTTCTTTCTTTTAATCAAGGCCAGACACTTAATTTTGGATATCTTGAGCTCGCTGTTTTGTAAAGATTACAAAAGATTTTCTGATCTTCTGGTTGCTGTTAAAGAACCATTGCCTTTGCCAATACATAACGTGCCGAGCTGAGAGAACCATAAAGTTTTTTAAGGTAATCTGGCCAGCACAGAATTGTTTTACCAAAGGGTGGTCTAGGAATCAGTCACAGTCATTGGCAAAGCTTTCACAATAAAATTGAAACCAGACGTGTTTGTGCTTCATTCTTTGGGTTACTACTGTTCGATGGTGATTTACAAGAGTGTGTGAGCTATGGAAATCTCTCACGCAAGTCCACATACATCTTAAATGAATACACATTTTCGAATCGACATTTTTTTTATAATACATCATAACTGAAAGCATAGTTAAGTAGGCTTGAGCCTTAAATTTAAGCCACCAGATTATGCAAGTCTCTAGGGGCTCTAATTGTTCTCTAATATGGCAAATCATGTGAAACCATGGTTAGGTAAGTTATAGATTTGATGAAGCCGTTAAAACATGTTGAGTTTTTCTTTTCACTAAAACAATGCGACAAGCAGTGATTTTATCCTGCTGAAGTCAGATCAGTGAAAGAGGAGTCCTGATTGGTTAATTTGGGTGCCTGCTTCTTTTCTTCTTCTCTGCCAAGTTAAATAAGCCTGCTAGTGTGCTGGAAAGCCAGCTATGTTGAAAGTTCTAGAGACACTTTCATCATAGTCATAGAGATACTTTAATGTATCTAAACCAAAGAAATAACTGAAATATATTTCAGATTCCCAGTTGCTTCATTATTTTACAGGTTCATTTATTGTTTTATTTTCACCTGGTGATTCTGCCACTAACATACTTCCTGTCCAAAGGTTACAGCAGGCACTCATTGAACTGTATCTGTAGAAGAGCAGTGTTGTTACCTTAGAACATAATTCTTGTTAGGACTACGAAACGCCTACCTTTTTCCTCATTGCCACAACATGGGGGAAGGTGTTCTGTAGTTCAGAAAGGAAAACTTGCTAGGGATGATAGTGCTACTTAACACTGCAAAGTGCACAGGACAGCACTGGATTTTTGGCAGAATCAACATATATTTTTTGCACTTATTGTACAAATATAACAAAACACATTCATTGATTTTTTTGCCCAGTGCATGGGACTCTGGCCTTTAGAATTGGGCAGAGGGCATAGGCGTGCTATCAAGCCCTGCTGCTGGCAGCCTGTCAAATTCTAAAAGAAGCTGCCAGTAGTTTAGGACATTATGTGCCTAGGGATGAATGTCTGGAATGGAAGGAGTGTGCATGCTGCCCTAAAAGAAGAAGCAGTTAGCCTCTAATAGAGTTTGACAAGCTGCTGGCAGTGGGGCTGGATGGCGCACCTCCACCTGCTGCTAAATGCTGAAGCCCCATGCACACTGGCCTAAACACCCAATGTGCATGGGGCCTAATAGACCAAAAGGGAGCCAATAAGACAAGTTCAATATTGGAATTTATATAATCTTTATATGCTGTGTATTTTTCCGGAGTGCCTTGCTGTCGCATTACAGCAGATGTATGCCCCCCTTATAATAGGGCAGTTGCTGTTTTTGTCTTTTGAGTATTAGGGGTGATTTACCGCTGACATATACTGCTGTTTGAAAGTTGTGTGTTGTATGGCTGCTTTTCCTGTCAAACCACCCGCAGTTTTTAAATAATACTATACTGGATAGTTACATTTTAAATCTAGAAAAATATTGTAGAAAAGGCCAGGTTCTTCAAATATTTGGGCAAATATAGTAGCTATTTTTGAATTAACTTAGTTAAACTTATTTTACAGGGTGTTGGCTTTGTCTTTATTGGACACTTCAGCAATGCTGTGTAGAAATATTCTAGTAGATAGTTACCACTACTAGCAGAAACCACATTATGTAGGTTTTAGAATAGTTAATGAGTATTATTTGTGTTTCTTAAAGTGGTTGTAAACCTCAGACATGTCTGCTGCTTAATCGTCTGCTATTTACATGAGTCACTTCCGACAAGTTTTCCTGACACGAAGAGAAAAATGGTGACGCGAAGACTGACAACCTCAGCTCTGTTCTTGTGAGCTGTGTGGAGGGGGGGTGTCTCTTCCCTCCAATCAGCTCTTAGAACTCTCCTCACTGAGCTCTGCAGAGTGTAGCTCCAGCTCTCCACCCCTTTTTCTGAGTCGCAGACAAGCTTTTTGAATTCTGCCCTTTGAATAGATATAGAAAAGAGAAGACTGCAGATAAGACAGGTACAACTTATGTAGGATGATTTGTTTAATCGCTGTGTATCACCTGAGGTCAGTCACATCACTAGGTATATGTAAGGGCTTACAACCACTTTAAATGATGTTAATAAGGTATAATTAATGGCTGTGAGGGATTGTAGCTGTCCATAGACATATGATGTAAGATCCATGTTTGTTAAGAGGATTTGGAATCTTTTTATGATTTATGAGAAGACCATTGAACAGATTTTGCACTGCAGCCCTGTGGCTTTTATATAACTTTTGTTTTTATTTTAAGCTAATGTCACAGTGACATTTTTGAGAGAGACTGTTGCATCCTGGCAAATTAGTCAAAAAATGAAATAAAATTTTAAAGCGAATGCATTGTGTTGTTGTTCTATGCCCAGGACTAAAATACATTTTAAAGTGTTTCATTTCTTAATATGTGAAATAGAGAAAAAAAAAAAAAGCGCCACTAAATAGAACAAAAGCTGCACTCCTAACCAAAAAAAGGTAAAAATGTGAATAAATCAAAGAGTGCGCTAAATATAAGTAAATACAAAAATTATTAGTTTAAAATAATGATGTCCGTGCTAAAATTTTTTTTATATAAAAGTCCATCCACCATAACAAAGTAATTAATCAATTCCGCTCCGTGAGGACGTCGGATGACGAAACTAGTAGGACGGGGCTTCTTTTGGATGTGACGTCTGGACGCTCCTCATAGACTGTCGGCTGTGATATCGCGGTGAGCGAGGCTCGTCCCTGTTTTCTTGAGGCTGTCATTGCTGGTGTTGGCTAGACACCCTGTTTGTGAGTGCATTTCTGACGTTTTAATAAAACATTTTGGTTTTAAACGTACTGCACCATGATTTCCTTTTTTGATTCCCCGAACATGATCTATGGTATGGAGATGTGATGACTACCTGCTGTTAAAGGCTATTCCATATTGTGCTGACTGGCTGCTTGCAGTATATTGCTCCCAGTTTGGATTACTTCTGCTGATCATCGCTCCCAGAGCAACGCTATCTTTGCTGATTTATAATCTGGTCAGCATGGAGCTCTGGTGAGTGTACCCATTTCATTCGGTGGTGGATTTTTTTTGCACAGTGTTTGATTTATACAAGATTTCAGAACTGTTTAATTACTTTGTTATGGTGGATGGACTTTTATATAAAATTTTTTCTATCACGGACATCATTATTTTAAACTAATAATTTTTGTATTTACTTATATTTAGCGCACTCTTTGATTTGTTTCATTTCTTAGCTGAATATAAATATTGCAAATTAATATTTCCATATAACAAATTTACCACTTGCAGCCTGCAGGTGGCACAAAAAATTATGTTTCTCTTCTTGTTCTTGTTGTGCCCCCCCTCGTTGCCACCCCCACCTTGTCTCAGCAGTCAGCAGCAGAGAGGAGGACAGAACTTCTCTGTCAGATTCTGCACTTCTTTGTACAACTGCAGAGAAGCTCATCTCTGCCCTCCCCAGCTCAGCAGTCGGTAGCAGAGAGGAGGACAGAACTTCTCCTACAGATCCTGTGCCTCTCTGTGCAGCAGCAGCATCCTCTTGTCTCTTCCTCCCCTGCTTTCAGCATACAGCAGACTCTGGTAGCTGACTCCAGGCCTCCTCTGGTCTTCCTCCAGACCCTGCACACTCTGCTTCCCAACTGCGCCCAGCTTCTTCCCGGCAGCACAAGGTAAGGGGAGTGCACCATGATGTAAGGGAGGGTGGGGCATTCCTGACTACTGATTCTGCACTTCTTTGTACAACTGTAGAGAAGCTCATCTCTGCCCTCCCCAGCTCAGCAGTCGGTAGCAGAGAGGAGGACAGAACTTCTCCTACAGATCCTGTGCCTCTCTGTGCAGCAGCAGCATCCTCTTGTCTCTTCCTCCCCTGCTTTCAGCATACAGCAGACTCTGGTAGCTGACTCCAGGCCTCCTCTGGTCTTCCTCCAGACCCTGCACTCTCTGCTTCCCAGCTGCGCCCAGCTTCTTCCCGGCAGCACAAGGTAAGGGGAGTGCACCATGATGTAAGGGAGGGTGGGGCATTCCTGACTACTGATTAAGGGGGACTTTTGACATCTGATGTCCGGGGGGGTGGGGTGCCCTGGACATCTAGTCTTAGGGCTTTTAGGGCTGCCATAATGCTGATGCGGCCCGCAATGAAACCCCTGGTGTAAACAGATTTGAAATAGGAGAAAAATGTAATTTCAGGACACAGAATATTCTAAATTACTTCAATTGTACAGTGTAGATGATGGTTCTAAGACTACATTTCACCCACTCTGCCTTGCATAGCGTTTTTCTTGATGCAGCATTTCCTATTAGAGATATGTTTGTATAGTAGACAAGAGAAGGTCAAACACAGCTGTTTTGGATTGGAATGCATGTAACTGAGTTGCGCTGCATTTAAATGTAGAAGCCAGCATTTCACATTTTTGGTCCATCACTACAATGGGTAGTCTCACTGACCAATAGTAGTGAGCAAAAGGGGAATGGTCCAACTTACTGATTTTTTAGATAAAAGTCTTACGTGTGCCCAAAGTTTCAACTACCATAATACTCTGGGAAAAAAAGAAATGAAATCTCATACAGACACCTGGAGCTGTCCAGTCTTGTATTTAATAACCAGTATGCTAAGGTCATTTTCACAACAGGTACACTTTAAATACCAAGAATCCAGAGGAATTTTTGTTCAATAGTACTGCATATGTGATAGGAAACTCAGAGTTGAAATAACCAGAACCACATGTAATCCTGACCATTTTTTCTATGTTCAGACTATAATTTTCAACATTTCAACATAATTGATTGCTGCAGCTATTTCCTTTTACCCCCAAAGACATTTTTCTGTGTGTGCCTGATGGCTACACAACCTGTATATGGCCCCTCTGATGTCCCTGTGAAAAAGCTAGGCCATCTTCACCTGTCCACTATCAGCCTGTTTATCAGCAGTGCCCTAGTGAATAAAATATCCAGAAGAATTAAAAACTGACCTGTGACTGTGACTCAGTTTTCTTCAGTAACTGAAAAAAGATATTAGCAATGTAAACTTATCTGGAAATTTGACTATACATGGTTTATTCTGCGGTGTACAGTAGCTGCAATACTATTTCTATTTTTTCCTTTGCATCATGCAAAAATTTCAGCACTCTATTTTTTAATGCTGCTCCATGTAACAGTATATTCATCTACAGTAATGCAAGCATGCTGTACTGTTTGAAAGCTTCTGGACGATACAAATGTGACGCAAGATAAAATAAAGTTTACACATATTGGCATACACATGTGTCAGCATGCAGTGTCTTGTCAGTGCCGTCTAAATCTGCTGAACGATGTCACATGTGGCTGTTGTTATTTACAGCGCTGGTGGCCACAGTTTCTTAGTATCATCCCTCACTGTGATTTCTTTTTTTTTTTTATGTCGAAAAGGTGAGTTATATTCCTTATTATGTTCTATTCCAAATGTAGGAGAAATAGCTTGAAGTCATTTTATGTAAGCTGTAACCAGTGGTTTTTCTTCTTCTTTTTTTAACCACTTGCCCTCCTGAGGATTTACCCCCCTTACTGACCAGGCCATTTTTTGTGTTACGGTGCTACGTTACTTTGACTGACAATTGCATGGTCATGCCATGCTGCACCAAAATGAAATTTACGTCCTTTTTTCCCACAAATTGAACTTTCTTTCGGTGGTATTTGATCGCCTGTGTGGTTTTTATTTTTTGCACTATATAAAAAAAAAGACCGACAATTTTGAGAAAAAAGCTATTTTTGACTTTTTGCTATTAAACATGTCCAATTTTAAAAATCAAATTTCATCATAAATTTAGGCCAAAATGTATTATGCTACATGTCTAAATTAAATGGTTTACATGAAAGTTATAGTGGTTACAAATGGCCGAATAGATACTGGAAAGTGGGACTGCGGCAGGCATTCTGACACTTTGGGGAACTAACTTAGTGTCACTGACATCCCTAGTGACGCCAATACAGTGATCAGTGCTAAAACAAAGCACTGACACTGTACTAATGGCACTGGGTAGAAAGGGGTTAACATGAGGGGCGATCAAAGGGTTAACTGTGTGCTGGTAGTTTTACATAGGGGGCCGTGTCAGTGTGCTTCAGGGAGCTGACAGGGAGGAGAACTGTTAGTAAATAAAACAGTTCTCCTCCCTGTCGGAGATCGTTGGAAATCACTAGGCACCGGCTTGCGCACGCCCCCTATCCAGAAATGCGAAATCACACACATATATATTTATACGTAATTTTGCGCACGTTTTTCTGCTGTAGGGCAGATGGGAAGTGGTTAACTTACATGGAGAATAAACAGTGGGAAAATAATATGAAGGCTTTATAGTAGAAATAGGGCCAAAGCTCTTTTGGCCCTACTTCTCCTGCACTTCGTTCTGCACTCCAGTGACCCAGATTCAGCCAACAGTGGGCTAAAGTCCGCTGTCGGTTTGAGTCACTGAGCCGGTCCAGACTCTGAAGAGAACCCTGGTCTTTGATTTCTCAGTTCTTGGTGTAGAGGCAGCATCGGACTGATGTTGCATCTGCCTAGGTGATTATGTATGTTTTTATGTATGTTTGTTTTTTCCATAGCCCGCTCTTTTAGACCAAAACCATGTTATGTTGGTGAAATGCTATAGATAACAGTAAACTCCTATTTTAGTTAGACTCAGTCTCAATTTCTTTTGTTGCACTAGATCAGGGGTCTTCAAACGTTTCAGTACAAGGGCCACATCTTAAATTTTACAAATATTTGGGGGTGAAAAAAGAACAGTTTTATAAATTAATCAATACAATTTAAATTAAATTGCTTTACTTGGATCATTTTTGTAATCTGCATGATTTGATTCAGAACCAAAGAGAATGAACTTAACTAAAACAAAACAAAGCCCCCTCACTCCCTTCAGTATCACCATCAGATTCCTCTTTTACATCAGTGTCCTCATCAGAACCCCTTTTTACATCAAGGTTAGCATTAGAGTACCCCTTACTTCTTCAATTCAGATTACAGCATGACTGTAGTTTTGTTGCAGCTGGGTGGTTGCATAGTAGGACTGGACAGCGGAAGTTTCATCCTTCTTAAAGCAAGCACGTCATCAGTATGATGAATAATGACACAGAGGGAGGAAACCTGTGCTGTAGATCTAGTGGAGAAGCAGAGACTGTGCATATCAGCCTGGTGGGGAGTGAACACTGCATATCAGCTGTGGGCCAAGTAAAATTTTGCAGTGTCTCACATCAGTGGTGTATTTACCACAAGGCAAACAAGGCACTTGCCTAGGGCGGCATTTTTCAGGCGGGCAGCACCTCCCCCTTGAAGAAGGGATGAAAGAAGGAACATGTGCACCAAGGGAACCAGGTGGGATCCAAGAGAGGCTGCGGGCTGTTTGATGGTGTATGTAGAGCCTGACTCTCGCTCTCGGGATGTCCAGAGCTGTGAAGATGAGTGTCTCTCTATTGCCAGGGGGGAAGTAGTGGAAGGCTCTCCTAGGTGGAGTGCAGGGGTGTTGTTGGTCAATGTCATTCTCTCTCCATGGAAGGGGGAAGAGGGGGTTGTGTTAATCATTGTCCGTGGGGGCAGACGATTTTTGTGTTACCTAGGACAGCACAAAACCTAAATACACCACTGGTTCACATGTGGCTCGTAGTTTGAAGACCTCTGCACTAGAGAGTATGATGGTGACGTCCTTCACAGAGCCTGCCAAGTCCTTCTTATCTTGCATTAGTTAGATTGTATAAAACTGGCAAGGTTTCACAGACCCTGTTAGCAGTTCAGTGAGTGATATATTTAAAGCCTGAAATTTCTCTATAAGAGGGACAGGGTGAGGGTATTTTAATGGTGATATTAACATTCCTATGTGGATTAAAGAACATATGCCCTTACCTATCCTTATATTAGAGCACATTATTGGAGGTTTCAAGGGGAAACATAACATTGAAGAAGCATTATAGGTCAGAGTAATTTTTTGATCAATTTTGATCTTTTTGTCTTTATATTCCATAATTTAAAGTTGACCTTAAGGAGGTTCAAAAGTCAAAAGGTTTTTTTACCTTAATGCATTCTATACATTAAGATAAAAACCTTCCACTAGCTGTTCCTCCCACCTAAGCACTCAGCTTAGTCCTCTCTCGATCCATCACTGTGCCTCTCTGAAGCCCCATTCTTCTCTTTTCCTCTTCTCACGGGCAGCAGGGGCAGCCATTGCCTCCCGCTTCTAGCAGTCAAATCCTGTGATGAGGGAGTGTGTGTGTGTCTGTGGGGCGAGTTGTGATTCAACTGTGCTGTGCGTGTCTATGGATACACATAGCCCATTTCAGGAGCACGCCCACAGCACATGGCTCCCTATGGGGGCACATGCAGGAGAGGAGGATTGGAAAGCAGTAGCAGGGGACTCCAGAAGAGGAAGTAAGGGTCCTCTCTGTGCAATATCCTTTGGTATCACTTTAGGTAAAAAGTAAAGATTTTCTATGTTATGGGGAACATTTAGAAGAGCTAAGCAGTACCCTACAGAAAATTAGCATTTTGTCTTAAATTCCTTCTGAAAAATAACTGGGTACTTACTGATATGTGAGGTGCCTATACACTCCTGTACCTACAGCCTCATATTTGTATATTATAGTGTGAGGCTAATGCACTGTCCCATGTGACTGCTAGTCTCAGGGGATTAAGATTTGGTAATGTCCCTACTATGCTGCTCACTGTTCTCCTCACTGAAGGTACTGACATGAGTAAGCAATACCCTCCCTCCACAAAGTTGGCCAACTTCACAATGAGACACCATGTAGAAAAGGCAAAGCAAGTAATGGGGAAAGATCAGCAGTAGGGAGAGCACACTGGTGACTTGTCCTTTGCCTGCCCCCTTTTTTTCTGGGGCAAACTTTCCAGAATGAATTTCCTCTTTAATGGTTCACATGATCCTTATGTGTTCCCAGCTTGATCCAGCTATAACTTTACTACCCTATTTTACTTAATCCCTTATGTACAATTTCCCAGGAAAATTTTTTTTGACATAGTGCCCAGTCATGTTTCCTTTTATTCCTTTTTCTTTATTTTTACATTGTCAGAGTTTAACCTGACCACTTAACCACTTAACCTGTCCAGTGAGCACAAAATTTCCACTAAGAAAAAGTGACGTTGACGTTACATATGATTTATGAAAAACTGGAGGAAAGTATAGGCTGCTCACACTCGCCAGTTATATACCGACTGTCAATTTTATAGTTACTTAGTTCACTGTCCTTCAGACTTGGTGGTCAGAAGTAAAAACTTTAGAAAATGCCTGTGGTCAGTAGGAGAAGGTATATATGGTATTAATGAGCAGAATAATGTCACATCACTGGTGTCAGTGGAAGGAAAAGTGCCCTATTTTTCATATTAGTGGGAGGAATAGTGCCTATCTTTTTTATCATTGGGAGATATAATGCCCCATCATTGGTATCTGTGGGAGGAAAAGTGCTTCATTGTTGGTATCTATGGATGGAATGCCTCATATTTGGTATTAGTGGAAGTAATAGCGCCCTCACGCCGGTATCAGTGGGAAGAATAGTGTTTAGTGGGAGGAATTTTGCTTCATTGTTGGTGTTGGTTAAAGGAATAGTGCCCCAATGTTGGTGTCAGTGGGAAAAATTATGTGTCAATGGAAGGAATGGTGCCTCATTGTTGGTGTCAGTGGGGCGAATGGTGCTTTGTATCAGTGGGAGGAATAGTGCTCCAAAGGCCAGGTACAGGCAAGCAAACGATCATTGTTTGGAGAATACTGGCTTAGTGAAAGCAAATGTCAAATTATTAGCTATGGGAGATGTTTCTCATAAAAAAATTAAATCCCATTAAATTTTTAATTTTCTGTGAATACTGTGCAAAGGAGAACCTAATACCTACAATATTTGTTTTTTAAATAGTGTCAGTGGTAATAACAGAAGGCAATTCTTTACTTTTCTGTAGAAAGGACTGAAGGAACAAAAATACAATGGGGTTGGTTTACTAAAACAGGAGTGTGAAATCTGGTGCAGCGCTACATAGAAACCAATCAGCTTCCAGGTTTTTGTCAAAGATTAATTAAACAAGCTGAATTTAGAAGCTGATTGGTTACCATGCACAGCTGCACCAGATTTTGCACTCTCCAGTTTTACCCCTGGGTCACATATCTGCGGCCATGCGGGCCACGTTTTGCATGGGCACGAGAGCCCATTAAATCCCATTAGACTTGCATAATAGAATCATAGTGTGTCCTTTTGTCAATCATCACTGCAGATCCTGTTCTTGTTTTGATGCTCAGCAGCAGAAAGAAATCAGAATATAAAAAGAACAAGTGCAAGTATGAATGAATAACAGAATGCCTAAAGACCAACTTGCATGAGAGCTGCAGAAAAAAGCTTGTCAGGCCACACATTGGGCACCTCTATTGTATTGGAATTTATATACAGCACCACAGTAAATTCAAACACACTCCACCCTATTTTAATGGGAGATGAAAAACACATTTGCGCTATCCCTAAACAAGATACAAAATTGCTTCATATTATTTTGTTCCCAGAGTTTGTCTTTTCAAAAACAAAGTTCCATTGTCAAAGATAAATTATGAGATATGGTTAAGTGTGCTGGATATACAGTATAGTGCAAGTATGCAAGCTGTGAAAGTTCTTGATTTTATTTTAGTGTTGCTAGTAGGCAGTGTAAGCACAGGGTTTTTGTTGCATTGTCATTAGCATTAAAAAGCTGCACTCGTAAATGTTTTGAGAAAATATGGTTTTTGTTTTACTACCTATTGAAGTGTAATTTTTAATTTTCTATGAATACTGTGCAAAGGAGAACCTAATACCTACAATATTTTGTTTTTAAATACTGTCAGTGGTAATAACAGAAGGCAATTCTTTACTTTTCTGTAGAAAGGACTGAAGGAACAAAAATACAATGGGGTTGGTTTACTAAAACAGGAGTGTGAAATCTGGTGCAGCGCTACATAGAAACCAATCAGCTTCCAGGTTTTTGTCAAAGATTAATTAAACAAGCTGAATTTAGAAGCTGATTGGTTACAATGCACAGCTGCACCAGATTTTGCACTCTCCAGTTTTACCCCTGGGTCACATATCTGCGGCCATGCGGGCCGCGTTTTGCATGGGCACGAGAGCCCATTCATTTGAATGGACTCCTGTGCCCCGGGACATGCAGGGAAGAAGTCCCTGCACTTCTTTGGAAACCGCAGCCCGCACGGGAACCAATGTTCCCAGTACGGTTGCGATTTCCAGTGCAGGCGACGTGCCATTAGAATTAACGGCTCCCGCCCACGGGTCCCGCATTGCTCTGAGCGGGTGGTGCGGCTGCAGGTATTTTTGTGTGGGTCCTGCAGTTGCACCACCGCACATATGTGAACCTAGCGTTAGTAAACTGTCGGAATAGTATCAATATGAATTTGAATACTGGAAAAAATGGTTGTGGTGCATACAATTTGTAATTCAGTTTAGCAAATTGTGTGATCAGAGAAATGACAGAAAATCCTCCTGCGCTAAAAATGGGTTCCTAACACTCAAGCTGCTGACCTCTTACCTAAATGAGTGAAGTGATAAATATATATAAAACAGTACAGCGCTAAAAATAAATCAATATAAATAAGACATTAATTAATATTGCAAAAAAAACCCCCAGTGCACACGGGTTAAACTATTACACAGTGCAACACGTGAATTCCTACCGGGAATAACTTAGTGTAAATGTGACCAGTGTCCTGACCGACACTCGTGGAAACGCCTCATAAACACTATAACGTAGTACATACAAAAATCACCACAATGATGAATACAACAAAATAAAATGTCCAATGATAGTGCTCAAAATGAGATATTCATGCAGGTGCTGGTATGTGTTCACTCCGTGCAAATCCTTAGTGGCCAAAGTGCCCCCTCACCTCCTTAAATCGACCCTACAGGGTCAGCTCGTTCTGAGTGTTAAACCACTCTGGATGGCAACAGGATACTTTTCAAATCCACTCCCAAGTACTCCGATCCTTCCATACACAGCCCTGTCAGCAGTATCCCCTCTGGACCATAGGTAAACAAGAAACCTCCATAGTGTAAAACCGTTTTTTATTTGGTTATATGCAGTATAGAAAATCAGAATGTGTGATCAGGACATCCTTGCAAGATATAACAGCCAGGGTCCTGGACGCCCCTGCAGACTACACTGCTCCAAAGCAATACAAGCTGGTTTTGGCATGTAACTGGACCGTGAAGCATACTGATGAGGCTATTTCTTACCTATACCCCTCTGTACTCATTGCTGTGTGTTAGTCTGGCAGCACTCATGCTATAAATGCATTTAATTATTGTAATGACCCCATAACTGGATTAAAATGTGTTTTTAATATAATACAGTGGATAGTAAACACGTGATATGTATTAGGCCTATTTTACATTTACAGTTGGGGGCAGTAAAAACAAATGATTGCTCTGCATTTAAAACGGAGGAGGCAACATAACCCCTCCAGTGATCAGACTTCTGCTGTTTTTGCCCCTCTGCACAGCCATTCACTGGGAAGCAGGGCTGTTGCTTCCACTAGGCAAATTAGGTGGCCACTTAGGGGCGACTGGGTGCAGGACAGGCCGGCACTCTCTCTGTGTGGGACATCACCACGCCATGAATGATCCTTCAGCTGAGAGGAGTGGCGGCATAGGGGAGGAAGAAAGGACAAGGGAAGATGCTGGGTGTTTGGGGCTAGTGTAGCAGCTGAGCTGCCGTTCCTTCCAGTGTTCCCCTCAGGCTCAGTCCCATACTGCAAGCCAGCTGGCGGCTGCTGATCATTGTGATGTTCTAGCCCTTCTCTTCCCATTCATCAGTGGAGGCGGTGATGTCTTGTGTCTGTGTGAGTGTGACCTGGCACACCCGAGTGTGACCCGGCCTGTCATCCATCACATGTGCAATGTGTCAGTGAGTGATGACATCGTCATGATACCACAGCCTGCTGGGACTGCTGATCTGTGTCAGTGTTGGTGGTGGTGTGTTGTTGATAGATAATGAGTTTATGTGAAATCTCCATTAATGGATGTAAATAATGTTATAATTACAAGTATATTTTAGTTAGATGGAAGTATACAGTATTTAAACCATTGAATGTTTTGCAGCATCAAACTATTTCTAGTTTCCATACTGGTGTAAATATATATAGAGTTTTCCACTATACAAGTTCTGGCCTTTTGTTGTCCCCTTAGCACATCTCACATGAGTGGTAAACAGCAGCCTTCTTTGAACTTCCAATCCGGCTGTGCCCAATATACATTGGCTAGGTTTAGTGTCCAATTAATGAGCATTATATTAGCCACAGTACAGAAAGGAGGGGGGGATATAAGGCCTGGTCACCCAGCTGGGGGTCTCTTTGTGATGGGACACACACAGCAGGCAGGATGACCGGACCTGAAGTTGAGAGGTAAACTAACTTTATACTTGCATTGTACATTGTATTTTAAACATGGTTTTTTAGGTAAATTGTAAATATCGTTTAAGTCAAGGGACTTAAACTGTACATTGTGTTGTAAATACTGCTTAGCGTGTAATTTGTATATAATATTTACCTCTATCAATAAATGTATATTGCAGATGGAACTACCTCTTTTGTGTAGGAACTCTCAGATCTAGCTGGATATATGTAAATACTTCTACAAGGATTGGGGTGTATTCACAAATACACGTAACCTAGTCAACAGTTGTGTCAGATCTGTCTGTGTGGGATTGCTAAGTTCACCTGCCTGCTGTCACGGCATTTATCTCCCCCAATTGCCTGAGGAATTCCAGCCTGGAATCTGTCAAAGTGTGGATCCATCATCCTCCACTCACTGCAACTGTGACCCTGCCACTGCCAGCCACAGATAAAAGTCCTTGTGTGGCACTGACTTTGTCTTTAATATTGGTGCTGGTGGCATCTTATGGCACCTGTTTTTGCAAATTAAAAGAAATGGAGCAATTTCATGTTTTGCTGATTTAATATTTTTTACTGTTTATAAAAATCTTTTTTTTTGGGGGGGGGGGTACAAGTAGCTGGTCTTGCCTAGGGTGCAAAATAGTCTAGCACCTGCCCTGCTGGGAAAATCAGTATACTGCTGTTTCTCCTCCCTGAGCTCCTTATGCAACTGAGAACAGAGGGTGTGTGATCACTTATAAAAAGGGGAAAATGTATTTATGTTTTTTATATCTATACATAAATGTTCTGCCTTTTATTTCTATTTTAAACTAAATGGGTTGTTTTACAATCTGAAGGTTTACATATACTTAAATGTCAAATTGTGACTTGAAACAGAGGAAACTGAATACCAGTCAGGGCCAGGGGCTTTATTGGGTTTCATGTTTTTTAGCAGTAGTGTATATTCCTCCTCTGTGAGGGGTTGTTGCATGGAGGTAACCGCTGTGTATGGCATCCTAGGCACTCCTGACGCTTATAGGCAACGTGTGATTTTGTTAAGTTTTTCCTATGAAGTATTCTGAGGTCCTGAGGAGGGGAGGCTAGGTCATTGTAATATGAAAGCAAGGTCTGGGCTATCTCTCATGATTTTTGGACTCCAACGCCTTTCTTAGTTTTGATTGAGGGAATATAGGAATGGAGCTTTTTTTCTTGAAGTGCATGCACCAGAGCCTTCCCTGGCTTGTTACCAAACTCAGACCAGAAACCTCTACATTTCATCCACTGGGCTATATTCTATATACTCTATTTGGGCAATTCTGAAATATTTGAAATTCTGAGCCATCCAAATGTGCAAGAGATTGCTTATGAACAGCTTCTAGAGAGCAGATTTAGTCCAGCAAAGAAGCAACTTGGGCATATACAGAATGGAGAATGGACTATGAATGGTGCAGTAATGGAAGGTGTAAACAAAATGTAAACCTATAGCACTGCAATAATAACATATGCATGTTCAGAGTTGAACTCATTTCCATTCATGGAATAACCTAAGAAAGTAAACAAAGTCCCAGCACTGAAAGTTCAAAGGCTATAGCTGCATTTAGAAAAGTCACTCGCCACCCCATTGGTTTGCTAGTTATGTTAAGTGTGTCTAATGACCAGCAGTACAGGATAAATGATAGACCAAGATGAATGTAGATGAGGCATGACTGTCAGGAAATCACTGAAAAAATTAAAGCTGTAAGGTGGAGAAAGCAATGAGTAGCAGTCAAGCATGGATAAAAGATATCCAAATAGAGTAGCGAAAGTCCATCCTGGAGTCGAGGTATATCCCAGTTCACTGGAGACAAATATACTAGAGACAAAAATCAGGGAAAAGGGAAACGCTGGGTGTCTAAAAGTGGAGGTGCCACCAGAATGTCTGGAAGGGTGCTACCTAATCAATATGCAAAAACCAAAAAAAGAGGAAGATAAAAGGCTGCACACTTAACCTCCCTAGCGGTATTCCCGAGTGTAGCTCGGGGTAAAATGTCTGTACCAGAAGCGGTAACCCCGAGCTACACTCGGGCTTACCATGCGACGCTGCATAGGGAGTCCCTGCAGAGCTTACCTTGTCCTGCGCTCCCGCGATGTGTCCCCTGCAGCGTCTCCGGCCATCTCCTCCGGCTGATGCCGGCATCCGGATTCTGTGTTGCGGTCCCTGTGACATCGGGACGTACGGTCGCCGCTGGTGGCGGGAAATTAGAAAATTTTAAAAAATGTAATTTTTTTCCAAACAAATTTTACATAACAAAACATTGCTGTTTCAACCCATTTCACATACATTTTGTCCCTAGTGCTTTGTCCTGTGCCATGTCTGCATTTTGTCTGTTCTTTCTGCCTGGAAACTGAGAAAAGTCCATGGCGTCCAAAAAGCGTCCCTTTAGGTCAAAAGCGGGTTTAGATCAGCTAGAGAACAGTGATAGTAAATCAGAACCACTTGCAGAATTGAGTGATAATGATTCGTGGAGAAATTCGTCATCAGACACTGAAAACGATTTTGCGACTTTGCTCAGCGATGTGCGAACTTGGCGCTCTATTTCAAATTTCAGTGTTTTTGGTTTGATTATATTATTGAATTAAATGTATTATTATTATATTATTATTTTTTATGATTATTTATTATATTATAATTTATGATTTCGTGTTTCAAATTTTATCATACCCGGGATGTTTACTAGACTCTTGTTTGGACAGATTTCAGTGAGTTATTCCTAAAAATTACAGGCCTACAATAAAAAAAACTGCATATTTCCATGCAAAATAATGGTACCGCTTTCATCACCAAAAATCTAGAGAGTCCGAACAAAAGTAAATTGTTTGAGGACTGTGGCTAATGTGGGAAAGTAAGTTCTATGAGAAAGCAAGTTGTTCATGGTAGTTCCCTATCCAGCTTCATTTTTTTTAATTCCACTGAATATTCAACCCCCCTAAATATGTCACACACCCCTCCTCCCATCTTCTATTATCTTTTTCTCTCCGGTTCTTTTTATTCATACATTATCTAGATCATTCTCATAGGATACAGTAAATAAAACACAGACAGGTGTTATATCTGGAAAATATTTTTTTTTACTACAGAAGGTCACAGTCAAAACAACTCTTTTCTCACCTTCTTATCATTCAGTTATGTTCAATATTTTATTCACCCCACACTTTAGAAACTGATTGTACAATCTGCTATAAATTTACCAACAACTCTGGAGGGAAAGGGGTTTACCTAAATATAGATTGAATTGGTTGTTTTGGTTGATGCTTGTACTGTATAGTTGTTGGTGGGTCTGAGTGAAATTGTATACAGACTGTGTAGTTAGATTTTGTGTGGACATTATATGTAAACCTACATTTTAAAATTTCACATAAGAGTAACTTCACTTTTGTTGAGGAAAAAACATTCCCTTCCGGGTGATCTGTGTACATTACAGGGATAACAAACGTTGTTGCAGATTCCTACCTTCTCTTATTCATGAGTAATAGCTGTGTGTCCATGTGCTGAATGAATCTGTGTGGGAGTGGTTTTATAATTATCAATCAGCTGCTGCGCCTGCAGTGCTCTAATGAGGGAAGTTGCAGGGTCTGCATCTCTTTAAACATGATTTCCCTTTGAGAGTATCTCACTAAAAATAACAATTTTGTTGCAGGGGATGCTCAAAATCTGATTTGTATTTTAGTGGCAGCCCTCTGGGAAAACGAATAAGCAATCACACAAGTAGAAAATTAAATTTCGGGGGGGGGGGGGGCATTCTGTACACCATCTGGGTGTACAGAATACCCCCAGGTAGCCATAGCCATTTTATTTTACAGAAAATTACAGCACTTCAGATTGAAAAGATAATTTTTAATAGCATTCACTTACAATATGACCTGTATTGTATGTACTATATTATTTTTTTGTATTTGCTATTTTTTTCCCATGAAAGTGGATTTACTCTTTAACCACTTGCCGCCCTGCCACTGTAGATATACGGCGGCAGGGCGGCACTGGCAGGCAAAACCATGTTTTAAAACGTGTGTTTTGTAAACAGCTAGGGGGCGCATGCGAGGCGCGCTGCCGCCCTATCTGTCCCGCCGATCACCGCCGCAGATGTGAGTCGCCGGGTCACAGCCGGTCCTTAGCGGCTATCTCCCGGCAATCGGCGGCAAACAGTGACAGACAGCACAGCTGCAGTAGCTGTGCTGTCTGTCACTTCCCTGTCAGCTCGAGGATGAGCTGATCGAGAAAAAACAGTTTCTCTTTCTCGATCAGCCTTGTCCCGTTCAGCACACACCCCCGCCCCCTAGTAAAACACTCCCCTCACTCCTATAACCCTTCCCTTCAAAATAAAGTTAACCCCTTCCTCCCCATTGCCATTAGTACAGTGTCAGTGTTTTTTTTTTTGCACTGATCACTGTATTAGTGTTTTTGGGGATGTCAGTGACCCCAAGTCAGTACCCCCCAATGTCAGAATGTCCGCCGCAGTCCCACCATAAGTTGCTGGTCGCTGCCATAAGTCCCTGATCGCCGCCATAATTCGCTGAGCGCCGCCATTATTAGTATAAAAAACCCCCTAAAAATCCCAGTATCTTTCCCGCCATTTGTAAATGCTATAACTTTCACGTAAACCAATTAATTTACACGTATTGGGTTTTTTTTTTTTAGAAAAGACATGTTGCAGAATGCATTTTGGCAGAAATTTATGACTAAATTTGATTTTTGCATTTTTTTTTTACTGGACATGTTTTATAGCAAAAAGTCCAAAATATTGTTTTTTTTTTCCTCAAAATTGTCAGACTTTTATTTTTATAGCGCAAAAAATAAAAACCGCACAGGCAATCAAATACCACCAAAAGAAAGCTCAATTTGTGGGGAAAAAAAGGATGTAAATTTCATTTATGTACCGTATTGCATGACCGCGCAATTGTCCGTTAAACTAGCGCAGCGCTGTATAGCAGAAAAATGCAGTATTTATATCATAGTTTGTAGACGCTATAACTTCCACACAAAGCAATCAATATACACTTATTGGGATTTTTTTTACCAAAAACATGTAGCAGAATACATTTTGGCCTAAATTTATAACCAACTTTGAGTTTACTATATATTTTTTATAGCTGAAAATAAAAAATATTGTTTTTCTTCAAAATTTTTGGCCTTTTTTTGTTTATAGCGTGAAAAATAAAAAGCGCACAGGTGATCAAATTACACCAAAAGAAAGCTCTATTTGTGTGAAAAAAAGGACGTAAATTTCGTTGGGGTGCAGCATTGCATGACCGCGCAATTATCAGTTGAATTAGTGCAGTGCCGAGTAGCAAAAAGAGGCCTGATCATTAAGAGGGGTAAATCCTCTGGAGCTCAAGTGGTTAACAAATTAAATTCCTTTATAAAAAAAAATAAAGAAGAATTCCAGGTACGCATATTTTCTACAGGTTGGACCAATGTATCTATGTGTTTACCACACCTGGCTAATGCCACTGGAAGCTAGAAATCACTGTAGTAGACACCAAGACTCCAGTGATCTCCAGGCTCCTCTGCTGAGTGGCCGGCCTGATGCATTCTGAACACAGGAGGTCGGCTGCTCAACACAGGCGCCATTCAGAGAATGCTGTGCATCTTCTCAATGAATGCAAAGTGTTCTGTGATTGGAGGAGGTGCAGAGTGTGATGTTACTTCCCCGCCTCTCATCTCATCCAATCAGAGAATGTTTTACATTCATGCAAGCAGCCAGCCCCTTGTGTTCAAAATTCAGCAGGGCAGCTGCTCAGCATGGAACCTGGAAGCAAGTGGAGATGACTGGAGCAGCAGTGTCTGCTTCAATGATTTCCAGCTTCCAGGGGCACCAGCCAGGTATTGTGTATATACATTGCTCCAAGATAGACCGATGTAACTAAGTATAAATTATCCATACCTGGAATTCTTCTTTAATATTTCTAAACCCAAAGCTTTCATTAGAATAATACCTGTTGATCCCACCGTAAAGGCCCCTGTGCAGACACTTCCTATTATTGCGTCATAACACTCTGCTCCTGTCATGTTCTCCCAGTGGAAACTGCAAGCAGCAATGCCAACAGCCATTATGTGGGCAAGACCCTAAGGAACGTAGCCTTGTGAAAAGAAATGCAGTTGTTGCTGGACTACATGCATGTAGACAGGAAGTGCCTGCAAAACAGCTGCAAGAGGTAAAAAAAAAAGTATCAGGATACATGTAACAACTTTGCCTATGATCTTGATAATTCCTCACGGCCATAAGACCTATAAATAAAGAATAAAAAAGGGACTCGGTTTGCCTATTTACTGTGAAAAACGCTATGCAGCTAGAGTTAGCCCCGGTTCACATATATGCGGTCGTGTGGGCACGAGAGCCCATTCATTTGAATGGGCTCCCGTGCCCCGTGACAGCAACCTCGGTTCCCAGTACGGTTGTGTTCTCCAGCGCGGGTGGCGTGCCATTAGAACTAATGGCACCCGCCCGTGGGTCCGCATTTCTCTGTGTGGATCCGCAGCAGCACCGCCCGCACAGATGAACCTAGCCTTAGAGCCTGCATTTACATAAGCTAATATAGATGGCCACTCTGAAGATGAGAATACAGACGTATTTGACTGGAGTGAACTGTGCTTTTCAAACAAGCTTGTCAGTCAAAAATTGAAAACACCTGAATATACTACAGCCTGGAAGAAAGAATTGCTGTGAGTATGCCCTGGGGTTTTGTATAAGAAGTATCGGCCATAAAAAGCCTCCCTCCATTTTTATCTTTGTGATTGTCTTCATAAGAACTTTATGACTTGTGAGATGCATTTATTTGCATACAACCAGTGAGAAGTCTGTAATGGTAATCCTGACGTGGTCTGATTTTTAAGGCTAGCCTGCACCGTAAAATGCAGTGGTTTACCATGTATGCTCTTGTTGAGACTGGCAGGGAGTGTGCATTGCTCATTTTATTGTATCACACTGCACTGCTGTTCAGGGACACAGTGCCATTCAGTGCAGAACAAGAAATGCAGACATGCTGCATTTTTCCCCACTGCAACACTACAGTTTTCTTTAGCTGTGACCTGCGTTTATGCAGTGTGGAACCTCCTTTGCATGCAGGATCTAGCAACACTACAGTTTTCTTTAGCTGTGACCTGCATTTATCCAGTGTGGAACCTCCTTTGCATGCAGGATCTAGCTATACTAGGCTACCATGGTGCTCCCTGCTCTTCCCCCTCCCTTCCCTAAGCTAACAGACTGGAAGTTCAGGGAAGCAGCACTGCGAGAGCAGGAGTCAAAAGCATTGAACATTTTAATAATTTAAAAACATTTTTACTGGGGAATGTTTTTTTGTGCTAAAAATGATAAAAAAAAAGTTTTTATGCAAACATTTTAGAAGCTTGTAGATGAAACTATATACCTGTGAGTCACTGAAAACCATTTCAACATTTCCAATGTCACTTAGATCAGTAATCATAAATATATGAAACAGACATAAATTTAAGATTAGTGATCTAAGTGACTTTTGTAGCAGAAACCTGAAACGATTAGAAAAAACCATGCCCTGGAGAGCTTTATCTTATGTTATATGTAGGTTTGCATGAAATACTGACCATGACAGGTAGTTGTGTATTTGATATGCAGTATTATGTTCCTAAAGAAATAATGTATATTGATTCTCCTGTCCCTAATGAATGCTCATAATTCACTTTTTTATGTGATTTCCCTTTTAGTTTCCACGTTTAAGCTGTATCAACGAGCGAAGCATGTGTACTGTGAAGCAGCCAGAGTTGTAGCCTTCAAGAAGGTTTGTGATGAGGCACCTGCCAATGCTGTTCAGCTGCTTGGAGACCTAATGAACCAGAGCCATGTGAGCTGCAGAGACTTGTATGAGTGCAGCTGCACTGAACTTGATCAGCTGGTGGACATCTGTCTGTAAGTTTTGACAAATATAACGCTAAAAAAAGCTCTTGGCTTTCTGGTTGACTAGATGATGAAACCACGACATTGGTTTCCACAGATTCTACACCTTTGGCACCAATGTAACAAAGTATCTCATTTCTTCAATTGTTCACTATTGCAGTATTGCATTTCTGACCCCTTTGAATATAAATGGACAGATGGTAGGAAATCATATTCTTGTGGTTAACCACAAAGTAAATACTTTTAAAGCATATGTTCCCCCTCTGGAACATGTGCAAAAAATCTAAATGGTGTTTTTAACATATATTGTGCATGTGTATATACCATTTGTACAATTTATTCCAGAATGGGGGATGAGGCACCACAAATAATGAGTGTTTTCTAAACCCATATTACTAACTGCACTTGGATCATGATTAAAGAAGTAGGGGCAAAGCACTTTTGGCCCTACTTCTCCTATGAATCACAGGATTGCACTTATTTCTGCACTCTCGTGTCCCGTTTTCAGCCAACACCTGGCTAAAGTCTGCTGTGGGCTGACGTCAGTGAGCCAGTCCAGCCTCTGGAGAGATCTTGACTTTAATGACGGGGTCCACCCAAATGTCTCGACTGGCAGCTGGCTCAACCTCTCAATGCACCACTGAGTGCCAGAGCCAGCCTCTTCCACCCCCGCCACAGCCCTGCACTCCAGTGAGTGCTGGAAGGGCAGAGCAGAGAGACGGAGACTGACAGTCACCGGCTCTTTGTTCACTGAAGACCAAGAACTGAGCAATCAGCAGTCTTTGAATGGTGTAGAGCCAGCAGAGTATGACTGTTTGTTTCTTATATTTCATACTTCTCTTTTAAATACAACAGTCTGATAAAGCATATATAACACACATGAAAATAAGTGCATCGAATACAGTTTTCTCTTTTTTATAAACCCCTCAGCTCCAGTTTGTAAATGCTGAACACTGATTTCAGTGGGAGTTCTGATTGCCACTTTAAGCTGCTAGCAGGTTTCAGCATGCTTTAAGCAAGCTTCAAGAAGTTCTAAAGCCTACTAGCAGCTTGTTTAAAGTGGCAATCAGCATTCCCATTAGGATCTGTGTTCAACATTTACAAACTGGAGTTGAATGGTACCTTAAAAGCTTCAACAAAGCTTGCTGAAACCTCTGCAAATGTGTGGTCAATGCTTGCTGTTCACACTGCTCTTATACAAGCTGAAGCCTGTGTGAAACAGGTCTAAGAGATACAATACCCTGTTATTTATGCTTCGTACAGTGGGTAAAATAAGTACGTTTCTCAATAAATATATTTCTAAAGGTCCTATTGACATGAAATTTTTCACCACATGCCAGTAACAACCCATGCAGTCCATACATACAAAGACACCAGAACAAATAAGTTCAGAAATTAACCGCTTCCGTCCGCCCTGTAGTATATATATATATATATATATATATACATGATTTTGCAGTTCCAAGTAGGAGGCGCGTGCGCCCTACCCGCACCGCCATTCGGGCAATGCAGTTCTCTCCCCTGTCAGCTCCTGCACACTGCTTTGTATGGCTCTGCATAGCAGAGCCATACAAAACAGTGTGGTTACAGTTGAAAGCACACACAGCATATAATGTGAGCACACAGTTAACCCTTTGATCGCCCCGCATGTTAACCCCTTCCGGCTCAGTGCCATTAGTACAGTGTCAGTGCTTTTTATTAGCATTGATCACTGTATTGTTGTCACTGGGGATGTCAGTGACACCAAATCAGTTCCCCCCAGTGTCCGAATGACTGCCGCAATCCCGCTATAAGTTGCTTATCGCCGCCATTACTACTAAAAAAAAACCTTTCACGTAAACCAATTAATTTACACGTATTGGGCTTTTTTTTTTAGCAAGGACATGTAGCAGAATACATTGTGCTCTAAATTTATGACAAAATTTGATTTTATATTTTTTTATTGGACATGTTTAATAGCAAAAAGTCAAAAATATATTTTTTTTCTCAAAATTGTTGGTCTTTTTTTGTTTATAGCGCAAAAAATAAACCTGGAGAGGCGATCAAATGCCACCAAAATAAAGCTCTATTTGTGGGAAAAAAAGGCCGTAAATTTAATTTGGGTGCAGGGTTGCATGAACATGCAATTGTCAGTTAAAGTAACGCAGCGTAGTAACACAAAAAATGGCCTGGTCAGGAAGGGGGGTAAATCCTCTGGAGGGCAAGTGGTTAATTTATGTGTAATAAAATGGGAAAAGGTATTGAAAACATGAAGAAAAGGAGGCGCAAAGAGGCATGGAAAGCCAAGACACCAGCTGAAATCTATCAGTAATTAGAAAACAATCCTGCCCCTTGTCAGTGCAAATTAAAATCAGCTGGTTCAATCTCAACTGATGGCCTATAAAAAGGTGTCTCATTACCAAGGTGTCACACAAGAAACATCTCATAATGGGTAAAAGCAAAGACCTTATTGTTACAAAACATACTGATGGCATTGGTTACAAAAGGATATCTAAACTTCTGAATGTTCCAGTGGGCTTTGTTGGGGACATAATCCAGAAGTAGAAAGAACATAATTTCACCATAAACCGTCCACGACCAGGTGCTCATCGCAAGTGAAAAGAATTATCGGAAAAGTTGTCCAAGAGCCAAGGACCACTTGTGGAGAGCTTCAGGAAGACCTGGAATTAGCAGGTACAACTTTTTCAAAGAAAACAATAAGTAATGCACTCAACCGCCATGGACTGTATGCATGCTCACCACGCAAGACTCCTTTGCTGAAGAAAAAACATGTTGAAGCTCGTTTAACATTTGCTGCACAACATTTAAACAAGTCTGTTAAATACTGGGAGAATATAGGTTGGTCAGATGAGACAAAAATGGAACTCTTTGGATGACATAATACACACCATGTTTGGAGGTCAAATGGTACTGCACATCACCCCAAAAAACACCATACCAACCGTGAAGTTTGGAGGTGGGAACATCATAAAATCATGGTGTGGGGCTGTTTTTCAGCATACAGTACTGGCAAACTTCATTTCATTGAAGGAATGATGAATAGAAAAATGTACCAATACATTCTTGATAAAAATCTGCTGCCATCTACCAGGATGATGAAGATGAAACGAGGGTGGACATTTCAGCAAGACAATTATCTCAAACACAAAGCCAAGGAAACTCTCAATTGGTTTCAAGAAAAGAAAATAAAGCTGCTAGAATGGCCCAGCTATTAACCTGACATGAATCCAATAGAAAATCTATGGAAAGAACTAAGATCAGAGTTTATAGAAGAGGCCCATTGAACCTTCAAGTTTTGAAGACTGTGGAAGAATGTGCCAAAATCACACCTGAGCAATGCATGTGACTAATTTCTCCATACAGGAGGCGTCTTGAAGTTGTCATTACCAATAAAGGATTTTGTATGAAGTATTAAATACATTTCAGTTGGCATGTTCAATACTTTTTTCCTGTGTCAATCCATTGTATTACACATAACTTGATTTCTGAACGTATTTGTTTTCGTTTCTTTGTATGTAAGGATTGCATGGATTGTTACCAACGTGGTGAAAATTTCATGTCAATAGCACCTTTAGAAATATATTTACTGAGAAAAATGGTGAGGTGTTCAATACTTACTTTACCTGCTGTATATGATTACAAAAAAAAAAAAGTATAACCTAAGCACTTCGTCTACAATGGCAAATTTCAAATCACTATCTTTATGTTCTTTCTCCAACAAATATCTGGGGATAGGTAAGCATGTCTGTTTTAATCTAATTGAACGCTGATCTGGGAATACTCCTGTATACAACACATGTTGGAAAAACTAAGACGGAAATTGTTTCTTTGGAATTACATGGATTGACACTTACAGCATACCATAGGATATAAAGTATCCCGCGGGGTCTCCGTGTGAGGTTGATTCCTACACTATTCCGTCACTCTATATATAGAAACACTTTTAACAAATTCTTAAAATATGTTCATTTATTGTAATACCTTTAATCTTAACCCACATAAAGTTAACCCATAAACAGTTAACATCCTTGGCAAGTCAAATGACTCAGGTGGATATAGACCTGCAATCAGCATTGTCAGGTGAGTTTTCAGAAACAAAGTATAAAATTGAAAAGGAAATCCTTGCATTTAGCTCCATGCACACTGGGAGTTTTAATAACGCCGGTAACGTTAGCTGTGTAAAGTCATGTTAAAAACATGAGTTTTTCAGCGATTTTGCATTAGCGAGTAGTGGTGCTTTGCCGCGTTTTTTGCGTTTGCATTTTTTAGTGTTTTTTTAATTAAATTTTTTTTTAAACTCAAAGTTCAAAAACGCCAGTTTACTGTGTTTTACCGCATTTTGCTACAATTTTCAGCTTTAGAGCGTTTTTACAGCTACAAAACTCCTCTAGAAACCCACTAGTTCTGGGGGGTTTTTTCCAGCCAAAAAAACGTCCCTGCCAAAAAAACGTGTATTACAGTCTATCTCTGCATGGACACATAGGATAACATGTAGAAAAAAACAGCAAAAGTCAAAAACAGCAGCTGTAAAAACGTCCAATGTGCATGAGGACTAAGAGTGAGCTGGAAAGGAGGAAACAATCCAAGTTTGGTCAGGACACTAAGGACTCTAATCGTCAACTATATACATGGTCACATACATACAGTTTGCACAACAGACTCTGATACTCCTATCTCTTCTCATAGACTCTAATGGGGTGTTTTTGGAACAGACCCTCGGAGACACACAACATTGGATACAATCTTGTTTTTACACTATCGTAGCCAGGGTGAAAGGAAACACAGAAAGTGATCCACAAGAATCCAGTGAATGTGACAATAGTAATGGAAACATAGAACCTGATCCATAAAATACCTTCTTCACTTATAAATTCAGGGGATGCAAGCACGCTATCCAAATATAAATGTTGTCCAAAGTCATATATTAATAGATTTTTGTTAGATCAGGATTTATATAATTTTTTTCAATAACATCAGTTGGAAAGTTCATAATTTTCAGGAGGCAAAATGCCGCAAACAAGCGCTTCTGGACGTTCTTACAACCCAAAAAAAAAAAACTGGGGGGGGTAAAAAAAAATGCTAAAAAATGCAAATGCGGAAAAACGTGGGAAAATGCCGCTAATCATTGCAAAACACTGCTAAATGCTAATGCAAAAACGCTAAAAAAGCTTAAAAACTCAGTTTTAACGTGACTTTACACAGCTATCATCACCAGCATTATCAAAACATCCAGTGTGCATGAGGGCTTACTGTCACACTAAAGATGCTGATGACTTCCTTGAAAGACTGAAAGGTGTCAGAAAATACCTCTGATTTGTTACTAATGTCATGGAATGTTTCTAGCCTATATACCTCTATTGACAGGGTAAGCCTGCGATTACACATATGCACCATGAATTAGATCAGTATTGGAGTGCAATTCACCCCTGGTTCACATGTATGCATTTTTGGATGCGGTTTCAACTGTTCAAATTCGAATGACAGTATAATAGGCAAAATTGGATCGCACTGCCCAAACCTGCAGACGATCCTTTTTGCAACCACCTATATCTGAATGCCCCCCCCCCCCCATAGGAACACATTTCAATACACTGTCATCCGAATTCGGACAGTTCAAACCGCTTACAGAAGAGCATATATATGAACCAGGGTTAAAGGGCATTGATGCTATAGTAAGTTTGATGGAGTTTAGCAAATTCTATACTGGCGAATAACTAGAATAGTTTAGGGAACTTTTTAATTGGCTTTGTTCAAAATTTGCTTCATTTGAGGAACTGTTTTATCTACAATGTAGAGGGGTTGCAGTTAGTTCTAATATCCCTCCATCATTCACAGAGGCATTTATGAATCAATCTGAGATCAGGTTTTTGTATTCACTGTTGTGTTTATTGGCTCTTCATTGATGATGTCTTTGCATTCTGGTGGGATGACATTGGCTCTTTGTTGTCCTTTTAATGATGAATTGAACAGTTTTGATCCATCAATTCATTTTCATTTAAAAGTGGAATATGACTGCATTAGAGCTTTGTATATCATAGCATATTTTTATTATACAGTATTTATAAAGCACCAACAGTTCACTCACCGCTGTACATTACAAAGGGGGACAGAACATGCGACAGTACAGTAACAATGCAATGCGATACACGAGGGGTTCGAGGGCCCTGCTCTTTCGAGCTTACAATCTAGGAGGGAGGGGGTAGTGGTACAGGAGGAGATAGCTGGGTGGGGTAGGCTTCCCTGAAGAGGTGGGTTTTCAGGGTACGCCTAAAGGAGAGGAGAGTAAGTGATAGTCTGATGGGTTGGGGCAGGGAGTTCCAGAGGATGGGTGACACCCTGGAGAAATCCTGGAGGCGGGCATGGGAGGAAGAGACCAGGGAACTAGAGAGAAGGAAGTCTTGTGAGGAGCGGAATGTGCATGTTGGGTGGTACTTTGATATTAGGTCAGTGCTGTAGTACGGGGCAGTATGGTGGACAGCTTTGTACGTCAGTGTTAGGATTTTGAATTTGATCCGTTGCGCAATTGGAAGCCAGTGGAGGGATTGGCAGAGGGGGGTGGCAGAAATGGAGCGGTTGGTAAGGTGAATGAGTCTGGCTGCCGTATTCAGGATCGACTGAAGTGGGGATAGCCTGTGGTGAGGCAGGCCAGTGAGGAGGGAGTTGCAGTAATCGAGTCGTGATATGATGAGGGAGTGGATGAGCTGTTTAGTGGTTTCTGGGGTTAGGAGCGTGCGGATTTTGGTGATGTTGCGGAGGTGGAGTCTGCATGAGTTTGTTAATGATTGGACTTGAGGATGGAAGGATAGGTTGGAGTCCAGAATGACACCAAGTACTCTGGCCTGCGGGGCGGGCCTGATAGTGGCATTGTTGGACATGATGGAGAAGTCAATGGGGGATGGTGTGCGGGCAGGGGGGAAGACTAGGAGCTCGGTTTTGGAGAGGTTCAGTTTAAGGAAGTGGAGCGACATCCAGTCTGATAGGTTTGTGATTCGGGCAGAGACTGAGCGGGTGAGGCGAGGGGTTGAGAGAGAGATTTGTGTGTCGTCGGCATAGAGGTGGTAGTTGAAGCCATGAGAGTGTATGAGTTGGCCAAGGGAGGAGGTGTAGATGGAGAAGAGAAGGGGCCCGAGGACGGAGCCTTGAGGGACCCCAACAGAGAGGGGGAGTGAGGGGGAGGTGGTAGCGTTAAAGGCAATGCTGAAAGAGCGTTGTGATAGGTAGGATGAGAGCCAGGAGACAGCGGAATCTCTGAGGCCGAGGGAGTGTAGTTTTTTTTTGAGGAGGGGGTGGTCAACTGTGTCGAAGGGCGCGGAGAGGTCAAGGAGTAGGAGCACTGAATAGTGGCCATTAGCTTTGGTGGTTAGAAGGTCGTTGGAGAGTTTGAGTAAGGCAGTTTCGGTGGAGTGTAGGGGACGGAAGCCGGACTGTAGAGGATCGAGGAGGTTGTTGTCGTTGAGGTGAGAGCTTAGGCGAGTGTAGACTAAGCGCTCGAGGAGTTTGGATGTGAATGGGAGCAGGGAGATGGGTCTGAGGTTGTTCGGGTCTTTGGGGTCCAGGGAGGGCTTTTTAAGTATGGGGGTGATGTGTGCATGCTTCAGAGGGGAGGGGAATGCGCCAGAAGAGAGGGAGAGATTAAAGATGTGGGTGAGGGAGTGTAGGATGGAGGGGGAGGAAGGTCGTAGGAGTTGTGAGGGGATAGGGCCGATGGGGCAGGTGTTGAGGCAGGCATCAGAGAAGACCTTGGAGACCTCCTCGATGGTAGTAAGGTCGAAGGTGTGGAGTGTTGAGGGGGCTTCAGTGTGAGGAATGTTGAGTGGGGTGGAGGTCAGAGCAGTGGTGGGGCCGTGGGAATGGGGTGATGAGGGGGTAGCTGTGTGAGAGGGGACGGGGTTGGAGGGAGTTTGAGCAGCGACGAAGTCTCTGCGGATTGTGTCGAGGGAGAGGGGTGATGAGGGGGTAGTTGTGTGAGAGTGGACGGGTTTGGAGGGAGTGTGAGCTGCGGCGATGTCCTTGCGAATTGTGTCAATCTTGTTTTTGAAGTGATTGGCAATCTCAAGGGCGGTGAGTGAGAGTTAAAGCATATAAAAAATGTTGGTGTTCTTTGTACAGATAATGACACAAAACCAACAGATAAGAATCAATTAGTTTTATTCAACATTTTCATCCATATACATTTCGTTCTATTGGTAGAAAATAGTTCATAAGAGTACAGTGCATTGTCAATAAGTCGGAAAGATTCATTGCATGATGTTACCCCAGCTGGAGCTGGTGGAATCAGAAAGTGTAAGGCTGGAGCAAAATGGCACAGGGGAAGTTGAATTGAAATATTTAAAAGGTCAAACAAAGCAGATTCCCTTTCCCACACAATATCATGCATACAATAAAAATATTTTTGGTATCATTAGAAAAAATTGGTGCACAGTTATGGATACTTGTCCTGACATATTGGAATTTCAGCAAATGCAGATAAAAGCATTTGAAATGAATCACAGTTTGATTGATATGTTGGTGAAATCTGATTATCAGCCACCTCCACCAGTGCGAAAACATGCTTTTTTAGGTGCAAAAAAGAGGGGATTCCTTTCCCTGTTTGGGGTGCATACAATGCACTTTGACGTCAAGGGTAATAAGGGTAATATATTTACACATCCCACTACAGGTACATGTTAAAATATGAAGCATAACTCTAACAATCTAAAGACTTTAAGAATGGAATATGACGTTTGAGTGCTACAATCCCATTCATAAGTTGGGGGAATTGAAGTGAATAATTGAGGTTGATTTACTAAAACTGGAGAGTGCAAAATCTGGTGCAGCTGTGCATAGAAACCAATCAGCTTCCAGTTTTTTTTTGTCAAAGCTTAATTGAACAAGCTGAAGTTAGAAGCTGATTGTCTACCAAGCCCAGCTGCACCAGATATTGCACTCCACAGTTTTAGTAAATCAACCCCATTGCATCTTAATAAGCAGTGAGATGATTGTATCAGTTACTTAGTAACAGTAGAGTTAAAGTAGGTGTTTCCTTTTTTCTTTCCAGTTTTTGTTGGTAATATAAACCAGTGTAAAAAACTGCATCAAATGCTAGTGAACTAGAGAAAGGGTAGAGACACCCAATATGGTTGTTCAATTGTTGCATGTGTTTTTGAAAAAATAGGAAGCTAAGTTATATTTTAGTGCTTTGTCTCTCATTTTGGAAAAAAAGGCTCTAAGATGAAGGCGTAAGTGCTATAGGAAGCAATTCTATCCACTAGACTAAGATAAATTACCATACTGCATGTACAGATAAAGGGAAAATACTGCATAGCGCTTAGCCCAAACTGGTATTCTAATGAAAACTGACACAAGATGCTATTCACATATAATAGTATATATTAATCATAATAATCTTCTCTAAATCTTAAAAAGGAAGTGATCAAAGCAATTCTCCTTTGGGAAAAAAAAGTCATGAATTATGTCATATATTATTCCAGGGTAGCAATGTAGAAATCACAGGGCCTCATAGCAAAAATTTTCATTAATTCCCCCAACAGAAAATACCTTAATTTCCATGGCAGGTAACAAAGGACTGAAAAGGATGCAGCGGTCATAGTGACATGCAGTAAGTATTGGTCTGTGTACAGCACAGCTTACAGAATGAGACAGTATAACATAGGGACCGTAAAGCATTCCACACAGACTGATACAATGAAGAAAAGGGAATTTACAGCTCAGCATACAGTATGTAAGACAGTATTTAATATAAAATGTACAACAAGGCTTAAAGAACAAGCCCGAATACCAAATGTACAGCATGGCAAACAGAGTAAGGCAGTGCAGGATAGCAAACATACAGCATGCCATATGGAATGGGGAGGTGTAGAGTAGGGGATGTACAGCATGGTATACAGAATTAGGTGGTGGGAATAGGGAATGAACACCATGTTGTATGGAATAAGGTGAATCAGAATAAGGAATGTACAGCATTTTATACCCAATTAGAAAGTGTGGAATAAAGAATGCACAGCGTGTTATACAGAATGTTGTGTTTTTGAATAGGGAACATGCATTGTGGCAAATGGTATGAGATTACGAAAGAGGGAATGTACAGCATGGCATACAGAATGGGACGTTGTGACATAGGGATAGTACAGCATGCCATAAGAAATGAGAAGAAAATCTACAACATGGCTTACAGAATGAGGCTTGGCAGTAAAGAGAATGCACAGCGTGGCATAGGGAATGAGAGGGTGTGGAATAAGTAATGTAAAGCATAGCATATGGAATGAGGAGGTGCAGAATATGAAATGTATAACATTGCATGTGAAATTAGGGGTGCAGAGTGGGGAATTTACAGCATGTATTTGAAATAAAGCCTTAAAAGAAAGGGAACATACACAGGGTTAGTGACAAAGCACCCTAAAATGGCCTATTTGTGCTTCTGCTGCTGCTCAGGCTCACCCCATCGAGACCTCCATCAGTGAATTGGGGGGCATCAGAACCTCAGAGATTATAAGATTTGGTCTGAAGATCTCCTGTTCTGCTAGTTACACTGGGCTGCCAACCCTATCCATCAACACAAAACCCACAAAGGAATTGACAATTCACCCGATCGCCATTGTCATTGGTAAACACAGAAGCTAGCAGAAGAAATCTTCCATCGCTTCCTTCTTCTGCAATGATTTGCATTAGATGTCATCTGTCAGAGCCTAAGAGGATACATGTAGTGGAAAATGTCATCAGCTGGCTTCTGGGTTTACAAACACTTATTCCTGGGGTCCACCACTCCTTCCCCCGGCTCGAGACCCACAACAGCTGTGTGGGCTACTATGGCCATAGTTCTGCCAGTGGTTGATCCATATAGTTGTGATTGCAAACACAAATAGTACATATAAATGAATACAAGATAACAGGTTCACCACCGTGTACATATATCTTGGTTGACTGTTGAATGCAAAAAGTGATGATTGTTACAGTCCCATAAGAATTTGTGGAATAACATGTTTTATGTATACGTAAATATTATAATACATTGCTCCAAAAAATTAATAGAACACTTTGGAAACACATCAGATCTCAAAGGGGAAAAATATATCATGCTGGATATCTATACTGATATGGACTGGGTAGTGTGTTAGGAACGTAAGGATGCCCCATTATTTGATGGAAATGAAAATGATCAACCTACAGAGGACTGAATTCAAAGACACCCAGAAAATCAAAGTGAAAAAATGATGCAGCAGAGTAGCCCATTTTGCTGAAATTTTATTGCAGCAACTCAAAATGGTACTCAATAGTTTGTATGGCCCCACGTGCTTGTATGCATGCATGACAAGTTGGGGCATGTATCCAAATGAGATGGTGGATGGTGTCCTGGGGAATTTCCTCCCAGATCTGGACCAGGATATCACTGAGCTCCTGGGCAGTCTGAGCTGGTGGCATCGGATGGACCGAAACATGATATCCCAGAGGTGTTCTATTGGATTTAGATCAGGCGAGCGTGGGGGCCATTCAGTGGTATCAATTATTCCTCTGGATCAACTGTGGGTATAGGATTATAACTTTTTTTTTTTTTAATGGTTGAACTGGATGGACGTTTCTCTTTTTTTAGCCAGATTAACTATGTAACTATGCAATTCCTTCATCCTCCAGGAACTGCCTGCATACTCTCGCCACATGAGGCCGGGCATTATCATGCACCAGTAGGAACCCAGGACCCACTGCACCAGCATAGGGTCTGACAATGGGTCCAAGGATTTCATCCCGATACCTAATGGTAGTCAGGGTGCCATTGTCTAGCCTTTAGAGGTCTGTGCATCATATATGTCGCCCCAGACCAACACTGACCCACCACCAAAACGGTCATGCTGAACAATGTTATAGGCAGCATAACATTCTCCATGGCTTCTCCAGAACCTTTCACATCTGTCACATGTGCTCAGGGTGAACCTGCTCTAATTTGTGAAAAACACAGGGCGCCAGTGGAGGACCTGACAATTCTGGTGTTCAATGGCAAATGGCAATCGAGCTCTGTGGTGCCGGGCAGTGAGCGCAGGACCCACTAGAGGACGTTGGGCTCTTAGGCCACCCTCATGAAATCTGTTTCTGATTGTTTGATCAGAGACATTCACATCAGTGGCCTGCTGGAGGTCATTTTGTAGGGCTCTGGCAGTGCTAATCCTGTTCCTCCTTGCACAAAGGAGCAGATACTGGTCCTGCTGATGGGTTAAGGACCTTCTACTGCCTTGTCCAGCTCTCCTAGAGTAACTGCCTGTCTCCTGAAATCTCCTCCATGCTCTTGAGACTGTGCTGGGAGACACAGAAAACCTTCTGGCAATGGCACGTATTGATGTGCCATCCTGGAGGAGTTGGACTGCCTGTACAACCTCTGTAGGGTCCAGGTATCGCCTCTACCAGTACACTGACCCTAGCCAAATGTAAAACAGTGAGAAAAGATGAGTAGGGAAAAAAATGTCACTGGCCTCCACCTATAAAACCATTCCTGTTTTGGGGGTCATCTCATTGTTGCCCATCTAGTGCCCCTGTGTTAAGCTGAAACTGATTAACAACCCCCTCTGCTACTTAATTGACTAGATTAATATCCCAGGAGTTTAATTGACTTGATGCTATACTCTGATTAAAAAGTGTTCCTTTCATTTTTTTGAGAAATGTATGTCCAATGACTGCCAAGAACTGCACAATCCTGAACAATTACATCTTACTATGTAATCACACATGTCCCTACCATAGGACGGTATTACAGAGCTGATCAACAGCCTGCATACACACACTTATGCGTTAACAAAACTTGTTGATGCAAAGTATGGTGTACTGCATTAAGGCAACATGAAAAACCAGACATGTACGTTTGTGGTGAGCAGCAGTATTGGTACACTGCCTGCTACTACTGTAAGGGTGCATGTGGGTGCCATTCAAAATGAAAGACGCCAAAATGCAGTGCAGAAGTTTAGATCAAAGTGCAGAAGTACAGTGTTAAATTCACAAGTGTGCAGGCCAAAGCAAGAGCAGTTCAAGATTAAATAAAATCACTGCACAAGAACATGAACAACAATAATCCTTTCTCGCTAAAATGCTGCTCAGTATAGATACAAGTCAAGTGTAGATACAAAACATAGGCGAAACAAGGGCAAAACAGGTGGCAGGCCATACTGAGCCCCATAATAAATATATGCATGTAAAAGCACAAAAAAGGAAGAACTAGGACCATAGGTAACTATTGTCATCCATACGACACCTACACTAGCAGATAAGGTAAATGGAAGGTTATGCTCCAGTAAGAATCAATATATGGTGGTAAAGAGCATACAAAGGTTAGTAGGGAGCAGGTTCGACCCCTCACCTCCAAGTGATGGCATAGTCAGTCCATTTTAATGGAAAAAAGAGGGGTGGCAGCTGAAGGAAGGGTTGGGAGAAGGGGGAGGAGAGGGGGTCAAGAATAGGAATGGAAGGTTGAGAATTCTGATTTCTGATTCTCCAGCATCCTTCACTGGGCAAGTTGTGGGGATTGCGAATCACTTTCCAGATCTAAGCTCAGCAATTCCCTATGGAAAAGAGTTTCCTGAAGAAGTTGTCTGTCCCCATTGTCCGCCATATCCTGCCCTTAAAAGATTTTGTCCATCCCCATTGAATACTTCCCTGTGTTTAAAGGCCTGATGGGTAAAAGACTAGAAACCCTTTCTAAGACCTTATTTTCCCCTGCAGGTTTTGCCCTGCAACCTGCAGCTGCGACCATGTCCATCTGCCAGACCCTAGCTGTCTAGTTCAAGGCTATGTCATCTATCCTGACAGATCCTTCTGTCCTTCAGTAATTGGAGCTTATGCCTGTGGCCCTACTCTCTTGTGTGGATGGGCTGATAGATATAATATACTAATTCCAGAATGGTGCTGCTTTTGATACATATGTGAAGGCCCCTTTGGCTTAAATGTTGGTCTGCAGAGAATAAGTGCAAGTAACCCCTCCTCTGTACTGTATGCCCTTTAAGAGAGAGCGCTGCTTTGCCAAATCCCTGGACAACTTCACCTAGGAAAGAGTAAACTTTTCCCCCAGAAACAAAACGCAAAACCTTCCACTCCTGAGGCAAAAAGAGTTTCTATCCTTTCTCTCAGGTTTCCAAATCCAAGGCAAAGTCTGGAGCTCTGTTTCACCTTAGGTCCTAGACCCCCTAAATTCTCCAAGTCCACAAGCAAGTCCTCCTTTCAATGAGGGGGCGCCCCACTTGTCAGAGTAGAGGAACATCTATTGGCCTTCGCAGCCATATGGTCCAAGGATAGTTCAGACATTTGAGTCCAGACATTTGGGTATAGGGGCTATAAACTGGAATTTCATTCTCTGCCTCCACACGCTTTATGTTGTCAAACTTGCCAACATCCCTGCACAGATTAGCAGACCTTCATGCTGCTCTAGTACCGTTCTTCTCTCAAGAGGTCACAGTCATTGTCCTGGAATAGAAGAAGTTTCAAGGTTGTAATTTTAACCTTAAAAAAGTAAAATATTGAAGCGAGCGCTAAAAATATATATAAGCAGCTGAAAACACTAAAAGGTACACCATAAGCCTTCAATAAAATCTCAAATAATAGTGCAGCACTAAAAACGGTAAAAGAAATCTTATAAGGCAAATGAACATAAATAGTAAATGTGTTATAATCATAAAATGCCTAAAAACACATGGAAATATAGTCCCTTACGTAAAAACGCACAGGCACCTCTAATGCGTTTTGAAACATAAAATGTCATTAAAATCTCAGTAAAATCTTCCGGATAATTATCAGGATAATCGCCAGATGATTATGTAAAATCCAAGTGTATGGATCCTCAGATGGGTGTTCTAATAAATATATGAAATGCGCACTCACCAGAAGCACATAAATGTAGCGCGTTGTATACTGTTGGAACAGTCAGGGATCCCTTCTTAGGGTGGTCCGGAATGCAGCCTGGGAGTGGATGGCCTTCCTTAGTTTACAGGATATTGGCAAGCCAAGGTAAATGGATCAACCTCGTCCAGGCTCTGGGATGTTCACCGGGGATTGCTGGGAAGTTAAAATGCTCGGTGCAGAGCAAAGAAAAGGGGTATTCCCATAGTGTAGTATTTAAAATGATGCTTTAATGGTATTTAATTGTAAAAAAGCATAAAATCCAAAAACGTACACTTGTGCAAGAAACAAAGCAATAAAATGACAATTGCATGAATAAAACACTGACCAGCTGGTAAAATGAGGTGGCCGCCGGATCACAGAGGTCCAGCGGCCACCTCATTTTACCAGCTGGTCAGTGTTCTATTCATGCAATTGTCATTTTATTGCTTCGTTTCTTGCACAAGTGTATGTTTTTGGAATTTATGCTTTTTTACATTTAATTTAATAATTTTTATACATTTTAACATGCGCTGTTCTCTTATTTTTCTAGAACGCATGATGATCATTTTTAGACCATTTTTAGTCTACTTACTTCTTTTAACATGCGTTGTTCCTCTAGAACGCATGATAATCATTTTTGCTAGTCTACACTTTGTTTTTTTTCTTAGTTGATTCTATACGTCTTATTACTGTTTTACCCTGACTTATATCAATACGTTTTCATACCTTTTGAATATTTTTTAAATGTTTTAAATGTTTTACATCATTCATAGTGGTAATCTATTTATTATGTAATTCTGTTTAATATAATTTTTATTATGTTTGCCTTGCTTACATTCCAGACGCCCTTTTTTAGCATCTATGCATTTAACAAATTAATTACATAGCACATACAATGGAGGTGACTTCCAGCTCTCTGAAAGTCTATTTCCCCCCAAAAAACAAGGAAAAATGGCGCCCACGCATGTGCATCGTATTGCTTGTTTCGAGCATTCCATCACGGATATTATATTTCAACACATAGCTGTTGATATTATTAGCCTTACAATAGCCTTTAGTAAATGCTAATCAATAATTATGTGGCAGAGCCTTGTCTTTGAATATTTTATATTGACAGCCGTTTGTAGTGTTTCTCCCTCTGAGACCAAGGTAAAATGGCGCTCGCGCATGCACGATACAACGTTGGACTTAGGCTATGTATTTCCTTGCCGCGGACCAACGCAAAATGGTGCCCGTGGTTTTGCGCATGCAAAACTTGCGCCGGTCTCCGGCAAGATGGCGCCTGGTAATCGAGATGCAATTTTTGACATTTTTGAAATCCATAAATAGCAATGTACAGATGTCAGGCTGCAAATGGCATACCCCTTTTGATAATGTACTTGTAGTACAAAACGCGTCAAGGAGGAGCCCTGCACGCCATGACGTCAAGCCGCTGGATCACGCAGGTCCGTCGGCCACCTCATTTTACCAGCTGGTCAGTGTTATATTCATGCAATTGTCATTTTATTGCTTTGTTTCTTGCACAACAAGTGTACGTTTTTGGATTTTATACTTTTTACATTTAAATACCATTAAAGCATCATTTTAAATACTACACTATGGGAATACCTCTTTTCTTTGCTCCGCACCAAGCATTTTAACTTCCCAGCAATCCCTGGTGAACATCCCAGAGCCTGGACGAGGTTGATCCATTTACCCTGGCTTGCCAATATCCTGTAACCTAAGGAAGGCCACCCACTCCCAGGCTGCATTCTGGACCACCCTAAGAAGGGATCCCTGACTGTTCCAACAGTATACGATACAACGCGCTATATTTATGCGCTTCTGGTGAGTGCGCATTTCATATATTTATTAGCACACCCACCTGAGGATCCATACACTGGGATTTTACATAATCACTGCACTATTATTTGAGATATAATTTAAACCTGTTCATGGTACCCAAAGCCAAAGGGGGCATCCGCTCCATAATTTAAGGTTCTCAACATCTTCTATAAGGTAAAAAAAATTCCACACAGAATCTTCCTGGTTAGTCATTGCCTCCCTCCATCTGGGAGACCTTCTGGTCTCTGTAGAGATCAAGGATGCTGATTTGCATATCCCCATCTTCGTGGGGCATCAGTGCTGCCTGGTTGTGGTGTGGACATGTAACATTATCAAATTGTTGCCATTTTCTTTGGTCTTTACACTGCACCTACAGTCTTCACCAATATACTAGCCCCTGTTCTCTCTCTGCTTCACTCTTGAGGCATCCCTATAGTGGGATATCTGGATGACCTCCTTCTGAAAGAACAGTTGATTTGGGCTAAGATAAGCTCCAACAGACCATTCAGAGCCTACAGAAATTCAGATGGATTTTAAATCTACAGAAATCAGTGCTGAAACTACCTCAGCATTTGGAGAATCTATGCCTGATCTTAAAAATGGGCCGGTCCAAGTTCCCTCCATCCACGGACAAACTCCAGTCTCTCCACTCCCATGTTAGGACTCTGCAGTCCATGAGTCAAACAACTCTCTATTTTTGCATGAGGCTCTTAGGCCTAATGGTGTCCTCCTTGAGGCAGCTCCTTCTAGCCAGATTCACTCTAGACTGTTACAGCTCAATGTTGTGCCATGTGTCAGACAAGGGGTGCCGGCTCTGGATCATCTCATACATATGATCAGCAGGACCAGGCCTTCCCTGGCATGGTTGGTCACAAGTTCAGAGATGGAATCCAGAAGATCCTTTCTCCAAATGGTTTTGAAGCTGCCCATGACCAATGTCAGCACATTCGGCTGGGGAGGAGTCCTGGTTACCCTCTAGGTACAGGGGACAGAGTCATAAGAGGAAGCTCCCCTACTGATCAATATTTCAAAATGCAGGGCAATTTGGTTACCCCTTCAAATCATACAACCAGGATTCAATGGCAATGGCAGTAGCTTAGATCAACCATCAGGGAAGTACCAAAAATCTCTCAGCTCAAAGAGAAGCAAAGCTCATACTGGCAGAACTTCACATTGCCTTACCTGGCATGCACATTTTATGCATGGAAATTCGGCAGGTGGACTTCCTCAGGTGCTAACGTTTAGACTGTTAAGAATGGCCTTTTCACCCTGAGGTGTTTCAAGGCCTCTGTAGCAGGTGAGGGATGCCTGGAATGGACTTCCTGACTTTCACTTTCAAACAAAAAAATTAGCAGGTTTGTTTTTAGATTCAGGGATCTTCTAGCCCTTGGAGTGGATGGTCTGGTGACTCCATGGGTTCAGTTCAACCTGATCTAAGCCCTTTCTCCTCTGATGCTCTTCCTCACTTACATTGCAGAATCACGATGCAAGGCATTCTGGTGATACTCATCTCACGGAACTGGTTAAGGAGAGTGTAGTACTTGGACTACATCAATTTCCTGATAGACTTTTCCTCTTTAATTGCCCAGATGTTTTATTCCAATGACCAGTTTGCCAACCTGCTTCTCAGTGATTTGCTGTAACAGTTCCTATCAGAATCGGCCATCCCTATCTTCCTCAAAGCAAAGAAAATGACCCCTCGCAATCTACCATCGCACTTGTGAAGCATATCTGTCTTACATAGTTAGTCTGGTTGAAAAAAAGACTCAAGTGCATCCAATTCACATTGTTCCTCCTGTTTGTTCCCCAGTAATTCCATGGGATCTTAACCTGGTTCTGTCATCTTATCAAAGACTGTCCTTTGAACCTATTAGGGATATTTCATCATCTCTCCTTACATGCAAGGTTGCCTTCACCTCTGCTATTTAAGTTTTTGAGTTGGTGGCCTTAACCTGTAAAGAATCCTCTCTTGGGCTTCACAAAGGCAAGGTTGTTTTGAGGAGGCCTCCTTTCTTCCCAAGATGGTTTAATCCTCTCACTTTAATCAATGCATTGTTCTACCATCCCTCCATCTTGCTCCTAAACATCCTCCATTGTTCTCCAAATCAGCATAACATAGAGGAATACAGGACTATAAAGAGGAAAACGTTAGCAAAATTCTGATGGGCTTTAAACTCTGAGACATATTTCTCAGATTTTTTTATGAGATTGAAGTACAGTAAGGCCCCTTTCAGACGGGGAGGACTCCATCTGCCTGCTCAGTGGGGGATCTCTCCGCTGATCCCCGCTGAGCAGGTGGATGACAGGTCTGTGTCCGCTCCACTATGCAGAGTGGACACAGACACAGCCTGCTGTTTTCTATATGGCGGTTGGATGGAAACAGACTATCTGTCCCTTTCCATCTGGCTGTCATGCGATCTGATCCACCAGACAGATGGGGAACGATCCCCATCTGTCTGTTTTTAGCGTACAGCATCAGATGCTGGCAGGTGTCAGCAGACACACCCACCACTCCATAGAGAGCTATGGATGGTTCAGTTGGGCCCCCCTGACAGGTGGACCCGATCGGACCGTCAGTGTTAAAGGGGCATAAGACAGTTAAAGTATAGAGCAGGGGTCTCCAAACTTTCTACAGAAAGGGACAGTTTACTGTCCTTTAGACTTCAGGGGGGCCTGGCTGTGGCTAGTGGGAGTAAACAAAGCCCCATCTTTGATATTGGTGAAGAAATAGTTGGTGTCAGTGGAAGGAACTTTGCCCCATCTCTGGTGTCATTGGGAGGAATAGTACCCCATTGTTGGTGTCAGTGGAGGGAATAGTACCCCATTTTGTTGTCAGTGGAAAGAATTTTGCCCCATTGTTGGTGTTAGTGGAAGGAATAATGCTTCTGGGGCCAGAAAAAGGCAAGCAAAGGGCTGCATCTGGCCCCATGGCTGCAGTTGGGAGACCACTGGTATGAAGACTGAACATGCAAAATCCACATTGTATATATATATATCGACAGCAGTGTATTTCTGCATGGTGCAGTTGGCTCTTTACACCGGAACATAACACAAGTGATGTACATTTCACTTCACAAAACTGAAGAGGCACTGTAGCATATTCTATTCAGATTCTTTTTTTATTCATTCAGGTCCTACTTTAAAGATTTCCTGGAAGGATTTTCAGTTTCATACACCATGCTTAAATTTGAAAGAATTAAAAGCAAAATGTATATACAGTACATGACACACTGCTCCCAGCAATCCCATTTTCATCTACATATTGTGTAAGAGTTTAGTAATTGCAGAGTTCAAAGTGGTAACTGGATTCAGACTGGTAATTATGAGCATAAACATATTGAGCTGTAGTGTATATGTAGTATAAATCATATGCAGGACCATAGATAATTCAAATAAAATTCACCTTAGTTGGATATTTGAGATGAGAAACACATTGCAACAACCCCAGACTAGATACAGAAATGTTCAATAATAATGTTTTTTCCAGAATTTCCATCTTCCCAAAGCAATAACTTGTTGCTGACCTAAATTATGAAATGAAGATTAATCGATTGGCAGCTGAAGTATTAATGAAATCTTTTAGCTTTCTATATGTATATAAATTGATTAAAGTGATTCTAAAGGTAAACATGTTTTTTTTTAAAAAAACATGTTACACTTACCTGCTCTGTACAGTAGTTTTGCACAGAGCAGCCCCAATCCTCCACTTCTTGAGTCCCCCGCCAGTGCTCCTGGCTTCTAACCCCCCCTGCTGATTGCTCCCATATGAAGTAGCTTGCTATAGGGGGCAGTCGTGAATCGCTTCTGAGCCAGCTCTGTGTGTCCATTGAGCATGGCTTGGCCCTGCCTTTGCTTCCTCCTCTCTGTGTTTGACAGCAGTGGAAACCAATGGCTCCTGCTGCTGTGTTTGAGCCAATGAGAAGGAGAGAGCGGAGAGAGTCTCTGCTTTCGTGCACATTGCTGGACCGAGATTGGGCTCCAGTAAGTATACTGCAGTTGCATAAAATGCATTAAGGTAAAAAATCTTTTGCCTTTTGAACCACTTTAAGACAGTTAGCATACATATGCATAAATTAGAATATTGTTTTTTTATTCATTGCTCCTTAAGCAGTTCAGATTCTTAACCTTTATACTCCTTATAGCATAGAGTAATTTTTTTTATTTCTGCTGTGGGCCTATCAGTTCAGCAATAATTTTCTCATTACTTGTGGTGCTGAAGTAATACATGAAGAATATCATTGTATCTTAATCCTACAGTACAGGGTGAAAGAGCTTACATAGACCATGGGTTACATGCAGGTTACCTTCAGGCTTTTATACACTGGCAAAAAACTTGCTAGGACCGCCCTTAGTGCTCACTCATATAACTCCACCAACTCCATGAGACTCCAGTTTTTTGCTAGTGGCCTTAGGTGATGGACCTCTTCTATGTTGAAGAAGTGTTTTTCCTTTTTTCTTCGGGCACTTCTACCAAGATCTGACTACTTATTTCCCTGGGCTCTCTAGCAGTTTCTTGATCAGTAACACTTGAGAACTGTTCCAGGACCTCACTGTGTGGATCTGGATGTTTGCTTCGGGCACTGAATCCTGCATTAGACCTCATTCAGATGGGTACTGACACCTATACTCTGTGAATGAGCACCTTGTTTATGCAGCTTCAGCTCCCAGGTGCTGCATGCAGTCAGCCCATTCATGTCTGTTGGGACGCAACGGGTGCATGGATACGGTTGCTTGTCCCAATTTGACAGCCATGTGTGTGCAGGTGATTGACCTCAAATGCAGACTGTATGCCCTTCCTTCCGCATCCCATTCTATGATTACCCCACTGGGGATCCCCTCACTTTAGCAATGGTGCATCACAAGCTCAAGGGAGCTGGGACAAAAGAGCTGAATAACATGCGTCCTACATAACTTTGGTTAGATCCTCCACCTAAAAAGTTATCGCTTGGCCCATCTCACAGATTTGATTATCGGACAGTCTGATACTATCCAGAATTGTTCTGCCTTGGGAAAAACTTCTTTCCTTCTCTAGCCAGTGCCCTCCAGCCCCAGATGAATTTATGCTTGGGTCTCATGGTTGCCTTTTAGCCAAGTTTCACACCACACAATTGCAACTTTACATTCTGGCCACATGGGACAAACAGATTTGGCTCTTGGACAACCCCATGCCTTTGACTCCCAAGGCCAGACTCTCCCTAGGTTGGTGAATTTCCAACCCAGTGGATGGAGTTAGGGAAGCCCTTTTCTTAACTTTTTTTGAAAGCTCTCTCGACAGATGCCAGCCTGTCATGCTGTAGAGCAGTTCTGAACAACATGTTGGTGCAGGGAACTTGGTCTTCAGAGGACGCTCACATTTTAATCAACATTCTGGGACTCGGAGTGATTCAGTTGGTCCTTCAACTCAGGAATCTGTTGTGAGATCGCCCAGCGAGATTTTAGTCGGACAGTGCCATGGCCATGGCCTACATCAGTCATCAAGAATACACCAGAAGTCATGCCGCTCTCACGGAAATGGACTTGATCCTCTCTTGGGCAGCACATTCTGGCCCTGTGATTTGCCCACATTTTAGACATGGAAAATTGTCAGGAAGACATCAGCTCCTAGAACTATGGGAATCTGCTCTCCATCCAGAGCTCTTTTAAGCCTTTTGCCAAAAGTCACCAGATGTGGACCTGCTGGTGTCCAGATTCAACAGCCAGGTTTGCTGCCAGGTCCAGGGACCTTCGGGCCTTCACAGTGGATGCTTTGGTGACACTGTGGGGTCAGTTCAATCTGATCTACGCCTTTACACCCCTCAGATTCTCCTTCACATACTCTGCAGGTTCAAGAAAGAGGGTATTCAGGTGATTCTCATGGTGCCAGATTGGCCCTGCAGGACATGGTACTCAGACATTCTAAAGTGCTATAGGTCCTTCCATATTGTCTGGATCTCCTATCCCAGTGCCCCCCCCAGCTTATCAGTCAATGGCTTTAAAGGCATGGCTTTTGAAGCCATGATCCAGAGGTACAGGAGCCTTTTAGATTCTGTCATGCTTACCGTCTTGAAGTATTGTAAAGTCTATCATGTCAGCTTGAAGGCCTACTTTTGCTTGTTGCAAGTTGAGGAGCTTTCATCCTAGAAAGTACTATGTCCTTCCCCTAGTCTGGTCTGGACCAACATTAGGCCTTGAGTACTATTAAGGTACAAATCTAAACTTGCTATTCTGTATCAGAGACCTTTGGTCTCTCCCTTTCTAGTAAAGTTCACCTTTGGGAACATGTTACACGTTCCACTGATTTTTAGGGTGGAACATGTAACATGTTCCCACTCCTACAGCTCACCTCCCACACCTGATATCATAATTTGGAAAGACCACAGCCGTGCAAGGCTCAGGCCCACCAGCTGCATCATTTATTCACAGAGTTCTGTGAATGCATACTTTTGCAGCTGATAGCTCGTAGTACTCAATGAATTGCGAGGGCATTGGTGAGTGCTCTCGTAGTCAATTGAGCCTCCTGTCATTCAGTAACTGTCTGACCGTATCGGAGGTCTGGGCAGACAGCTACACTGACAGTCTGCTGGAGCCTGACACTGCACCCGCCAGTTCAATCCTTTGCAGGCTGCTAAGAAAAAAAAATTGTAAATGCACATTTTTGTTCCTCAGAATCCCCTTGGGATTTCAGTTTGGTTCTCTTGTCTCCTGAGAAGCCAAACTTTAAACCCAGTAGGGATATTCTTCTGTCTGGCCTTAGCCATAAGGTGGCTTTTCTAGTGGCTATCACCTCTGTGAAGAGAGTCTTTGACTCTTAGTGGCCTTTTCCTGTAAGGAACCTTTCTTAGTTTTGGACAAGACAAAGTCTTAAGGCCGAAGACCTCTTTACTCCCAAAGGTGGCCTCTGTCTTCAAACTTATAGTGTTACTAAAGCCAGGACCCTGCATTTACTATATCTGGTCTCCCACAGTACACAGAACATAAAAATGCAATTATTTTAGTAAATATAAACCGCTAAATACCTTTTCTCATCAGCAGTTGGAGCTGATGGAGATTGTATGAGGAGTTTTCATTCTGCTGTAAGAGGATGCAGGACCCCTGACCTCTGTCTGGACAGTGCTGATTGGTCCTGTGCTGATCACGTGCACTCTCCCAAGAAAAAAAAACTCTCTCTAGCAATACACACCAAACTGAGCATGGGCAGAATGACTCCAAATCTCTGTTCTGTCAGAAGATATATAGGGGACAATGGAAGAAGGGGAAGATCAGAGAAGACAGGATCAAACATCCTTTTTTACACAGTGTGGAGAATTAACCCCTTAGGTTCCACATTGAGTATACAAGCATGCTTTATTGCATATATAGACTGATTTTACTGTTGTGGATTTAGTAACACTTTAATCATAATATTGTCTTTCCTTCCTTGTGTCTGGCTTTGATACACCTTAGGGAAATTTCTCTCCACTGTCTGGAGTTTACCTTGGCAGCTGTCACTTTTGGGAAATCAGATTCACTCTTTGTGGTTCCTGCAAGGGTCTTCCTGTCTCTTGCTTCTCCATTGCTAGGTGAATCAGGCAAGTTATTGTTAGAGCCTCTTGTCTAAAGGATAGACTGTTGGTGCTTCTTGGGCTTTTCAGCATTACAATCCTGTTTCTTAGATTTCCAAGGCTGCCACCTAGGCTTCTGTTTGCATGTTTGCTAAATTCTATCATAAATTCTAATTTCCAGGCCTTTTCTAATGCCGGTTTCAAGGTTAAAGTGCTACAAGCTGGCCATCTGGGTTTTTGTTTACATGTTTGTTAAGTTTTAACAGGTGGATGTTTAGGCCTGCCAATTTCAGGCGTAAAGTACTATAAGCTATTCTCAGAGTCTGTCAAGCCCTTCCTAACCTGTTTGCTGTGTGGGCTTGTTGCCATTGTTTTATGTGTTGCCCACCCCTCAGTTGGACTGGTTCTGGATGTCCCAGTCATATTAATGTAGAATAGAGAAGTTTTTGTCATGTACTGTTCAATCAGGAATATAGGATTTTTGACTTACCAGTAAAATCCATTTCCTGCAGTACAGTACGCACCCCTCTGTTGTTTTGCTCTTGCCCTTCGTAGTGCTTTTCCACAAAACTGTGGCATACTGGGTGTTGGAGGGGTTTTAAGAGGACTGGCTTACATTTTTTTTCTGTTTGCTAGTGTCCAACCTTCTGTAGGCAGCAGTATAATGCAACAAAGAGGAAAAAACCCATTGGAACTATAGTGCAGCTAATATAACATCACACATATGTTCATTAATGATTTTTTTCATATACTTTATTGTACAAAATTACTGTTAAAAAGTACTTTACAGCTTAAAATCATAATAATGGCTCTGAAAACTATTCCAATAATATAATCCCTTATAGGGTTACATCAAAACAATGCTCCCAAGAAGTCCCGACATGTTTTGATCATTTCAATTTAAGATCTTCTTCAGGGGGCATGAAAGCCAAAGGGTTCTCTAAATGAACATATTTGAAGTTATTAGCAAATCATATGTAAGATCATCAATGACAATCATACAATATCCATTTTCATACTTACAAAACAATAGTTGGGCGATTGATGTTTATCAGAGCAATCTTAAAAACACTGGTGTTCAAAGTGGGATTGCATGATCCAACATTCAATGGTGTGAGCAATCAGGACAAGAGTGGTCACATATGCATCTCATGATGTTGGCAGCAGAGAGGGAAAAACAACCACCCTCTTGTATCCTTCTATAATCATCATATGAGAAAACATAGATCTTAGAGACAAGACATCTGCAACTAGCAAGAAATTGTAAACCAGTCAATAAATGAATTGCTGACCATATATGGGATGGAACCAATAGACGCGAGGGGCTAGAATATTCCTCTTTTTATGGGACAGAATGCCGTAAGTTCCAATGGACCACATCTCCAATCACCTCATCTATGATAAAAAAACAAGCAAACACGAATATACAGTCATAGCCACATACAAAATATATATGTCTATATAGAGGCTGGGCAATGCATCCACAAATACATACCACCATCTGAAGAAAATGGGAAATATAATCCAAACCCCTAGACAGCTGTCCAGAAATGCTTCTCTCCACACTTCTACCTAACAGTGTAAAAATGTGTACAGAGAGAGAGAGATGAATCAACCAATTTTCCCCATTTACTAGCATCATTTACTGGCATGGGAGGTTGCACTCTAGGGGCCCTACGACAAAGGGCAATGCTCTCTCCACGCCATTGCAGCAAAGATGGGGCAAAGACCCAAAATGCGACACACCCCTGTGCTGGATGCCCAACTCAGAACTCACCCCTCATGCAGAAGCCCAATGCCACCTTGAAGTCCATCTAAAAGACAATATCAGTGTAAATGAAACAATATATTTATCACCTTACATAATACAAATAATAATACCTATAATAGACAAAATATACATAATATAACAACTTCTCTGTGCACATCCCCTAAATTTATACTTCACTAGAACTTTGATAGTATTGAATTAGAATATATGACCCAAATGCCCTTTTGTTCATGAATTCATAAGTGAATTCAGGCGCCATCACCAAGTTAAAGATCTAACCTTTGTGGTGGTGCCTGAATTTACTCATGAATTCATGAACAACAGGCACTTCTTTCTCACACTATAATGCAACTGTATCTGAATTCCTGCATCTCACAATGGACTTCAAGAAATAGAATGGTAAATACATAAATCTTTTTTTTTTTTGAAAGATAAATAAATAGCTAAAGGTAAATGAAAATAATCAGGCAAGGAGGACCGTTGTTTAGGTGAATTCTGACAGAACTGTTGGGGCGGACTGACAACTCATGGGGACCCCGGGAAATAGGGGATCATGGGGCCCCTGTGTCCTTGCCCAAACTCAAAAAAGCCTATGAAAAAGGTACCAGGGGCATCTCATGGGGCCCCCTACTGACCCTGGGCCCTCGGGCAGTGCCCGAGTTTCCAAATGGTCAGTCCGCCCCTGGGCAGACCTGCTGAGGCAGACGTGGAGGACTTAGACTGCACACAAATGGAGCAAGCCTGAACATACTCTTCAGCATCCTTCCACAGTGAGGGCCATCAGTAATGACGCTGCAGGAAGGCACAGGTGCATTGCACACCAGGATCTCCAGAGAGTTTTGAGTCATGTGCCCATTTGAGCAGCTTGGAGTGAAGGGCGGGGACCACAAAGGTCATTCCAGGTGGGATGCGTTTAAGCTGATGATGAGTGGTGGCCAGGATATGATTTACAGAAATTATAGGTTCTGGTTCAGCATGACACTCAGAGTCAGCAATGTCAAATGATCTGGACAAGGCATCTGCACGGGCATTTTTGGAACCAGGACGGAAGGTAATGTCAAAGTTAAATCTGGCAAAGAAGAGAGCCCATCGTGCTTGTCTGGGATTAAAATGCCGGGCTGATTGGAGATACTGGAGTTTCTTATGATCAGTATAAATCAGGATATGATGTGGAGATCCCTCCAGCCGATGTCGCCATTCTTGCAGTGCCAGCTTTATAGCCAGCAGTTTCCGATCACTGATGGTGTAATTCTTTTTGACATCCAAAAACTTCTTAGAGAAGAAGGCACAAGGACGGAGCTTACCATCATGCATTTGGAGAAGGACAGCCTTCACTCCCAAAGATGAAGCATCTACCTCCAAGAAGAAAGGCTGGAAAATGTCCAGACGTATGACAATAAATGCAGAGAGGAAGGGTGGTGTTTAGTTGTTGGAATGCCTCGACTGCCTAAGGAGGCCAGGTTTTGGCATTGGAACCCTTTTGGGTCAAAGAAGTGATTGGGGCCACCAGAGAGGAATAGTCAGGAGTGAACTGGTGATAGAAGTTGGTGAATTCCAAGAAGTGCAGCGTGGCTTTCAAACCAGAGGGCTGAGGCCAGTTGTGGATGGCTTGGAGTTTGGCAGGATCCATAAGCAGCCCTTTATCTGTGACTATGTGGCCTAGAAAAGGAACCTGGGTTTGCTCGAAGAGGCATTTCTCCAACTTTGCATACAGGTAGTGGTCCTGAAGATGTAGAAGGACAGTACATATGTGCTGATAATGAATTTTTAAATCTGGAGAAAAAATTAAGGTGTCATCTAGATAGACAATGACACAAACATATAGCAGATCAGAAAAAATGTAATTAACAAAGTTCTGAAAGACGGCTAGGGCATTACACAAGCCAAAGGGCATTTCAAGATATTCATAATGCCCATCTCTGGTATTGAGAGCGGTTTTCCACTCATCACCCTCACGGATTCTAACCAGATTGTATGCTCCACGGAGGTCTAGCTTAGTGAAAATTCGAGCATCATGGAGTCTGTCAAAGAGTTCGGAAATCAAAGGTAAAGGGTACCGATTCTTAAAGGTGATAGCATTGAGACCTCTGTAATCAATGCAGGGCTGAAGCGTACCATCTTTTTTCTTCACAAAGAAGAAGCCAGGCCCAGCAGGAGAATTGGACTTACGGATCAATCCTTTCTGAAGATTTTCTTGGACATACTCAGACATGGCTTGAGTCTCAGGAATGGAGAGAGGGTAAACTTTACCTCAAGGTGGAGAAGTCCCAGGTTGGAGGTCAATAGCACAATCATAGGGACGGTGAGGAGGCAAACAGTCAGCAGCTTTCTTACAAAAGACGTCTTCGAAGGCCTGATAATGCGGAGGGAGCATCGGAGAGGTGGTGACCTCAGCCATGGGTACACAGAGAGGTGGAAGCATTTTAGGGAGACAAGTCCGATGGCATTGTGAGCCCCATGACAATACTTGACCAGAGTTCCAGTCAAGATAGGGTGAGTGTTTCTACAACCATGGAAGTCCAAGAATGATGGGACTTGAGGATCAGGAAGGAGATTTCCTCATGATGAAGAACACCCACATGCATAGTTATGCAGTTAGTTCAGAAGCGTAGAGGTCCTAAGGCCAAGGTAGAGCCATCGACTGCAGATACTGATATGGGCATCATCAAGGGGACAAGAGGAATGCCCAATTCAGTGGGCAATGATTGCTCGATGAAATTCCCAGCTGCCCCAGAGTCCACATAAGCAGAAACCTGATACGAGTTCAGGGCCCAATGGATGGAGACAGGTATGATAAATCGAGGGAAGGTGGCAGAATTCAGGTTCTGGTCTAGATCACCTCCCTCAGAGTGACCAAGACCTGAGAGATTCCCGGGCGGGCCGAACAAGACTTAATTGTATAGAAATAGAAAAAATACGAGCGCTGGATAATCAACCAGAGAGCGGCTAGCATGAAAGGCAAATACCAGGAGCCTCAAAAGTAATATATATCCAATAACCATGCAGCGCTAATACGTACAATGATGCATGCAAATAATCATTTGGTGCAGGTAATAACCAGTGAAGTGAACACCACTTAATATTAGAAAGGATCTTAAGAGTTATCTAAAAAGTCCAGGAATACTACTGATGATGAATATAAATCATTCAACAAGAGTGTTCTTGCGGTGCATAATACATAAAAAATTGACACAATATGTGACTTCTGTGACCATATTCCTCCCGCAGAGATGAGTGTAGATTGCACTAACCAGAGAGCGCAATCTTAATGCGCATTTGAGTGTTAACCAACTCCTGGTCATCCGGCTACTGCAAGCTAGAACTGGATCACAGAGTGGTCATCTGGCCTGCATCAGCTGGGCAAACATCACAACCTCAGGGACACCAGATATCAGAAGGCGTGTAGTCGTCTCACCACTGGGGGGAGTCTAACCAGTCCTGATGTGGGCACCAGATCATCCCAATAAGCCTTGAAGGAGGGGGGGCTCGGAAGTAACGAGCCAAGACAATAGAAGATTCTGATAGTGTAGTACTTTAATTATCCACTTTAATTTAATTATTAGAACAGTAAACAAATAGCTGAAAATCTTACTCACATGTGTAGTGAGCAGCTGGTAGCAGGGAATTCCAAAATGGCCACCGGCCGTCCACAGGGGCCATGCAGAGTGACGTCACAGGGTATACAAGCACCTCCCTAACGCGTTTCATGCGATGGCACGTTATCAAAGACTTAATTGTATGACCTTCAGCCCCACAGTAAAGGCATAGACCAAGTCTTAGGTGACGCGAGCGGAGTGAGGCATGTTCGACCTAACTGCATAGGCTCTTCGGATGCCTGTACAGTTGCAGAGGTAGATTGATCAAGGGATTTTTGGAAAACAGGAGCTAACCCACTGGAGCAGCAATGTGGACCAGTCCTTTCCAGATCTTGCTCCTGGAAGCAGACATCAATTTGGATGCTATGAGCAATCAAGTCATCCAGGGTGGTGGGTATGATTTCAGAAAGAGCCTCATGATTCCATGCCAGTTCCGAAGTTAAGGTGTGAAAATGAACTGGATATTGACCAACAGTCATGCTACCTTGACGAAGCTGAAGAAGAGCTCCCGAAGCAGATGACGTCCTGCCGATCACATCAAAGGTTTTACGGAAAGCCTGCTGGAAGTTTGGGAGACTTGAAATAGTAGGATTCTGATGCTCCCACAGTGGCGAGGCCCAAGCCAGTGCATCACCAGAAAGAAGGGAAATCATGTATGCCACCTTAGAACAGTCAGTAGAAAAATGGTCAGCTGCTAGTTCAAAGTGAATTGAGCACTGATTAATGAAGCCCCGACAAGCTTTGGGATCCCCAGAGAAGCGAGGCATTGGAGGCAGCTGGAGTTTCGAAGGACTGTGTTCCACTCTAGGAACAGCGGGGGTTGGAGCAGCAGGAAGCGGAACAGGAGACGAAACAGAGGGTGAGGAAGTGGACACAACCTGCAGCTGATCCAACCGGGAGGAAAGTTCCTGCAGACAGTGCATAATTCATTCTTGATAGGCCTGCTGGATATGGACTCTCTGCGCCAAACACTGAAGTTGTTCCAGGAGAGATTGCGGTGTCTCAGAGGAGCTCATGGCCTGAGCAAACTGTCAAGCACCTGTGGTAATGAGCCCTTGTAGATCGCTAACTCAGGGTTCCCGAGGGCATGGAGTCTAAGCCCCAGCCTGCTTCTTCACCAGAGCCCCTGATGGTGGGGATGGACTTGCAGCAAGCTGGAATCAGGTCACAGCCCCCAGGTACACCTAGCTGAGGATGCGGAGACCGCTCTCGTGAGCAAAGTACAATGGGAGGAGACAACAGGAATCTGATAAACAAGCCGAGGTTAGGACGGGTGGAAAACAAGTACAGTTGGTGAGCGAAGCCGGGGCTGGTACATGTGTAGTCAGGTGCAGGGTGCAGGAGTTTGCAACAAACAGGAGCTCAGAGAACTAAGAAGTTGCTCAGGCAAAGTGGGCTAGACTGAGCATGTCCTATATAGACAAGCAAACTAGGAAGCGGGCCAGGAAGTGATGGAAGGGAAGGAAATAAAACCCAGAGAATGAAGATGACGCCCATAGGTGAGCACAGACAAACCACACATGTGAAAGGAATCAGGAACGGCACTGCAGCAAGAAGATAAGATTACACAAACAAGAAACTGCAGGCTAACTTGTGACACTTGTGGGAACAGGAAGGGGCCATCCCCAAACTGTTCCCACAAAGTTGGGAGCATGTAATTGTCCAAAATGTCTTGGAATGCTGAAGCGTTAAGAGTTCAATTCACTGGAACTAAGGGGCCAAGCCCAACCCCTAAAAAACAACCCAACACCATAATCCCCCTTCCAACAAACTTTACACTTGGCACAATGCAGTCAGGCAAGTACTGTTCTCCTGGCAACCGCCAAACCCAGACATGTCCATCAGTTTGCCAAACAGAGAAGCGTAATTCATCACTCCAGAGAACACGTCTCCACTGCTCTGAAGTCTCGTGGCAGTGTGCTTTACATCACTATATTCGACGCTTTGCATTGTACTTGGTGATTTACAGCTTGGATGCAGCTGCTTGGCCATGGAAACCCATTCCATTAAGCTCTCTACACACTGTTGTGCTAATCTGAAGGCTACACAAAGTTTGGAGGTCTTTAGCTATTGACTCTGCAGACAGTTGGTGACTTCTGCGCACTGTGCGCTTTAGCATGCGCTGACCCTGCTATGTCATTTTACATGGTGTACCACTTGGTGGATGAGTTGCTGTTGTTCTCGGTTGCTTCCATTTTGTTATAATGCCACTAACAGTTGACCGTGGAATATTTAGTAGCAAGGACATTTCACGGATGGACTTATTGCACAGATGGCAACCTATCACTTGAATTCACTGAGCTCCTGAGAGCGACCCATTCTTTCAAAAATGTTTGTAGAAGCAGTCTGCATGACTAGGTGCTTGATTTTATACATCTGTGGCCATTGAGTTGATTGGAACACCTGAATCCAATGATTTGGAGGGCTGGCCCAATACTTTTGGCAATATAGTGTATATAACCCTTCCAAATTGATATAGTAATTTGGAATGTCACTGGATAAGTAGCTAAAGGCATGTGGGAAATCAACTCCCACATTATGGGCTAATAATATTATGATTAATCCACACATCACAAACGTAGTGGTGAAAAACAATAAAATGACAAAATTCTAGGATTCAATATTACAACCACATTTAAAAAAAAAAAAAAAATAGGACACTGGGTAAAAATCTACATAAAACAAAATGACTTGTAAATCTCATAAACCCATATTTTTACATTGAACATTATTCTGAAATTGTTCGACAATTTTTAGACACAACTTTTCATAGATTGGTTTTGCTCTATCCCAACTTGTTTGAGACGTTGCTGCCATCAATTTAAAAATTAACTTATTTTTTCTTAAATTGGTACATTTTCCCAGTTTAAACATTTTTTAGATGTCTAGATTCTATTCTGAATAAAATATGGTATCATGAAAATTGTAAATGATTGCATTCTGTTTTTATGTAGCTTCACACAGTATCCAAACTTCTTTGAAATGGGATAAGACAAAATAGAATATCCAAAAGCTTATGATGAGAATACTTACAAGCTTTGTAGGATCCAAACTGTTAAGTGTGCTAAACAAAGTGCAAACCTCCCTTCCCCAGTCATCCCCAGAGTTAACAATATTGGCAGGTGACCAGAGCTAGTAGATGAAAACATATATACAACATATAAAAATCTAGCCCACTAATTGTTGCAGTGTGTAGTAAAACATACAATCTTAGGCTCCATGCACACTAGCAATTTTTTGTTTAAGCTCAAAAAACGCTGGATAAAAAATGCTGGTAATAGCCTATTTAGTAGCATTTTAATGGCATTCAGAAGCGTTTAGGAATGTTAGCATTTTATTAGCATTTTTACAGTACATCTAGAGGAAAAATAAGCTACAAAACAGCCATTATGAGTGTTTTAGGAGCATTTAGTGTTTGTTCTGCTGGAAAAACACTCAAAAAAACTCTACAAAACCAATCTTTTTTTCTGTTCCTAGATGCTGAAGCTCAGAAAATGCTAATAGCCTAAAATAGTGTGCATGGACACATAGGATAACAATATTTAGCTTCTAGGAGCAGAAAAAAAATATGCTGATAATAGCTTCTGGGAACTTAAATAAACGCTAGTGTGCATGGAGCCCAAGTTTTAGATTGAGTATAAACAGGCATAAATTGTCTTTTCTTTTCCATTGAAAAGGTTTGGGCAAAACATCTCTCAGACATCTCTGCCAGACTGTGTATTTTCAGAAAAAGGGGATAAACACTAGAGAAATGCTAAATCTGATCATGTGACCAGTAGGGAATAATTTCAAAATACGGCTCTGTTTGAATAGGAACATCCCTTTGCAGCAGCAACTTTTTTTACAACTTTTCTGAAAGTGCTGGTAACTACTGTCCGTGGCTTCAAAGAAAAGTAATGTACCATCTTTGAATGTGAATTTTTAAGTTACTTTCTCAATGATGGACATTTATGGTCCACTGAGGAGATCTGCTGGATGACCCTATTTGCTCTTATGTGATGATGCAGTCTTACATTTCCTTCTCTTCTCTGTCCTTGTCTTATCTTCTTTCAATATGAAGGTGAAAGATCACCCTGCCTTTCAGAAAGTGAACTCTTGGTACTTTTAAGCAAGGAAGCCTCCTCTCCACATTCAGGTTCTACCAGCCCTGCATTACTCTGGCTCTTTAACCCCTAGACGCTGAGCGCATGCAAATATGTGGCCTCTCGGCATCTGGGCCTTGACGCCGAGCGGCCGCATATTTGTGTACCATTTGAAAATACATATGTGTTGACAGCGCGTGCCCTGCGTGCTCCCATCACATATGTCCGTGACTTACAGAAAGGTCCCAATCTCCCCTTACGATCGGGACCTTTTCTGATCATTTGACCACCGTGACAGCGAATCACGGCGGTCACATGACCCTAAAACCCCACCCCGCCTCCCGGCTTCTGAAACTTTTAAATGGCCGGGAGGTGCCGGCGCAAAGGGGTTAAACTTGTTTACAGGGACACTGTCATAGGAGAATAATGGAGTTGGCTATTCCTGAACTCTTGTGAGAGCTCTACTTCCCTGGCTGTTATCCTGATGCTTTGACTTCAACGCTGTCTGAGTTGCTTGCCCAGAACAAATATGGAGATATGTACAGTAGTTCTGACACACATTTACAGCAAGCTTGTTCTGGGTTTGTGACTGTGGAAACATTCTGAAATCAGACATAACCAGGCATCCAACATTTTCAGATGGTCTGCACTGACAGTCCCTTTAATTGTCTTATGACAGAGTCACTTTAACTGGGAGATAATGCAGGATTTGTTCTTTGTCAGGAAGAAAAATCACAGAGCTAAAGCTGTTATATTTCGAATGTCAAAAATAAAAAATATTTCTATCAAAATTATTCACATGAAACAATGTTTTCTAATTTGGTACATCTTGTATGCATGGACTGTTTCTCCATTACCAAGCTTCCACTCATCCACTCATCCAAGACATTTTCAGATGCCATAATTATCTTTGTGAGATGTCTGATTTCTGCCACACATGTGGATCCAGTTGTTTACATAGTCATAGAAAATGTGAAAAAAAAGGTTTAATGCCTCACTCAAGTTTACTAAAGATTATTCATTCATGAATTTATTTAAAACTTCACAGAAAATGGCAGTAATTTACAGCAGTGTATTATTCGAAAGCACTTTAAAAATTGTAGTTTTGTAATCACAGATAGTTAAATACCAAAAGAAAATGCTGGTCAATTATTATTTTGTGAAAAGAAATGAGTATATTTTGAATGGTGCAAATGACAAAGCCATGATTGTTCTCAGAAGAGTGAAACTGTAGCATCATAGAAAACTTCCCTCTGGCAAAGCAACTGGGTTTTATTCTGAAAAGTGGAAGTCCAAACCTCTATGGGACAATAAGGGTGAAATCCTACACAAGCCTCCACCCTCTTGTGAGCTGAACTTGGATCTGTGGTGATGTCAACTAGAAAAGGTCCTTTAAAGTTAAAAAATATATATTACAATGCGTTGGCTTTAATAAATAGAATAAGAAGAACCAAAGGAGTGAAAAGCAAAAAAAAAAAAAATAAATAAAGTTTAACAAAATGTAGATGTGGCAATTAGTGACTCAAATTAGAGATGCGGTTGACAGTGACAGTATTTTTTTTGTCCTTTGTTATTATACAAAGCACTGCGTTAGCATACATTTTTTAAATCTGTGCTGTGGGTAAACAGACTAAAGTTATAAATATTCTTTCTGTTAAATTGAATGAACTTGAAAAACCAAAACACTTTTGGTTTAGACAAAATAATGAGGAAAATATATGAAAGCCGTCCAAATTGCATCTTATTTCTAAATAACAAGAAGGTAGCACGCAGAATCTAAGCAGAGTACCCAGACTTACTGGAATTTAGACCAGTGTGGAATAGAATTGTAAACAGTGCTGATCCAGAACACACAAACCTCATCTGTTATATCCAGTCCTTCATCATGCCACAGTCCTGCTTTAAAGAACAACTTTCTCAAGGAATTTTTTGTGTAAATACCATTAATGTTATAAGATAGCATAAAAATGCACCAGGGGATTCCTGAAGACCTCCTGTATAAAACAAATGCATCTTGCAAAGTACAGTTTCATATATAATAAGAGTAAATGTTTTTTTATTCTGCAACATTTGTAGATATGGAAGTTCCTAGATTTATAATCAACCATATGCAGCATTTCTGCAACTCTATCTCTTCACATGTACATCATAGGAGTAAGCAACCCCCATTCCAATCCATACAGCTCTAATATAGCTCAGAAGGGGAAACCTCGCCCAAGGCAAGTGCAGTAAAAAAGGAACCTATATACTATAGCTCTTCCCTAGCAGCATGACGAGTGCCTTTCAACCCAGGGGGACCAACTTCCAGCATTATGTGACAGTTCTCTTTGTTGTCTCAACATTGTCAAGTTTTCTTACAGGTATAATAGAGAAGTAGATTGCCAGGCCTTTCTTCTGTGCATTGTAAGCTCAATATTGTTGTCGTTGTCATGTCAAACCCTCTACCTTCAACACTGCCCATCTGCTGCTGTCCAGACAGGTGGCACATCATTAGTCTGGTATCTCTGCCAGAACCTGTCTGCCCCGGGAGGCCCTGCTAGTAGTGAAGCTACCGACAGCATAACTTTTGACTTCATAGATACATGCAAGCCCCGGAGGCGCAACAAGCCTATGTTTTTTCCCATTGCAAGAACTTCACATACATGCTCCTGATCTTGCAGTATAGCTCTCAAAACCATGTCTGTCCTTTGTAGACCATTCTGATGTGTACTGTATAAGTAATCACAACCTTCAAGCAGAAGTCTGAAGTCCTGCAAAATAGGTAATTCCACATACAGAGACTAAACTTCTCTGCCTGATGTCTACCTGTTCATGATCGTTTTCGAAGGCAGACCTAGAGGCCTAGGCATCATGGCAGTGAGTTAGAGGTGCTAAATTTAAAAACTTTAGAGCTTTAGAGGCGTAAAGGTTATTTTTTTTTTATTATATCTTTTTTTAATTTTTTCCAATACAAAAAGAGCATCTAATGCACACAAAAATGAAAAGAACTTCACCAATACATAAATTCCATTTGCATCATCTTATCCCCTTCCCCAATAAAGGTACTTTTTTGCTGTTTTTTAAAACATTTGTGCATACTGAGGTGTTTCCTGTTGTTGGGTGCCTGATAGAATGGCTTTAAGGCATCTTGTCTGAAATTATAAATTACAGATAAGGTCTTAGTTCAGATTTTTTTGTCTAAAAAAATACACCCTGCATTGGTTTCTGCTGCACAAATACTTATGTATAAAGCTGTCCATAGATGGACTGAATCTCGGCCGGTTCAGCAGGAACTGGCTAAGAGTCGATCCATCTATGGACAGGTGTGTTATACTGAAGTCAATCCATCAATCCACTTCAGTACAACCAGCCTGTCGGATGATCATGTTGCTATAGCCGCCAGCAGTGATAATTGTGTTCTGCTGGCAGAACACAATAGCTCAGTGGGAGGGATTCCCCCATGAACACTTACTGTGTTGATGGGGAAACTGAGAGATTTTCTTTCCTTCCACCTGTGGTGGAAGGAAAGAAAATTGCATAATCTATGGAATAATCCACTGCTTTAGAAGATGGCATCATAGACAAACGTTACCACTGTTCTGGGTAGCCAGTAAGTTTAAAATGATCACAGATTGTGCCTAACCTCTTTGAATTTTGTTACAAGAAGTACATAATTTATATTTCACAGTAATGTAGGTGCACTGCTGTTTACACTGTACTGTAGGTACGAATGGCTGAATGCACACAAAGCGGGATTTACACTGGCCTGAGCCTGTAATGACTGGTGTCAGAGGACAGGGAAAGCAAATGCAGAAGAAACAGATTGTAGTTGTCATGTTTCTTTGTGTTCCCAGATATATTAAATGAAGGAATGTGCTTTACAAGTACCGATAATCCTTAAGAAAGGTGTCTGTGAGGAGATTGGGTCTGACAGCCTAGGTAACACATACAGTCATGGCCGAAATTGTTGGCACCCTTGATATTTTTCCTGAAAATCAAGTATTTCACACAAAAAAGGTATTGCATTAACACATGTTTTGCTATACACATGTTTATTCCCTTTGTATGTATTGGAACAAATATAAAACAGAGGCAGAAAAGCAAATATGACATAATGTCACACAAAACCCCAAAAATGGGCTGGACAAAAGTATTGGCACCCTTAACTTAATATTTGGTTGCACACCCTTTGGAAAACATAACTGAAATCAGTCGCTTCCTATAACCATCAATAAGCTTCTGACACCTCTCACCCGGAATTTTGGACCACTCTTCCTTTGCAAACAGCTCCAGGTCTCTCTTATTGGAAGGACACCTTTTCCCAACAGCAATTTTAAGATCTCTCCACAGGTGTTCAATGGGATTTAGATCTGGGCTCATTGCTGGCCACTTCAGAACTCTCCAGCGCTTCTTTGCCATCCATTTCTGAGTGCTTTTTGACGTATGTTTGGGGTCATTGTCCTGCTGGAAGACCCAGGATCTTGGACGCAAACCCAGCTTTCTGACACTGGGCCCTACAGTGCGACCCAAAATCCTTTGGTAATCCTCAGATTTCATGATGCCTTGCACACAGTCAAGGCACCCAGTGCCAGAGGCAGCAAAACAACCCCAAAACATCATTGAACCTCCACCATATTTTACCGTAGGTACTGTGTTTTGTTCTTTGTAGGCCTCATTCCGTTTTCGGTAAACAGTAGAATGATGTGCTTTACCGAAAAGCTCTATCTTGGTCTCATCTGTCCACAAGACGTTTTCCCAGAAGGCTTTTGGCTTACTCAAGTACATTTTGGCAAACTGTAGTCTTGCTTTTTTATGTCTCTGTGTCAGCAGTGGGGTCCTCCTGGGTCTCCTGCCATAGCGTTTCATTTCATTTAAATGTCGACGGATAGTTCGCGCTGACACTGATGCTCCCTGAGCCTGCAGGACAGCTTGAATGTCTTTGGAACATGTTTGGGGCTGCTTATCCACCATCCGGACTATTCTGCGTTGCAATCTTTCATCAATTTTCCTCATCCGTCCACGACCAGGGAGATTAGCTACAGTGCCATGGGTTGCAAACTTCTTGATAATGTTGCGCACTGTGGACAAAGGCAAATCTAGTTCTCTGGAGATGGACTTGTAACCTTGAGATTGTTGATATTTTGCCACAATTTTGGTTCTCAGGTCCTCAGACAGTTCTCGTCTCCTCTTTCTGTTGTCCATGCTTAGTGTGGCACAGACAGACACACAATGCAAAGGTTAAGTGAACGTCTCTCCTTTTTATCTGCTTTCAGGTGTGATTTCTATATTGCCCACACCTGTTACTTGCCCCAGGTGAGTTTACAGGAGCATCACATGCTTGTAACATTCTTATTTATCCGCAGTTGTGAAAGGGTGCCAATACTTTTGTCCAGCCCATTTTTGGAGGTTTGTGTGACATTATGTCGAATTTGCTTTCTTTCCTCCCTTTTTTTGTTTTGTCCCAATACACACAAAGGGAATAAACATGTGTATAGCAAAACATGTGTTAATGCAATACGTTTCGTGAGAAATACATGATTTCCTGGAGAAATATCAAGGGTGCCAACAATTTCGGCCATGACTGTATAACCATTTTGTTTTTTGTTGGCTTGTTTTCGTTTTATTATAAGGACAGCGGTTGTGGTCCTTCCCACTGGCCAGTTTGTCATTACTGTGTGACATCATTTGGATGTGTATTATCAGGGCAGGGTTTACATCTTAGCGGCATAGGAAATCTGGTGCTCCAAGTGCTACCCATAAACAGGCCCCACCAAGTGTGCTCCTTCCAAACATTTTTTTTTCTTCCTTCACAGAATAAAAAAGGATAATTTACATAAATATGAGAGAAATTTTAACGCTTCTCACTCTATGCAAAAATAAATAAATAAATTTCTCAAGCTGGCCGATCCATGTCAATGTGCAATAGCAGTGTTGTAAAGTGTGTGTGACCAGCCTGTTCCAAGTGCAAGTTGAACAGCTAATGGGCTGTGTTATCTGCTGAGTTGCATGCATAGACTGCATCTTTCTTCTGTGATGTAGCTGGGAACTGGAGGATGAATAGTGGACCCGATCCAGGACTGGTTTAGCAGAAAGGAGAACAGCAGCCCTAATAAACACTGTCATGTTGCAGCTGGTTAGCATACCATATGGTAAATACAATCCCTATACTGTAAGTTATTATTTTTAGGAGCTGGATCTTAACTTAAGGGTAAGAGATATTGACCTTACAAGAGTATTTATTTGCTTGGGATATCTCGTATGCACAGACATAAGACATAGGGGCTTTATTCTTATGTTTTTAAATGATTTTAGTTGTGTATTGTCCATACATATATGAACAAGAAACCGCGGTTACATTTTTTGCACTTTATTGTCATGCTGTTTCCATTTTGTTAAAGGTAGTTCCCTGTAGTTGTTCCAGCACAGGAAATGTATGAGTTGTTATGGATAAATGTAGTGTTTATTCCATATTAATAGGGTGGACATTTTTGGACTAGGATTAGACATACAGCTGTGGTACTAATTCCAATTTTTTGCTTTTAGAAATCAGGCTTTACTATTTTTTTATTGATATTATATAAATAATTGTGTAACATTTTGGTTTCGCATTATTTCAGTATAACTTGGTGCTGTATCTCTTTTATGAGCATATAATGACAACTCACCATGTCTTTTGGGAATCTGCAAACGTAATACTTGTTCTTTTAGACATCCTAAAATGCCAGAGTGATTCAGTTTGACATTTAAGACTTTCCTCCTCATGCAAGACAGAGGATGTTCTAATTCAGGATTAGGCAACCTGCAGGCCTTTTAGCTGTTTAGCAGCTACAACCAATATATTCTATCATCTAGTAGTTGTTAGGAGTTCTAGCCAATAATAGAATATGCTCAGGTTGTTCAGACTACAACATTGTAATGCCTTTGTTAAATAAAGTATTTCAAGATCCTTTGCTAGTCCCATACATTACCAGATGATCATTCTTTGAATTGTTGTACAGAAAGTATTTGTGTGTATATGTGTGTGTGTGTGTGTATATATATATAAAAACATTCACATGTAACAAGTATAATATTTAAATCATGGAAAATCAGGTGGGTCTATTGACATTTACTCTTGGAAAAAATACACTCAGGCCCATTCAGTGAGAAGTGCAGAACGGAGAACCCTTTAAAGTGTTGCTAAACCCATAACAGTAGGATCAGCCTGTATATGCAGTAAAGCATGCTTGTTATACTCACTGTGGAACCTAGGGGGTTAATCCTCTACATTGTGTAAAAAGGATGTTTGATCCTGTCTTATCTGATCCTCCCCTTCTTTTACAGTCTCCAATCCATCTGCTGATAGTACAGAGCTCTAGGAGTCACTCTGCACTTGCTTAGTGTAGTGTGTATTGCTATAGAGTTTCTTTTTTCTTTGGGAGGGTGATCAGCACAGGGCCAATCAGCACTGTCCAGACAGAGGGTCAGGGGTCATGCAGCCTCATAGGACAATCGGGGAGAATGAAAACCCCTCATAAGCTTTAACCACTGCTCTGCTGGACACTGATAGAAGTCACAAGACTGCTCTAACTGCAGGTGAGAAAAGGTATTTAGCCATTTATATTTACTAAAATAATTGCACTTCCATGTTGTGTGCACTGTGGGAGATCAGATATAGTGAATACAGGATCTGGATTTAGTAACACTTTAACCACAGCATGTATTTCATTTTACTGTGCCAGCATCAATTAAAAGCTGTGTTGATTGGTTGTAGTGGGTGAATGCACTCTTCACATCTCTTTGTACCAGCTAGTAGTAGCTAGTCACATTCAACTGGACTTATTCTGTAGTGCTGAAGACATTTCATAGTCTATCCAAGCAACTTCTTCAGTTCTAAGGAGGGAATGAGGCAAATGTTTAGCTGTTTTTAACATCTGCCTTTTCATGCCAATTTGAATATGGTGTCTGGGCTACCAGTGTAGATATAAATGCCGAGGTATTTTCCTGTTACTCATTAGAAATGAATTGGCTTGAAAAAGCTGTTAAGCTTCTTCAACATTACAGACCAAGTCCAGTTGCATGTGACAAACTACTACTAGCTAATCCATGATTTGCTATCTGTGAGGTCCATCACAGACACCTCTTTGTAATTGGCTGTATGAACTCTAACCCTATAGAAAGACACGATTTTAAACATGCCACTCCCTCTCTGCCAGTAATAGATAGATGTTTAATTTCAAGGCCTCTGGCAGTTCACACAATTCTGTAAATGTGCGCAAAGAAGCAGCTAGGAAGTTTCATATGGTTTAGTATATACAGGAATTAGTGTTCTGGTTCTGACCTCTATTCTGTGATGATATTTATTTTATTGATCAGAATGCAGTGTTTGATTATGAATCGGATTGTACAAATGCTCATTCTCATGCATTCATTGTTGATTTTACCATACCTTGATTTGTGTTTATTCTTCTACACAAGTTAATGGGGGAATTCATACAAAGGGTTTGTGTATGTGGGTGCCAAATGCACCAAAGAGGTGTATATCATATGTTTATGTTAATTTGTATGCTGCAACAGCTATTATGTATTGTAATATTTATTTGGTATGATGAGTTATACACCTCAGTGTTTTGCATTAGTTAGTTTAGTTCTAGAAAGGAATGAAAAAGAAGTGACAGGTATATGAATCCTGAAATAAGGATTTTCACAAGCACACCTTGGTATTGTGACAATCTTGTATTTTATTCACATTTAATAATGGGCATCACAGGCCAATGTTTTCAGACCTTACAGGCTTTCTTTTCCAAGGCAGAATGACACACTAACATAAAACAAAGTTGCCTAAGTGTGCATATGGGTGGAGGCATTGAAAAATGGCATGGCAATGGGAAAAGCATGAAATCTTGCAGCAGCATAGTATATCAAAACCATCATGTGGGGACAGGAGAAGAAACTGTTGGTGGGAAACACTGATTTCTTGGTTGAAAACACACACACAAATGGGGTGAACTTTTAATGTGGGAGGGGCTATGAGGTCATTCTTACATCATAGCTTGGTACATGTGTCTATTTCTGGTTGGTTGTTGGTACTATTTAAGCTCCGTGTCTCATGTTAGTGCATTACTCTGCCTTGAAAAAGACATCCTGCGAGGTCCCAATATGTCAGCCTGTGATGCTTGTTACTTTTTGTTAATAAAGAACAAGATTATCACTATACCAAGGTGTCCCGATGAAGATCCTTGCTTTATGAGACATGTACCTGTCACTCCTTTCTTAGGCCTTTCTAGGACTAAACTAACTTCTGCAAAACAATAGGGTGCTAAATTCCGAAAAGCAGGATGCATTTGACACCCACATACACAAACTCTTTGACTGCCAGTATATGCAGAATGGTAAAGAATATATTGGCACTGTATAAATAATTGGTCAGTGGGGTTGTCCATTATAAGGAAGTGGGCAGGGCCAAGTATTAATTCAGGAAGGAAGTTTTTGTATTGGAGATCTTATATGTGACATAATACCTCTAATACCAATTTTAGATGCTGGCTAAACACGTCTTCTTTCAGTCATGGAAAATTAAAGTGAAAACAGACTTACTTTATAGAGTAATAACTGAAGGTGTTGTCCTTAGCAAAGATCAAAATTGTTTGGTGTTGGCAACATCTATGGAAGTTTTCTGTGAGACAGATTGTACTATGCAGATGCAAACAGACAGAATGTTTATGCTATAGATTAATATAGTGTATTTTAGGTTGGATTAAGTGGACAGAGAAAATACAGCATTTATGTTTTTGCATAGTGAATTTCTGTTTCGGTATAATAACAAAACTGTGTATTTTAACTTTCAGGAAATCTGGTGCTGTTGGGTCTCGGCTGACCGGGGCTGGATGGGGAGGTTGTACGGTTTCTATGGTTCCCTCAGATAAATTGGAGGAATTTCTATTAAGTGTAGAAGAAAAATATTACAAGACAGATGAACGCAAATCATCGTTACTGCAACAAAGCCTGTTTGCCACCAAACCTGGACCTGGTGCAAGAGTTCTTCTGGAGGAAAAGTGAACCCTTTATGGAATGTCTTCATGTTTAAGGAAAACCTATGACCACCCTTGATGTAAACATCTTAAAATAGTATAAAATTGGTAATAGTCTTACAATTTGATTTAACAAACTGGTTTAAAGTGGAACTAAACCCTTCTCTTCTTTATAGCCAAGGAAGCTGCCATCTAGCCTCTGTTTAATTAGCAGTTTCCATGGTGTTGCACATGTGATCCGCTATGGCACCAGCCATTTGATGGCCTGACAATTTGGTTGAGAGCATGAAGCCAGTGATAGTTACCATTCACAACATGCCTTGAATGTAATTGTTGTGGGAAGACGTTTAATTGATGGGTTTCGTTCCACTCTAAGCTTGATATAGACCCCAGTGGAGGTTAGGCATAGAAGCATGAACCAACTGTCAAAAAAGCCAGCTTGGTTAGATGCAGGCACAAACATGAAAGCTGAAGCCATGGCAACAGTCATGTTTTTTTCCTATGGAGTGGGGAACGGGGCAGATTTTGTTTATTACCAGAACAGTTTTCAAACCTCAGCAGACTTTTTCTTCAAGATGGTGTTGGTAAATAAGATTCCAGATTTTTGTAACTTGTTAAATGCTAAGTAATACTTTCTTAGTTCAGTATGCCATTTTATGGTAATGCATTTATGATTTAAATGAATTTGCAATAATGCTGCAGATAAAAATTTGCTTCTAAAATATAATTTTATTGTTTGAAGAAATACAATGAATAACAGAAGTTGTTAACAAAAAAGCTTTTAAAGCATTACTAATGTTTGCTCAGAGTCTGGCTCAGAATCTTCAGCATCAAGAATATCCTGTATTGTCAGATCGTCTTTCATGAATAATTTGCTGGAAAATGGCATCTTGTGCTGTTGTACGGAAAACAAGAGAGCGTTATTAAGGAAGCTGATGCATATATGTTGGCAATAATAAATTATTGCAAGTCGTCTATAAAATGTGTTGTGTTCAATTTGCTTTATTTCAACAAACATTTTCCTTCTATACAACACAAAAACACTTATTTTGTACTAAACAGAAATTAGCAAAATAGTGGGTGTGCCTGTGAAAACCTCTGTTTTACAGACAAATACACCCAAAGGATTATCAGATTACTGACGACAGTGTATAGTGCTCGGTCTGGCGGAAAAAAAAAAGAACAGAGGGGACATATGATTTCTACAAACTTAGAGTTAGTTTATTAAGAACTGGTAAGATGATTGGCACAGATCTGCACCTAACTGTCTTCTCTTCCATTCACATTTTCTTACGATGTCTACACACATTTAAGTGGAATCCTTTGAATGTTCAAACCCCAATCTACAAAAAATCAAACTATGTGTAACCATTTATATTAATCATATAGTACAGGACACAGGCATAGTACTCAGAGACCCTGGGTTATAGACTTGTATCTTCAGATGATTGGACACTGGCAAAACTTTGCAGGGCATGCCTCCTGGGTGTCTCCCCTATAACCAGCTCCACTCTGTGAGTCCTTAGTTTTTTGCTATTGTCCTAAGGTGATGAATCTTATCTCCCTTACAGAGAAATCCCTCTTAGCTTTATCCTGGAATTCTATCAACCCTTCAATCAACTTCTACACTAAGGTTTATTATCACAATAGATGGAGTGCATTTGGATCAATGCATTCTCTGTAAAACCTTGAATGCTATACCTGGACCCTATGCTGTAGGAACAGCTTGTAATATTATTATTATTATACAGGATTTATATAGCGCCAACAGTTTACTCAGCGATTTACAATATAAAGGGAGACAATACAGCAACAATACAGTTCAATACAAGAGGGATAGGAGGGCCCTGCTCCTTGGAGCTTACAATCTAAGAGGGAGGGGCTGGTGGTACAAAAGGTAGTAACTGTGGGGGATGGACTGGTAGGAGGAATAGAAGATTCAGTTATCAGCTGAAGGCAGGATAGGCTTCCCTGAAGAGAGAGGTTTTCAGAGATAGCCTAAAAGTGGGCAGAGTAGGCGATAGTCGGATAGATTGGGGTAGAGAGTTCCAGCGCATGGGATAGGCTCTAAAGAAGTCTTGAAGATGAGTATGGGAGGAGGAGACACAGGAGCTAGAAAGCAGGAAGTCGTGGGAGGAGCAGAGGACGGTTTGGTGATATTTGGAGACAAGATTGGTGATATCATTTGGGACAGAGTTATAAACGGCTTTATATGTTCTTGTTAATGTTTTGAATTTTATTTGTTTGGCAATGGGAAGCCAGTGGAGGGATTGGCAGAGAGGGGTGGCAGACATGGAACAATTGGTAAGGTGGATGAGTAGGCCATCAACATTCATGATAGACTGAAGAGGGGATAGCCTGCGATTAGGTAGGCCAATGAGGAGGGAGTTACAATAGTCAAGGCGAGAGATAACAAAGGAGTGAATAAGTTGCTTAGTGGTTTCAAAGGTTAAGAATAGGCGAAGCTTGGAGATGTTGCGGAGATGAAGTCTACAAGATTTGGACAGTGAGTGGATTTTGGACCGAAAGGACAGATGGGAGTCTAGGATTACACCTAGTACCCTGGCATGAGGGGAGGGAATGATGATTGTGTTATTGATCTTGATGGAGAAGTCAGGGGAGGGGGCACGGGCTGGGGGGAATACTAAGAGCTCAGTTTCGGAAAGATTTAGTTTGAGGAAGTGGAGTGACATCCATGCTGATATGTCACTTAGTAGGTTAGTAATGCGAGAGGAGACTGAAGGGGTGAGGTGAGGGGTAGAAAGATAGATTTGTGTGTCACCAACATAGAGATGGTACTTACAGCCATGGGAGTTTATCAGGTGACCAAGGGAGGCGGTGTAGATGGAGAAGAGAAGGGGTTCAAGGACAGAACCTTGAGGGACCCCTACAGAAAGAGGAAGTGGACAGGAGGAGATAGAGTTATAACGCTGAAGGAGCACTGCGATAGGTAGGAGGAGAACCAGGAGAGAGCAGAGTCTCGGAGGCCAAGAGAGTGGAGCTTTTTGAGGAGGAGGGGATGGTCAACAGTATCAAAAGCCGCAGAGAGGTCAAGTAGTAAGAGTACGGAGTAGTGGCCATTGGTTTTAGCAGTTAGTAAATCATTAGTGCGTTTTGGTAAGGCAGTTTCAAGGGAGTGTAGTGAGTGAAAGCCAGACTGTAAAGGGTCAAGAAGGTTGTTGTCAGTGAGGTAGGAGCTCAGGCAATTGTAGACCAGGCGTTCTAAGAGTTTAGAGGTAAACGGGAGCAGGGAAATGGGTCTTAAGTTGTTCAGGTTGCTGGGGTCCAGCGAGGGCTTTTTTTTTTAGTTCTTTATTTATGAAAATATTTTACAAACAGGGAGAACCAAAAGAAAGGTTCACCAGTGTATAAAAAAAACAATAGACAGTTACGTCATACAATAATTGAACATAAACATGTTACAGAGAAACAGTGGGTTTCCACAGAACAATTAAAAACTGCAGAGGTGAATGAAACTATACAGTGACCATATCAACATATCATCTAGAGATCATGTAGGTTATGTTTCAGCAATAAGGCAAGTATGCCGATTAACAATTAGCACGAGCATCTCATGTAGTGCGTATATGTAGAGAGAGACTTAGATGATAAAGCAAATCACCAAGACAATGGCCCAGCCGGTAACAAATAAAAGATATGGGAACTGAGAGGAGGAGAAATAATGGAGAGAAAAGCCCTAAAGAAGGGACCACCTGACCAACATCAGAAATAACCAGAAGAGGTAGAAACAGATCTGGGTGAAATAAGAAAATTAACAAAAGAGCAAGGCAGAGAAGACTAGGGAAGAGAGAATAAGGAGGGTTCAAGTCAGGTCAAAGACAGTTACTCAGTGAGAATGAGCAGTTTCAGTCAGATATGCGTTCATAAACACAAAGTATTGCCAGGGGCACCAGGTATCCCAAAAAACCTCCTCCCTGTTATAAAGGGTGACCGTAAGATCCTCCATGTCCCTAAGCTCTTTCACCTTAGAAAACCATAAGGAGAGGATAGGAGGGTGGTCGTGTTTACAGCATACAGAAATACAAGCCTTAGCCGCATTTAGCAGCTGTATAGTGAGGAATGCCTTATACTTTTTCACGGTCTCTCCGAAAAGGTGCATCGGGCAGCCTGCCGAATCGTCCCGCAGGTCTACAGAGGTAAGATGTTTGATAGTATCAGTCACCCCTCACCAGAAGGGTTGAAGCTTTGGACACTGCCGGAATATATGAAAGAGAGTACCACTACCCACTCCACAGCGCCAACATACATTGGGGAGCTGCGACAAAATATGGTGAAGTGTAGACGGCACCCAGTACCAACGCATCAATAGCTTAGAATTGGTCTCCTGTACTTTGGTGGCTAAAGAAGACTATGACCAAGATGCAGAATCTTTTCCTTTTGAACCGTAGTCAAGGACAATCCCAGGTTGGACTCCCATGTTGAGAGAAAAGGAGGTACAAAATCAGGATCCGATTGGATAAGAGAAGAATAAATGGTAGAGAGACTGTTACGAATCAATTCACCCTTGTGACAAAGGGTTTCAAAAGGAGTACATTTTTGAGATATTCCCGGGTTACGCAAGAGTGATCGTAGATAGGAACTGAGCTGCAGTCCCCTCCAAAAACTCAGCAGAGGGTCCACCAATTGTGTCAAATCTGTATCCACCAGGTCCCCAGAAGGACCAAGAAAGTCCACAAGGTGTGAGTAGCCTGAGGTAGGGAGACAGGCATAATGGGGGTCTTTTCTTCACAGGGGGAAGTTAGGATTTCCTCAAACTGTAATCATTGGGGAAGGCACTGGAGAAATAGGAGTAGTACGGAACGCTTCATGCTTTACTATGAGGGTAGCACCAAGAGTTGGATGAACAATGAAATCGAGAGGTAAGGGATCATGCAACCACGGCCAGTGCAAAGCTGTGTCTCCAGAGTCCTCCAATTCCATTGTCACCCAGTGTTTAGCCTCCCCGTGGCAATGCCAGTCCACCAGATGCGCAAGATGAACGGGCCTATAATAGGAGTGGATATCTGGTAGACCAACCCCCCCACATGTCTTAGGGAGAGTCAGAACACAGAAAGCCAAACGCAGACCCCCCCAGGCCAGATATTGGAATGAAGCATCGATGCTCTGGAAAAAAGATGCAGGTAGTTTGATGGGAAGGGCTTGTATTAGGTATAATATTCGGGGCAACACTGTCATCTAAGTGTGCTGCATCGGACAAACCATGTTAGTGTAAGCAATTGCCAATGGAGAAGGTCTTCTTTAATATTGATGAGCAGAGGAGTAATGTTTGCCTCAAAAAGGTGAGTAGAATCTGCCGTGATATTGGTTCCCAGGTACCTGATTGAGTCTGTGGCCCACTGGAAAACAAAAGATGGACGAAGTCGGTGTAGGACTGAAGACTCCCTGGATATATTCAGGGCCGAAGACTTTGTGAGGTTGATTTTGAAGTAGGAAATGTTGCCATAGTCTCGAAGGGCCCGCATCAGATTAGGCAATGAGATAAGGGGGTCGGTAAGAAAAAAGATTAGGTCGTTTGCAAACGCGGCCACTTTATGCTCCCCGGATAGATTATGGAAAATCTTTATGCTCGGATCGTACAGAAGAAGGGCTCCAGTGTCAAAATTAAGGTGGAAAGAGGGCATCCTTGACGCATTCCGTTGGTAATTGGAAAGAAGGCAGATCTAGTTTCATTAAATATGACAGATGCTGAGGGTTGGGAGTATAAAGAAGTAATCCAACGGAGAGTAGAGGTTTTAAGCTCTATGTGGGTCAAAGTCGCTTGCATGTACTGCCAGTTAACACGGTCAAATGCCTTCTCGGCATCCGTAGAAAGTAACATAAGAGGAAACCTGGCAGTCCTAACAGCATTTATGAAATTCAGGACCCGAAGTGTATTATCACTAGGTTACTGGAGTGGAACAAAGCCCGCATGATCTCTGTGGTTAAGACTGGGGATATGAGGCAAAAGCCTTTCAGCCAAGATTTTTGCGAACAATTTCAAGTCAGTATTGAGAAGCACAATCGGGCGGTAGTTACCGCATTGTGCAGGGTCTTTGCCCTCCTTTGGAATCAAAGAGATGTAAGCTCGGAAAGTATCAGGTGGTATTTGTTGTCCCTGCGCTAGGAAGTTATATGCCACCAGCATATGGGAGGAGAGGAGGGCGAAAAATGTCTTATAATACAAGGCCGTGAAACTGTCAGGGCTGGCAGCCTTTTTAGGTTTAGAAAAAGAGAGATCCCAATTCCTCTACAGAGATCGGGACCTCTATCTCCTTACAGGTGGAGAGGGAAAGAGAGGGCATTCCAGACATGGACAAGTATGACTGTATCATCTGTTGCATGTTGTGTGGTACATCCCGGGTCACCTTCGCAGATATGTTATATATGTTCTGAAAGAACGTAGAAAATTCCAAAGCCACAGAATCTGAAGAGGAGATCTGCTGTCCCGTGGCAAACTTAAAATGGATATATGGGTCCGAGTGCAGGTGCCACAAAGGGTGCAGGCTAGGAGAGTTACCGGCTTATTGGAATACTTGTACATAGTGCGATGAGACCATGCCAGTTTCTGTTTGACCTTGTGAAAAAGGAGAGAATTCAGTTCCTCCCTGATCTTCAGGATTTCCTGGTATTTTACCCTAGCTATACTGGCCTTGTGAGCACCCTCCAACACTCGGAGACGTTCCAGGAGATTGTCTACTTGGGAGGAGCATTCTTTTGTGAGTTTAGCAAAAATCGCCATTAGAGTGCCCCGAAGATCTGGTTTGTGAGCTTCCCAAAGCAAGCAGGGGTTTCTGACCGAGTCAGCATTCAGAGAGAAATATTCTATGATTGAGTGTTTATCAGTCGCCTTAACCCCAGGGGACTTGAGGAGGGCTTCATTTACACGCCAAGAAGGGGGGGCTATAAAAGTCCAGTCCCAGCTCCATTACAAGGAATACAGGGGCATGATCCGAAAAGGTAATGGTACCGATACACGACGACCGAACTCTGGGGAGATCTTTTTGTTGAATAAAAAGGTAATCTAGATGAGAGTACGCTTGATGGACTGTAGAAAAATAAGAGTAATCCCTCACAGTGGGATGCGAAATGGGCCACGGGTGAACTAAATGTAGTAAATGTAATTCTGCCTTCAATCGCTTGAGACAGGAGAAAGAGAGACGGGAGGAACCCTTGCAAACATCCAGATGCGGTTCCAATGTGAAATTAATATCTCCACCGAAGATTATGGAGCCTACCTTGAAGTCTAGCAAAATCGGAAGCAACCCTCTCAGGAAGGGTATGTGGTTCATGTTTGGGAAATAAACATTGGCAAAGGTCACTGGAAATTTGCCAGTCCTACCCTTTACCAGCAGGTAGCGGCCCAGTGGGTCCTGCCACACCATGGAGAGAGACCAGGGAACCAATTTGGCTATTAAGACACTCACCCCCTTTGATTTGGAGATGGGTGATGGACTGTGGTATACTGTCGGAAAGTCATAATTGTAGAGTCTAGGGACATGGGCGACCTGGAAATGAGTCTCTTGTATAAACGCCACCTGCAACCTACTTTTTTTTATATCTAGGAGGAGCTTCGATCACTTCTGGATAGAAAAAAGACAAGGTAGAGTAGAAAGGAAGGGTAGGAAGCTCAGCAAAATTAAGAGGTGATAGAGGAGAAGGAAAGAGAATCGAAGATGGCCAAGAGGAGAAAGGAATGGGAAAAAGAGGGGGAGGAAACAGATAACAGTTATCTAGGTAAGAAGAGACAGGAAAAAAAGGGGTTGAGAGGAAGTAGAAACTAGCGAGGGAGAGAAAGGGTAGGAAATAACAGAAAATAGTCCCAGAAGGTAAAGGGAAACAGCAAAGAATGAATGAGTATAACCTAGAGGAAGAGAAAGACCCCCCCCCCCAAAAAAGGAAAAGAATCGGGAGGTATGAGAATAGAGACAAGTAGACTATGTGTGAGTATCATGAGAACTCCTAACAGAGTGCACAATAGTACATCCGCTAGGGTAAACCCTATTAGGGGGTAGGAGAAGGACTAGGGTGCAGAAGAAAGGGAGATGCTGGGGATCATCTGGCCAGACAATTAGTGATCGAGTACATCAGAGGTCTGACAATTGCAACGATGATAACATTGTAGAGGATGAGCAACAGAAATGCAACGAGAAACAGTATGGAGACATGGAACCAACAGTCATCGCACCCCCGTAAAAAGGACAGTGGCTAGAGGCGTCTGGCCGGGACTTCACCCCCACACCTCAACGGACACGCCAGGGGCGGAGAGAAAAATAGACATGATCCAGTAAGTTGACTGGGCCCAGACCAAAAAAGGCTCCCCGGCAGGACGCCACTCCCCACATGGGAGTACTACAATACCTTGTCTGCATTTAATACTGAACATATATGACCAACAAAAAAACACAATGGAAGGACAGAGAAAAAGACTGAAATATCTGGAGCTCTTCCAATAACCCCAGGACCATTAGCGCTCGGAGGGACAGCGGCTGAAACGGGGTGTGGATGAAACTGAGACCAGACCCCGGACAGCCCGCCGTCCCAACAGGTCACCACCTTGCCATGAAATAAAGAAGACATACCCCAAATCAAACATCTGGGTATCTGTCCCTGTCAAAAGATAAGGACTAGTAGGCCCATACTCACAGACCAAGTCAATGATAAAGTTCACATGAAACAGTCTCGGGAGGGCCCATGGCCACTGGTGGTAAGATCTGTGATGAACGGGGAGCGTCGAGGAGGTTCACATCTCGGAGCTCTAGAACGGCTTCGGCGAATCCTGCGGGCATGGAGCCGGTGGGCCAAATGTAGAGGCCTGGAAGAGCAAGTCCAGCCAGTTTGGAATTTCCACTGTGGGTTGTTCCAGAAAGTCAAACAACGCTGGTAGTTGGTCAGGCGAATATAATGAAATGGATGCTCCTCATTTAGTCACTATTAGGTGGAAGGGGTGACCCCAATGGTATGTAGCGCCAGACTCTTGGATGGCGTCAAGGAGTGCGGTGCATTGTACCCCTCATTTGATGGGTCAGGCAGAAGACAACCGAGTATATGCGGACCGCTGTGCAGTCAAAGTCCACCGGGCCTTTTGCCCAGGCCTGTCGCAGGATCTCCTCTTTAATAGCAAAGAAATGCACCCAGCATAATACATCTCTGGGCAAGGCGGGGTAGGTGTTAATCCCAGATGCCCATAGGCCACCCACCCAGTGAACCCGGTCGAGCTCAAAATCCTCGGTGGGGGGCCTGCCAAGCAGTTGGTTGAGGATGGCAGATACCGTCGGGCGAAGGTCCACACCCGCCATAGCCTCCGGAATGCCCCTCAGCCATGGGTTGTTCCTCCTGCTCCGATTCTCTCCATTGTCGACATGCAGAACTTCTATTAGCTTATGGCAGTAGTTAGAGTGGGCCCTCTCCAAGAGCAAAAGGTGAGATCAGTGTCATTAGAGGTAGACTCCAGAGCCGAAACTCTCTCCTCCACCGTATCTCTTTGCTGATGAAGGTCATGGATCTCCCTAGAGAGAGCAGTAATTATAGATGATGCCATGGCCTGCATGTCTTGCTTGGATGGTAGGTCAGCAATCATGCACCGAAGGTCACCTGTGCCAGGTAACGTAAGTGCATAATTAGGAGAGCTCAGGCGAGTAGCCGAAATGGTCGCCACCACTGAGGAGGGGAATTGTGTAGCCAGCGATTTCCTGGGTACTGAGGATGCGGCCTGTCCAGACTTCATCAGCGCCATCTTGAAGAGGGGGGTGGTGGACGGGGTCAATGATCCCACCAAGTGTTGCCACAGCAAGTAGTGGGTGATCTCCTTATTGTGGGGTCCCCTGTGTGCAGTCTGAGGTTTCCTCTCACCAGGCATGTGTTGCGGGTGTCAGAGCAGTCTAGATGGAGTGTCTGGACAGCGATCCCTGCAGAGATCTCTAGTAAGCGTGTGCATGCCGCCATGTCCAAGCCACACCCCCTTCAGTAAGGGCTTTTTAAGCATGGGAGTGATCTGTGCATGCTTTAGAGGGGTGGGGAAGGGAGAGAGATTGAAGATGTGAGTGAGGGATCGTCGGACAGAAGTGTAGTAGTAGTTGAGAGGGGACAGGATCCAGGGGGCATGTGGTGAGACGTGCTTCTGAGGAAACTTTAGTGACCTCTTCAGTAGTAGCAAGGTCAAAAGAGGAAAGTGTTGAGGGAAGTTTAGTAAAAGGTATGCTAAGTGGGATAGATGTCTGTGTAGTGTAGATGCCCCTACGAATTGCATCAATCTTGTTTTTGAAATGTTGCTTCCGACACTAGATTCTGCATGGGCACTCACCTTGGCAGTTTGTGCAATGTATGTAGTCAGCCACAGGATGCTGTACAAATCCAGGACCGTGGTCTATCCCTATGGAACGCAGACCCTGAAGCAGGGGCGGACTGACAATTCATGGGGCCCCCGGGCAATAAGGGATCATGGGGCCCCTGTGTCCTTGCCCAAACTCAAAAAAGCCTATGAAAAAGGTACCAGGGGCATCTCATGGGGCCCCCTACTGACCCCAGGCCCTCGGGCAGTGCCCAAGTTTCCAAATGGTCAGTCCGCCCCTGCTCTGAAGACCCCTTCAGGGGTGTAAGCCCACTGTGACAGGCAAAGCCTGGCCTCTGTATAGGGTCCATAGTTGTGGACAGGTAGGACAGAGTCACCCTGTATCTTTAACCATTACTGTAAAAACTGGGGCTATATTTGGAATGTATTCATGTTACAGTGTAAACATTTCAAACTTGGTACTAAATCTCACACACTCAGAGATTAGTCTCAGGTGGATGCTTAGATGTTACATCATTCCATAGGTCACACAATTTACTGCCACTTCCACTTAGAGTCTTTATAGGATACAGTACTTGCTAGCTTCCTCACGCCTTTCCCAATGAAGACTTTGCTACAGGGCAGTCTACACCCGGATTGCTATGTACTCTTGGGCACACTTTCACTATGCTCCGTTCCCTACTATGTGAGTACCCCATAGCCTCACTCATAGCGATGGTGGAAACAAGGTGAAAGGGAGCCACAGCAAAAATATCAGACAAACATTTGCTCTGCCGAAGGCTGACAACACAGTACTTAATCTAAATGAACGATGCTTCCCAAGATTTTAACACCGATGTCTGCATCCAACTCTGTTTCCATTTCAGGCACACAACAAGCAGCCTACCTGACAAAGGCAGACTTTTCTGCATGTCTGTCACAATTTCTTGGACAGCTAACAGCTTTAATACAGCCATCTCTATCCATGGCTATAAGCCCCTTCTCCAGCTCCTCCTTACCTGAGTTGGATCCCACAATGCCCGGTCTAGAAGAGGTGAACAAAGAAGGGAATGAAGAGGAGGCAGTGTTAGAGGAGACTGGAAGATTTCTTACCCCCAGACTCCTATACAGCTGAAGCTGCAGCTTCACGCAACATGTTTGCTAATGTGGTATATGCTCACTTCTGCTATGCATAAATGTCTTGGCATTGTCACACTTGCTTCTCCTCCATCATGCCATGCTCCTTTGGGTACAAAGAAAACTGAAGCATCTAAAAAAACATTCCCTGTTTACGAACAAATAGAATAGGCAATCTATGATGATAGGGTCACTCCAGAAAAAAATTCCACTTTGGAAAAAATGCCAAACTCTATCCAGTGGAAAAAGAGTTCACTAATAAGCGGTTTGTCCAGGTAGTTGAGCCTGCCATCTAGGTCTTAAACAAACATCCCATTGTACCAATTGAAGATGTTCTTTACTTCAAAGATTCTGCAGATAGGAAGTTTGAGACGCTCCAAAAGTCTTTACTCTTGCCGGCCCAACTGTGCAACCAGCTTTTTCTGCAACTTCTGTCTATGAAACTGCAGCTAATTGGACTAGGGTAATGAACAACTAACATGGACCTGTATTTCAGCACCATGCCTTAAAACCTAATTCCAGGTTTCTTGTGGCTTTAAACTGTTTGTTTGGACCAAGATGCGCCTGCTGGTAGTACTGTATACAATGTATGTAGCATCAGCCAAATATAGTGGGGAGAGATCAATACAGCTGCTGCACCACATTTTGGGCGTTAATCCCTCTTGTTAATGTGTTGTGCCAAATTCATGAAGCATTGGCAACATGTTTGCTTCTGACAGCGACTTGTGCGCCAAATTCAGATTCCAAAATGCTCCACTTTTACGTTGTGTCGCATTGAATGCACCAAATGTAAAAGTGGAGCTAATTAAGACCAACTCTCTTTTGGCATACTGAGAGATATACTGTCTCAGATTTTGCAAAACCGTCTCATGTGTATTCTAAAATGGCTCAGCTTGAGCCAAATTCAAGTACAAGTTCTAGACAGGTACATGTACGGTATTTGGTGTATTCTTCACCACTTTTAGAACACATTACATACACTTTCGCAAAGTCTGCCTGAGCCAGTCTTTATGAATTCCAGGAATATGTGTAGCGCTGTGTTCTAGCAGCAGTATGGGGACTTTCCGTCCCACTCCCAGAACAAAATTGAGTCAGGCTTCTTCTGATTGGCTGAGGTGGCAATCGTAATATCATACGTCAGCCTCTCCACCTCAGCTAATCAAAGCAGGCCCTGTATTCATTGATGAAATACAAGGCTTCCTGTGAATGAATAACTTGATTTTGTTCTGGTAGCTGCACAGTATGTCCCTATCCTGGTGTCAGAACACAGCTCTGTATACTGTTTATAGCTGGTGTTATTATACAGCTCTTGCAGCAAGCGCATCTATTAGTGAAGCGAATAGCTTACAGAAACCTGGAGTTAGGCTTTAATGAAGCACTTACAGATGTTAACTTTCTGCTTTACTGTGTGTGTGAACGACCAAGTAGAACAAGTAAAGACACAATTTCCAGATCAGCTCTAATGTCCATTCACTTGCCCAGCATCTTGTGGTTCAAAGCCTGTGCAGCTGTATGTGCCTATAACAGGCACCTCACACATATGTCCTTTGAAGGTATATGTTTTTTGGGAAGGCACTCAACAAATTAAAGATGTCACAGAAGGGAAGGTTCTACTTCCATAGTGGTAAATTCCAAAACCCCCTCCTCAGGAGAATCTACATTTTGAAAATGCAGAGCACCTAATCACTCTACTCAGCATCTAAACCCCCAACTTCAAAACTTAAGTTCAGCCCTTTCTTTTTCGTGCAAGACTTGACCCACGAACGTCAAAAGGTCTTCCCCAAAGCCATCTTCCCGCTGAACAGTCACCCTCACTCTTAAGAAGGGGGAACATCTGTTTAAGTTTGCCTCTCGCTGGGTCACAGATGCCCCAGACATGTGGGTTCAATCTGTGGTTTCAAAGAGGTATAACTTTCAAAACTTTACCCTCTCACTGATTTCTTCTCTCAAATCAACCAAAAACTGCCCAAAGACAGTCAGATTTCCAGAATGCTGTGAACCATCTCTAGTCCCAGGGAGAAGTTTTGTCAGTACCCCCATAAGAGAGCATCAAGGAATCCTAGTCAAACCTGTAAATTTTACCAGAGCCAAACCAGAGTATTCAACCTATTCTGGAACTAAAATCCCCCAACAAATACCTTCCCTAGCCAAGGGAAACGCCTGGCATTTGTAGACATACAAGATGCTTATCTGCATATTCACATTTAGTCACCTCATTAGCATTTTCTTTGCTCTTACAAAGGTTTTACATTACAAAGGTCCTAGCATTTCTTCTTGGCTTTCTCAGAACTCAGACCATCCAGGTCACAGGTATGTAGACAACGTTTTACTGAAGGATACATGAAGAAAAAATTGACGCTCAACCCAATCCAGTCTATGTGGTTAACGTGTAAGATGGACATTTTTTCTGCCATCCTTCATGAAGTTCCTTGAACAGAATGATAGAGCTGCTATTGTTTTTATTGGAGACTGCAACCCCATTACCAACAGTTTTCAACTACTTATCTTTGTTGTTTTACATTTAATTAAAAATTATTTTTTTTCTTTTTTATCTTATTTTTATTCTACTTTTAAAAAAAAATTCTTAATTTTCACATACTCTTTTACCATTTTTTCACACCAAACATACACTATACAATTTTTTTTACCATTTTCACCACATGGCATCTTTCATTATTTCACTCATCATTTATTGTTTTTTCTTTTATTGTCATCCCTACATTATACTTCTTAATTGATCACTATTCAGTTCTTACTCTCAATCTTTAGAAAAACATTTTTATTTTTCACTTTTTTCACTTTTCAATCCTTATTTAAACTTTTCACTTTACATCACTTTTGAGCATTATTTCTCACATCCTTTAACATTCATTTTTTTCTTCATCTTCCTCTCATATACTGACTTTTTTTTTTCAGTTTCCCCATTTCTCATCCATTCACTTCATCATCCTAAATACTTGCACGTTTATCTTCTCATCTTCATGGCCGGTGATGCATACGTTCTTCTGTCCTGCCTCTGCCCTTTTCCTCTATGACCAAGCCCCAGAGGGTGTGGCAAAACATCAGAGGGTGTGGCTTGTGGCTGAGTACCAAATACATTCCCCTTCTTTGCTTAGAACAGCACTATAAGTATTACCTTTTTCGGAAGGGCTCTTCTCCCTTCGAGCTGTTTGTAAGCATCCACAGGATTAATTTCTAATAATCTGCTCTCCAGCCTTTCCTTCATCATAGTTCACACACACGAATTGAGGTCAAAAGGACGTCCCACTAAAAGATTCTCCATGAGTTCTAGGCCTCATGGCAGCCTCATTCAAGGCTTTCACCCAATTTCATTTGAGACCTCTCCAACAGAACATCTTGCTGACATGGAATAAGCATACTACTTTTCTTGACCTACACATGCTTCTGTCCAGCCAAACAAGGAATTCCATAACTTTGTGGATCTCCAGCCAGCCCTAACAATAGGAAGTCTTTGCTTCCTCATCACTGGAAAGTGTTAACAACAGATGAGAATGAGTGTTCCATTCTTTCAAGGTTCAGGGTCAAAGTCATCAGTGAAAGCCAAGCTCCCCATCATGGTGCATAGAGCAATAAGGATGGCCTGCAACACTGGACCCCTCTTCTGCAAGGACACTCAATCAGGGTGCAGTCAGAAAATGCCACAGATGTGACCTACATCAACCACCAGGAGTGGACAACTGGAAAGTGGATTACCTCAGCCACTACTACCTACTGTAGATCAAGGGAAATGGGACCTTCACCCTGAAATATTTAACCTTGTATGTCAGCCATGGGGAACCGTGGATGTGGATATCTTGGCCTCCAGATTTAACAACAAACTACTTTTGTTTGTGGCCAGGACAAAAAACCCTCTAGCACTGCCATTGGATGCCTTTATAATTCCCTGCTCTCAGTTCAGTCTAATCTATGCTTTCCCTCTACTGTGAGCTCTACCTCATCTGCTCTACAAAATAGAGCAAGGTGATTCTCATTGCACCAAATTGCCCAGAAGAGCCTGGTACACAGACATATTCTGACTATTAGGAGATGACCCCTGGCCTCTCCCGAACAGGCCAGGCCTACTGTCTTAGGGACCTCTGTTCTATTCTGCTTCTCAGTCACTAGCCTTAATGACACAGTGGTTGAAGCTCAGGTCTTAAAATGTTACTAAACCCAGGTTCCTGCATTCACTATATCCGGTCCTCCACAGTACAACGAACATGGAAATGCAGTTATTTTAGTAAATATAAACTGCTAAATACCTTTTCTCAGCAGCAGTATGTACCATTCTTAGAACTTCTATCAGTGTCCAGCAGAGCACATGTTAAAGTTTGTAGGAGGAGTTTTCATTTTGCTCTAGGAGAATGCAGAACCCCCACTCTCTGTCTGGACAGTGCTGATTGGCCCTGTGCTGATCACAAGCACTCTTCGAAGAAAAAAAAAAACCTCTCTAGCAATACACACCAAACTGAGCATGTGCAAAGTGACTCCACACGATATGTCTTAATGGGATAAGAGGGGGATACTGGAAGAAGAGGAGGATCAGAGAAGACAGGATCAAACAGCCTTTTTACACAATGCAGAGGATTAACCCCTTGGGTTCCACAGTAAGTATAATAAGCATGCTGTACTGCATATACAGACTGATGTTACTGTTGTGGGTTTAGTAACACTTTAGGAGACAGAGGGGTCTCTGAGTATGTTATTCGTACCTTGCTAAAAACAGGCAAAGCCACATCCAGAAGGATCTACTATTGTACCTGGAAATCTTTCTTTGGCTGGTGTGAACACACTTTAATCTGAGATTACGCTGTGTCTGACAAAATGGCTTTATTACAGTCAACACATGAGCAGAACATGGCCTTAAGCACGCTGAAAGGACAGGTTTTGGTCTTGTCCATAACCTCTGGCTTCGCTCTCCCTTGTCAAAATCTTTATTCAAGGTAATACCCTGTGCTTCCATGGTACCGCAACTTGGTTCTCTCTGCTCTGCAAAAAACAGTCTTTTAATCCATCAGGGATATCCCTTTTTGTCATTTTTCAGCCAGACTAACTATGCAACTATGACCTTGCCTGCAAAGTGTTCTTTTTGGTTGCTATCACATCTGTCTGACATGTCTCTGAGTTGGTAGCTCTCGCTCTCTAAGAAGTTGTTGCTCATTTTTGACACTGACAAGATAGTCCTAAGTTCATGACCATACTTTCTTCCTAAGGTAGAATCAGTCTTCTGCCTCATGAAGACACAGTCCTACCATCCTTACAGTGCATCCAGAAAGTATTCACAGCACTTACATTTTGCCACATTTTGTTATGTTACAGCCTTATTCCAAAATGGATTAAATTAATTTTTTCCTCAACATTTTACAAACAATATCCCATAATGACAATGTGAAAGAAGTTTGTTTTGAAATCTTTGCAATTTATTAAAAATAAAAAAAATAAACACATGTACGTAAGTATTCGCAGCCTTTGCCAATGACACTCAAAATTGAGCTCTGTTGCATCCTGTTCCCACTGATCATTCTTGAGATGTTTTCACAACTTAATTGGAGTCCACTTGTGGGAAATTCAGTTGATTGAACATGATTAGGAAAGGCGTAACCCTATCTATATAAGGTCCCATGGTTAACAGTGCTTATCAGAGCACAAACTAAGCCATGAAGTCCAAGGAATTGTCCGTAGACCCCTGCGACAGGATTGTATCAAGGCACAGATCTGGGGAAGGGTACAGTAAAATTCCTGCAGCATTGAAGGTCCCAATGAGCACAGTGGCCTCCATCATCTGTAAATGGAAGAAGTTTGGAACCACCAGGAATCTTGCTAGAGCGGGCCTCCCGGCCAAAATGAGTGATCGAGGGAGAAGGGCCTTAGCCAGGGAGGTAACCAAGTACCCGATGGTCACTCTAAAAGAGCTCCAGTGTTTCTCTGTGGAGAGAGGAGAAACTTCTAGAAGAACAACCATCTCTGCAGCACTCCACCAATCAGGCCTGTATGGTAGAGTGACCAGACGGAAGCCACTCCTCAGTAAAAGGCAAATGACAGCCTGCCTGGAGTTTGTCAAAAGGCACCTGAGGGACTCTCAGACCATGAGAAACAGAACTCTCTGGTCTGACGAAAAAAAGACTGAACTCTTTGGCCTGAATGCCAATTGTCATGTCTGGAGGAAACCAGGCACCGCTCACCACCTGGCCAATACCATCTCTACAGTGAAGCATGTGGCCGCAACATCATGCTGTGGGGATGTTTTTCAGCAGCAGGAACTGGGAGACTAGTCAGGATCTAAGGAAAGATGAATGTAGCAATGTACAGAGACACCCATGATGAAAACCTGTTCCAGAGCGCTTTGGACCTTAGACTGGGGTGACGGTTCATCTTTCTTTCTTTTGTAAATCAGATCATTTTTATTAGAAACACACACAGTTTCCATACATATTTGAATTTTTTCTTAGCATCTCACAAAAAAAGAGAAGAGTACAAGAACCAAAGAAAAGCAAAACATTTTTTTAAAGTGGCCAACACTTGTGTAGGTTCGTCATGCAGGACAACCTTTTCAATACAGCAATACATGAACATTAACAGAGAAAAAAAATAAATAATAAAAACCTTTTACTAAACCGCTTTCGCCACTGCCAATACAACAACCAACGACATCCAACCCTAATTATACGTGGGGGGGGGCACAAATTAAAAAGTTAGTTATACTGTAAAAGATAAGCAAGCCATGACACACATCGTTTCTCCACCTCATGAGTATTGAACACAACCTCAGTGAGAGCTGAGTCTCCATCTATACCTGCAGGAATCTGATAAATACTGAATCATCATCCCCCAGCAGACAGGGAACCAATATGTACACTTCGCAAATGTACAATAATGAACCCATCAGATCTGAGGGAAAGCCCCCATTTAATAATCTGTGTTTGACCAGGTGAAACGGTGCTAGGCCTGGAGTATTCAGCCAAGCCTCCCAAAGTTTAATGAATTTACCTGCACACCCCCTATGTTGAAAACCTAATTTCTCCTGATGTAACATGTCATTGACAGCATTGACATAGGAGTTCAGGATAATTATGATTATTAAATATACATGTAAAGGTAGAAAACCTTTGGTGCTGAAAGTAGTGTTTTGCCCTACACCATATCCTATCCATCAAACCAAGAGTGGGGAGTTGTGATAAATTTTTAAGTTCACCTGCTTCCAGACTTTCCGCCAGGTCATCTGTAGATACCACATTTAGGAGAAGTGATTTCACTGGGTCAGAATAGTGAACATCTCGCCAGGCCGTAATAATAGAGGGGGTTTTGAACTGCTAGGCCACCCAGATCTCTGGACTCCTGTAGAGTTTCCAATTTAATAAGTGGAGATTGCTTTTGCCAAATCAGAGAGCGAAATACAGTGTAAACGTCCTTGAAAACACCCAGAGGAATCCAGATAGGGGCGTTGTGTAGAATGTAAAGTAGTTGCGGGGCCCAAATAATGTTAATAAAATTACACCTTCCCACAACAGAGAGGGGGAGTTTAGTCCAGCTGCTTGTTTTCTGTTGGAATCGTTGAAGAAGTTCACTGCAATTTAATTAGACAGAATAGGATGGATAACAATCCCTAGATATTTGAAGGAGCTAACGTGTTTGATTTGTGCTGCAATCAGAGGAATTGTATAAGTGGGGGCGTCTAAAGAGAGAAGGGTAGATTTGTCCCAATTTATAAAAAAACTGGAGAAGGATCCAAAGTCAGAAATTAAGGTCATTAGACGTACCAATGAGGATGAGGTGTCCACCAAGAATAGGAATTATTAACCTGAATACAGGCAGTGAGGGCAAGATAAAATAATTTGATCCATGAAATAAACGTATCCCCTAGATTAAATTTAGAAAGGACAGTGTAAAGATAGTTCTATTCAATGTTGTTGAACACTTTAGCCATGTCCAAAGATAAAATTGCCCTGTCCCCCATTTTATCCATTGGAGTTTGGAGATTTAAATATAACCAACGAAGATTTAATGCCTGTAGACCTATTTGGGATGAAACCCGATTGATCAGGGTGGATAAGCTTGGAGATGACTTTGGTCAATCTTGTTGCTAATACCTTAGTGATAATTTTGAGATCGGAAGTTAACAAGGAAATTGGTCGGAATGATTCAGCTAGTGTTGGATACTTCATTGGCTTTAAAAGTACAACTATAATAGCTTCATACATTGAGGGGGGCAGAGAGTTCAGTTGCAATGCTATTTGGATTAATTTAAGTAATTCTTGCAGTAAAATGTCACCAGTGGCTTTATAAATTTTCATTGGAAGCCCATCGCTACCTGGGGCTTTAGTATTAGGGTAGGATGCCACTGCCGTTTGTAAGGGGAGAATTTAACATTTTCCTATCCGTACCAGAAAGTTGAGGCAGAGTGACCTGATCCAGAAACTCCTGTAGAGTATATTGCTCGTAGGATACCTTTTAAAGCCTTCTAGTATGAAGGGGGTATCCGTGGCCAGTTGTGTTGTAGATAGCCTTAAAGAGGGTATGTGGGAGGATGGTTAGTGCGCCTTTGCTATAACTGCCAGCATATGCCACGTCTTCTTCCCCTCCTCGAAGAAGGCCTGAGAGGAAAAGAACCGCTTATTATACGTGTGCTTAAGTTGCATAGTACGCAGAAACTGTTGGGTTGACACCCACTCCGTCTCTGGATTAGGATTACTAACGTAAGCTTGTTCTGCTCTAGTAACAAATCACTCAGCATCAACTTCCCACTGAGTTATTCTTAATATTGGAAAATTCTTTGATACATAACCCCCTTATAAAAGCTTTCAAAGTATCCCAAACAATCAATGAAGATGTGGAGTGTCTGTTATCAAGTAAGAAACTCTTCAACTGATTATGTAAACAGTCCATATCTGTAAAAAGAGTAATCCAGAAAGGATTGAGCTTCCATAATGTGAATACATTTGACCTGTTTAGGGACATAGAGAGGAGCAAGGGGGAATGGTCAAAAAGCCCTCTGGCTAAATAAGAGTCATGTGGTGTAAATGACATAGACATGTCGGAACCCAATGCTATGTCTATACGGGAAAGGGTAGAGTGAGACATGGTGTGGCAAGAGAACTGGGCTTCTAGAGGGTGGAAAAAACACCACAAGTCCTTTAGGCCAAGTTCCATAATATGTTGTGCAAAGGGAATGGGTTGTCTAGGACATTGGGGAGAGTATTGTTTAAATAAATCTAGGGAGGTATCTAGCATGGTATTAAAGTCCCCTACAACTAGGATTGGTGTTTGCGGGAATGCAGCTACAAACTGAAACAGACACTTCACAATCTCCATAGAAAATGGTGGAGGAATATAAATATTAGCAAGACAACACATCTGAGAATTCCAGTTACAATGCAAAAAAATATAATGTCCCAGTGAATCAATTTGTGAGGAGAGAACCGTAAAAGTCACCCCCCTAGCCACCATTATGCTCACACCCCTAGAGTATTGAGAGTGCGTAGCGTGGAGCTGGACAAGAAACTTGGATCTATGCGGATAATGGAGAGTTTCTACCATCAGATGAGTCTCTTGAAGACATTCAATCAAGGGAGAGCGATGACAGATGAATGTGAAAACAACAGTCCTCTTTTTCGGTTAATGCAACCCTCTGACATTCCAGGAGAGGATAGCATCCTTTTGTTTACTCATTTTATACTGACAGAGTATAAGAACAATCAGGAGAAGGGATAGTGGGTAGAATCTGGTGTTCCATATCAAAAATATATTCAGGCAAACATTGCATACAAATCCTCTCCAATGAGAAAACCCCCCGAAATGACTTGTAATCCTCGTAGTAAAACAATGGAAGGGAGGTGACATTGACCCATCACATACAAAATACGGCAAGCGGAAACAATTGAAAAAACAGAACTAAGGCCCATTAAAACAAAGGGCCAAACCGAAATAAACTTAAATATGCTCCGCAAGGTTACTCGGGGGGGGGGGGGGAAGCAGAAGGGCTAAAGCAGACTGTCTGAATGGTGTGACCATGTGAGTCGGTTCCTGCATGTGCAAGAAGATATCTCATTTCCCTCGACTCTGCTTTCACAACTCAGAAGACATTGTAAAGAACAAAGGGAGACCTCCGGTCAGCATTATGAACAAGCAGAAGATTAGCGTAGATGCCGTTCATTGAGGTCTAGCCAGTTAGCCGCAGCATTTGGTGAATCAAAAAATTGCATGGATCCGTTGGCCACCACTCGTAGCTTGGCGGGATAAAGCATGGAGTAAGACACCTGGATTGCTTGCAGGCGTCTTTTAACTTCTGCAAATCTAGCTCACTTATGCTGAATTTCAGCAGAGAAATATAGAAAGATAGATATTTTCCCACCATGGATTTCCATGTTCGATTGTTGCCGGGTGAGTCTAAGGATAATGTCTCTGTCCTTATAGTGTAGGCGTTTCAGCAAGAAGGTCTCCTTTCAGGATAAAGATCAGGATTCTGGCGGAGCTGCACGAGAACACTACCGCTCACATGGACAACCAAGTCACGCCCCTGACAGTTCATCTTTCAACAGGACAATGACCCTAAGCAAACAGCCCACAGAACAAAGGAGTGGCTACAGGACAACTCTGTGACTGTCCTGGAGTGGCCCAGCCAGAGCCCAGACTTGAACCCGACTGAACATCTCTTGAGAGATCTGAAAATGGCTGTGCACCGATGCTCCCCATCCAACCTGATGGAACTTGACTAATACTGCAAAGAAGAATGGGAGAAATTGCCCAAAAATAGGTGTTCCAAGCTTGTAAAATCATACTCAAAACGACTTGAGGCTGTAATTGGTGCTAAAAGTACTTCAAAAAAGTATTGAGCAAAGGCTGTGAATACTTTTCTACATGTGTTTTTTTTTTCATTTTTGAATTAATAATAAATTGCAAAGATTTCAAAACAAACTTCTTTCATGTTGTCATTATTGGGTATTGATTGTAGAATGTTGAGGGAAAAAATTAATTAAATCCATTTTGGAATAAGACTGTAACATAACAAAATGTGGCAAAAGTTAAGCGTTGTGAATACTTTCTGGATGCACTGTATGTCCTGCTCCAAAGCACCCAAAGGAAATTGCTGTTCATTGCCTGGATGAAGTGTGAGCCATAACAGCCTACAACAAAGCAACAGCTTTGATCAGGAAGATAGATTCCCTATTTGTCCTATCCTCAGGACCTTGCAAGAGACATCGTGCTTTCAAGTCCACCATTGCTCAATGAATAAGACATCTAATATCTAGAGCTTACACTCTCAAGAACAAATCTCCTCCTGTGCTTTACACGCCCATTCCACCAAGTCGGTGGGAGTTTCCTGGACATTCTGGCACCAGATCTCTGTAGTCCAGCTTTGTAAGACCACCATCGGGACCTCTGTTCATAACTTTTTAAAACGGTTGTACAATCTTCTGCAGATGCAGCTTTTAGCCACAAGATTCTTACAGCAGCACTTTGAAGTTGGGTCTGTTGACCTTTGTTGTTGGCACAGTTCTGTTTATCTACTTGTTGCCCACCTTTCTCATTCATTGCTTAGGGATGTAATATTGTCTTTGAATACTCTGCTCATGTCCTGTATTGTATGATGAAGATAAAAGGAAGCTTTACTTTTCTGTCAATTATATATTTTGGAGTACAATAACAGGACACAGGACACCCTCCCTTCTGTTCCTTGGTTCCACTGGATTGCTTGCTACAAAACTTAGACAGAGTGGGATAGGGTCATAGAGGAGGTACCCAGGGGACATGTCCTAAAAATTTGCAGAGTTTGCCGAGGTCGGAACTATGCTTTAAGTCAAAATTCCCCAGTTAATGACTTTCAGTTTTATTACAGTGAATTAAATAGGGGTATTTTTTATAACTTCAATGTATGTTGTATAAGCAATATTGGCATAACAAGAAAAAATTGTTGTATTGGAAATTATTATAATTCTAATTTGGATCAAAATTAAAAAAACTACTTGCAAACACATCTGTCGGCCACTGTCTTCTACCACCATAGGATACAAGGTGGCCTTACAGTGCCACACTTGAAACACTACTATACTGCAGCTTAGATTGCTCCTCTGGTTTCTCTCAATGATACTTCTGAAATGCGGCTGTGGGTTCATTTTGCAATCGCAGGATGCTCCTCCTTTCCAGTCTACGATCATCTATGGACTCTTCCCAACTATAGGCCCAGGATTCATGACCCAATTATGTTTCTTGGGACTCAAAATACTCCTGAGGACTGCTCTACTCTCATCTACCTCTTTCTGGTGTCCTAAACACTCCTCAGTTCCACCCCGCATATGAAAATCAGGAGAGGAATCAAATACTTCCTTGAACTTCTTGCTCTGGATGGGGTTAAGTCTTTCCAATACATGCAAGAACAATGGCACCTGCTGGCTAATGTGTACTATCGGTATAGCCAACATAACTACCATGTTCGTAGCCTGTTTTGTTGCCATGATGAACCACCCAAACATTTAACTCCCTTCGAAAATCATTGTCGAAAGGACCCTCATTTGAAAAGCCTTGTCTTGGATCTCTATGCCTCTTTGACCAACTTGATTGGCTCTGGCCTACCCTCTTATATGGTAAAGTGGGCGGCTGACCTAGGCAAAACCCCAGAATATCCTATGTGGACTACGATTTGGTTATCCTCCTCCATATGCTCCCAGAATATCTTCCAGGAAAATGCCTACAAACTACTTTCTTGATGATACATGATCCTGGACCCTGTCTAAATATACCCATTGGTATCTCCCATGTACTTCTGTGGCTGTAGAGAATTATTGTTTTTGGTGGTCCTGACCGGAGGCAACTTGATTTTGGACGTGGTTATATAGCATAGTCAGATCACTCCTTCACCCCTTTCTGCCTAAGGGTAAAACAAATGTTAAAGCCTAAGCACAATTTTACAACTTTGACATGTGTTAGTAAAACCGTACATTTTATCACAACTACTTTATGCATCTAGATGGAGTAAACCTTGTTTTTTTTTTCTTTAGGACAAATTGGGATTTTATTTGGTGGTAAATATTAATGGATAATCCTGATTTTTTTTTCTTTATTATCAAAGGAAAACTGGCCCAAGATAGTAAAAAAATTTAGATTAAAAGTAAATAGTAAATTAAAATTTAGCTATATATATCTTGCTACTACCATAACCTACCACCAAAGAGCAACCCAAAATAAATTACCCTGCTCTCGTTGATCGCAGCCATACCACATATGTGTATGTCAGTTGTATGTGCCCGTAGTACAGCCCAGAAACAATAGTGCGCATTTTGCTTTTTTTTTATCCTATCTAAAACACACTAACACTAATTTAAAATTTTTTTTCATTCTGCCCAAAATATACTGGCCATGACTTTTGACCCTGATCTTTGACCCTTACTTGACCTAAACACTAACCCTGACACTGAACTAGATCAAACCTTGATGTAGGTATTTTTCTTTATTTTCTTTCTTTTTTGTACACACAGTTATGTTTTACTTTCTCTCCATTCAAAGAGAGAGAAAACACAGGGGCCGGCTCCAGAGTAACTAATCACTGTAATAGCCAATCTGAGGCTATCACAACGCTCAGCTGACCTGGAACCGGGAGTTCTGGTTCCAAATTGTTAGTACGGCACCCAGGGCTCCTGGTGAGAACCCGGACTTTGTGCTGGGAGCTTGTTTTGCCCCTACCACAAAGACAGATACTCACATATGCAGCCCTGTGTAAAAAAACAACAGACCAGTCAGGCCATATATATGCGTACTGTCGGCGGGAGGAAGGGGTTAATATCACTTTACCCCGCAACCCCTGGCAGGCATGATCCAATCCTCTCACTGACTAGGAACTAGAGAAAGCTGGTGGGGTTTGTTTTTCTGTCTGCCCGGCAAACCCTGGCTAGAAGCTCATGGGCACGATGGTGCATAAGAAGCTCACCTCCATTCTAGAGGACAACCCACTCCAACTTTCTCAAAGTTTGGGATCCTTGGATCACATATACAGTAATACCCAGGTGACCATGGACAGGACTTTGCTTTCAATTTTACCAAGTTTAGAAACTCACTGGCACAATGATCTGGCTGCCTCCTGTGGGAGAAACCCCTTCAGCACTTCCCCCCTTGTTCTCCCCTCTTTCCTCCTTCTTCCCAGGCAAGTCTCCTCCGTAACTCTTCTCTTTTTTTTATTCTTCCTTTCCACATGTGTTTTCAGTTATTGACAGCGAAGAGCAACAACCCTCATTGCTTGATGCATCATACTGATCTTCTCTTGCATACTGTTTGGTAGTGTATTTTACCTTTAACCTTGCTGATATGGGCTACTGTGCCCTTGAAACCATTGATACAGTGTGCCTTCTTTGTCATATTACTTGTACCACTTCCCTGTGCTTTTGACTGCAATTTACACCTTTTCTCTATTGTAAAACATGAAAATCTAATACAAATTTGTACAACAAACACATCTGTCACAAATTGAAAGTAAATAATTTAAAATTTAATTTCAAAACATTTCAAAATTGATGACCAGTATTATGTGTCTGTTGTCAGATATTTCTATGCAATCTGACTATAGTCATCAGTAAAATATATATGGACTGTAAAATCTTATACTGTATATCTATATATAATCAAAGATACAACAAATAAAGAAGCCTTTTGCACCACAACAGGAAAACCACACACCGTAAAGCGAAGGTGTGAGGGAATGAGAAAAGAAAATGATGCTGAATTACCTATGTCACAATGTTTTTAGTACAACATACAATTGTATAACATAGAAAAAAAAACGAAAAAAACTCCACCTGCACAGTATTCCTTTAAAAAAAATAAAACAAAAAAAAAACCTTGTACATACTTGTATGTATACCTCAAAGTAACTACACTAATCGTGTGGTTACTTTGAGGTAAAAAATAAATAGACTTGGCTATGGAAAACACTAGCGATAATTAGAGAAAATATCTAAACAACCCATGTTTTGGAGAAGCACCAGTCTGGGCTGGGATTAAATAAAAAGAAAAACAAACTCTTTCTGAGTCAATCATCTTTCTGAGTGCTGTTAAATCTATTTTTAAAATGTAAATTCTGCCATCCTAAGGGAGAAGAAACTGAGAGCTCAATGGTAACTGAAACAGTTGAAGGGATCCATCATTGAAATGGAAGGAACTATCCATAAAACAACTTTAATCCAGATGGCCCAAAAATGTGGGTTGTAGGGGAAAAATAGTAAGAAATGGTTGCTAAAAAACTTAATGGTTGACCCCCAACACTGAATCTTGGGACCTTAGACCATTCAGAGTATGAATCATTAATCACTACTCTGAACACAGGCTTCAAGCCATATTTTTATCTATTTACAGAATGCATTTTCTAGGTTAATGTAAGGGAATTGCATGATCACGCACACGCACGGTGAAGATTGGCCCAAGACGGACTATTTAAAAGGTGCTTCTGCCTGTGCTGAATGCTGACTGGTCTTCAACTGATCCCTGTTTCCTGCTCGTTCCTGTGTAATTTCCTTGTTGCTGACCTGGCTTGTTCCTGACCTGACTCTGATTCCTCTCCTGCTTGATACTGGTTCCTGACTTCGCTCTGCTCCTGACTTTGGCTTGTTTATGATATGGTACCTCGCTGTCCGCCCATTGATGACCCTGGCTATTTCTTTGACACTACTCTTGTCTCCTATCCCTGCTTCCTGCCTTGCTCTGGTGCACACCTGGCGATCTACCATACCAGCTCTGCATATTACTACGGTGCCTGAATCGGAGGTTCATCAGTCTTCCAAAGTCTCCAACTGCAAGAGCTGCAAACAACATCTGCTGGTGCTCTTGTCCCCCTGGTCCCTAGACACCCTCTGTTCCACTTCCAGTGGGGTCAGGGCTAGTGAAACAAGTGAGGCCGACCTCGTCATTTCAGTCTCCAATCAGGTACATGACAGTTAATTGCCTAAATATGTATTTTGTGCTAATTGTCTAAACCTGTATTTTAGACCCCTGTACACATTGTCAAAATATTTCCATTTCATACCTATGCCTGCACTATATAGTTATCTTAAAATGAATAATGCCAATTGAATTTAAGTACAGTAAGCCCAAAAACATTGTTATTGCTAATACAAGGACAAGCAAACAGTATGGTATCTTTCCCCTAAAGCATTAAGGGCTACTTCCATTATGGTTATTATTCTTTGTGTATGTTTACATACTTCGTTTTGTTCTCAGTTTTTACATATCTCATGCTAGTTGTTATTGGAGATGATAGACATGTTATACAGCAGACAGCAAAATTTCCATTCTTAATCCAAGTAAATCATTGAAAGCGTGTTGCCATGCTTCTCGAGTCTCACCTAAGCAGAACATGACAAACATGTGTGAACCTAGCGGTCTCTCTTTACCCTTTAATCCCATATGTGCGCACTTACATAGTTTAAATGCTTTAATTCTATAGCATGTTTAGGCTTTTTTTTTCTCTTCCTTTGTAAAATGTATTTATTTTGTAATTCCAAGATATCCTTTACCCACAAAGCATTTCTGTCATCAGTGTTAAATGTCTGCTGCACATAAAACAGTCGCATATCCTAAAGGCTGGTCCGCTGCTCTCCCTACAAAACTGCTTTGTGAAAGTACTGTAAATCCGGACACAATGTAGACAGTGTTGACAAGCAGTATAAAGGGTAGTAAGCCATGTAATTTGTTTGTCTGCAGTCAGTTATGAACTTTTAGTTTGTTACTCCCATCATTTCTTTATTTTATTATTCATATTGTAGTAACATTTGTACAGTATGCTTTTCTAAAAGTGACTTTATCTCTGACTTTACCTCATAATCTCAAGAATCATCAGTTAGTTCATCTTTTTCAGAGTGATTTTCACCTCTTTCTGCCAAAATAATGCTCTTCCGTGGTGCTATGGTTATGTTTTTTGCTCATAGTTATTTCTTAGGCCTAGTACACATGGGCACTGGATGCAACAAAGTCATACAACCAACATGAGTCTGGAAGGTGTTCTGAAAAGACTAGAATATGGGGCCACCTATAGCATCAATGACTTCACAGCCCATTCATACTATAGGGAAGACATATTAACTGCTTGGCCACTACCCTATATCATAAATACTGCAACAGGGTGGCAAGGCTGCACAAAATCATGTATATATACGTGATTTTGCATTTACGGGTATGAGGCACGCACGCGGCTTCAGCTGTTGACCAGCGGGTCCCGGCCGGGGATTCCCAGCTGCCACCCGGCGATCGCAGAATATCACTGAAATAAACAATACAGATCTCTCCCCTGTCTGCTCCAGCACACTGCTTTGTATTGCTCTGCATAGCAGAGCAATACAAAGCAATGTGCTTACACAGTACAACACACACATATACAACAGTAAAACAGCACACAGTTAACCCTTTGATTGCCCCAGATATTAACACCTTCCTGCCCAGTGTCATTAGTACAGTGTAAGCCCCCCCTCCAGTGTCAGAATGCCCGCCCCAGTCCCACAGTCCCACTATAAGTCGCTGATCGCCGCCATTACTAGTATAAAAAAAATTCCAGTGTATATATACTGCCATTTGTAAACGCTATAACTTTTACATAAACCAACTAATTTACAGGTATTGGGATTTTTTTTAGCAAAGACATGTAGCAGAATACATTTTGGCCTAAATTTATGATGAAATGTGATTTTTTAATTTTTTTTTACTGGATATGTTTAATAGCAAAAAGTAAAAAATATATTTTTTTTCCTCAAAATTCTTTTTTTGTTTATAACGCAAAAAATAAAAAATGCACAAGTGATCTAATACCACCAAAAGAAAGCTCTATATGTGGGAAAAAAAGACATAAATTTAATTTGGGTGCAGCATTGCATGACCACGCAATTCTCAGTTAAAGTAATGCAGCGCCTTATCGTGAAAAATGGTCTGGTCAGGAAGGGGGGGGGGGGTAAATCCTCTGGAGGGCAAGTGATTAAAATTGAAGCATGCAAAAGCTTGTGCAGCTCTGCATAGAAACCAATCGGCTTCCGGGTTTTACTGTCAAAGCTTAACTGAACAAGCTGTAGTTAGAAGCTGATTGGCTACCATGCACAGCTGTACCATTCTGAGTGCTACCAGTTTTAGTAAATCTCTCCCTCTGAGTTGCATTATTCTAAGTGTCTTTATGCAATGTGTTTTCTTGTGTAATGGCAGCCCATTCATTTTGAAAAGGTTGACAGAGCACCTTAATGCACAAAAAAACACTAATGTGCACTGTGGTGCTCTGTACTTCAGGTGTAATTTTGGCAGCTAGTGTACCAGTGTTGGGGTGCCATACTAAACTAATGGCACCGCAATACATATTGTATTGTGTGTTGTAGTTACACATGCCTATTACAATAATGCATTAGTCTGCAGAGGATTTCAGATGCAGCAGTCTGCATTATTTTTTAAATTCTATGGCATCTGACAAAACAAATGCTTGTACAATTAAAACACTTGTCAGTACTGAGCCATTTGACAAGCTACTTTGCATATTGCAGGGGGTTGTTAAAGACATTAACTTACCCTCTCTCCAACAGTCCAGATCCCTCACTGGAGCCCACATCTTCTCCCCTGGTGCCAGTCCTCAGGCATCTCCATTGACTGGCATAGGATGACATAACTCCTGCACATGTGCAGGAGTCAGTCATTCTGGTACATAGGGACCGTGCCGGCAATGTAAGCTGAGCTGCACATGCACAGCTTAGTTTATATGTCGCAAAAGATAGGTGTATTATATTGCAGAAGAAATTTCCTGACTTTTCTGGGATAATAGACTGTGTGCTCACAGACTTTTGTTACATGCCTTCAGTTCCACTTTAAAGACAAACCTTACTTCACATGAACTTTACATTTACGTCCATCCCCCATCCACAATAATAATAGCCTATTTATGGGGGGGGGGGGGCTGCTCCCAACAGCCTCCTGGGGTATTACTGTCACATGTCCCAGGAATCTGCAAAAGACAATACACAGAACAGCCAGAGGGTGGAACTTCACTGGGCCATCAGGGGCCAGGGGGAACCAAAATGGCAGTGCAAGACAATGGCTGCAGTGGATTGCTGAAGGAAAAGAACTCAGGTAAGTGTGGATGGAGGACAGAGGTTGGTGAAGTTCCATAAGGCCTTTTTTAGGGAGTTGAATAACCGCTTCATAATTTTATGATGCCACCAAGCAACCCATCACCACTCCTGACTTTTCATGATAAATATATGTAATGCCTGTGTGTGTGGCAGCCATGTTGTTTGGAGTTCACTCATGAGAGTTTGTAACACAAGGAGACCTATGGCAGCAGTGGTCGACTTTTACATGCGCCAGGAAGCCACCTGGCAAAATACACAACTGTTAACTAATGCCAGGACTTTCTTATTAATGTCATTGATTGGACACACAAACCTCTGCATTACCCAACCCACAATTTCAGTCTGGAAACCCTAATAAAACGGTAACCCTTGCAAACTTGAGCAGTCCAGAGAACTAACAGACATTGGGTCACAAATACCTTAGTTTGAAGTCTGTGGAATGCACATTTTCTGGTTTTAAGCCAAGACTATAAAACTTCAGCATGTTTCATAACTCAAGAAAGAACAAGAGCACAGCTAGAATACAGACATATTTACCTCCCTTTGTTATTGGGTAGCATTTTGAACCCAAACACCCCTATGCTAGGAGGTACCAGAGTAGATTAGACCTCCACACCCCTCCTATGAGAGCTTCTGTTTTGACTACATTCCTGATCTATGTTATATGTGCTATTTCATTAAAGGTGTGATCTTAACTACACTTTCTGTCTGCACCTGGTTTAAGGTTCCTGACAATATCCGAGACCTGTCATATCTATATAAATTTTTAAGCTAATTTCATGTTGGACCATATTCTGCATGGTAGCAGACTGTACATGGTAGGTACTCAGAAATATGAATACTTATAAGAAACTTTATTTGGGACTTGGTCATAAATGTGGTGAGCTCCCAGCACCCACCCCTTAAACCACATGAATGGTCAGATGGTCCTTGTCAATACCCTTTTGATACCTCATAAAAACGGAATGTCAGGAACTTTTGACTAGCTCTCCTTTAACATCAACAAAGGAACACCTAGCAGGACTTGTGAGAGCCACTGTACCATGTTTGCTTGATCAATTGGACTCTGCTAAAACCAAGGACTTTGCAAGTATTCTTCATTTTCAACTACTTTTTAATTCTTGGTTGCTTTATTGACTCTTTATTTCCTTGTAAAACACTTTTTCAGTAAATATTTTATTTGCACCAGTTTAACCTTTTCATTATTAAACCCTATTTTGATAGGTGTTGAAATTGTCCCTAAGGCTTTTAATGCAAACAAAAAGAATCCCTGTCTATTTTTCTTGGTCTTCCAGATCTTGCTTTAACTTCCACTGTTCCTGATGACTGCCATTTCCTAATTACATTCCGAACAGAGGATATTGACATCTGAAAACGCTTTGCTATCTTCTTATAGCCTTCTCCAGCTTTGTGAGCATCAACTATTTTCAGTTTCAGTTTTCTAGACAACTGCTTAGAAGAACCCATGGTGCTGATTGTTGGGGCAAGATCAGATGAGTTTGGGCATTTAAAACCTTTGTGATTGACATCACCTGGTCTTCCCAGACGATGATTGAGAACAATCCATGACACTGGCAGGTCTCAGCTTGGCAAAGGGGGCAGTGCATGCTATAAATTCTGCAGGGTGCCCAAACTTTTGCAGACGCCATTTTTTGTTTTCTGTTATTTTGAAAGTGTAAATGATGGAAATAAAATCTAACTTTTGTTGACATATTATAAGAATGTCTAATCTGTAATTTGATGCCTTTTGGAGATTTTTCCATCTTTCCTTGGCTTCTTTATGCACATTAATACAAATTTTTAGCTGGGGTGCCCAAACTTTCGATCCCCACTGTACACTAGCAGCAGACTTATAGGTATAAAACAATGTATAATGTAAAAAATTAAAATAATTAAATTAGAGCAGCATCATATAATAAAACCATAAATGCATGATTAACTGTAAATTAAAAAGCACATAAAAAATGATTAAATATAATTAAAAAGGATATTAGTAGAAATGAATAATAATTAAATGAATCAATATCAATGTTATGTAAAATCCATGAAAATTCACAACACATATAGAATTTGTGCAGTTACTTAAAACGTTGGTACTCAGTTAACCAAACAGTATCTACAGTCAAAGCAGTCTCCTCGGTATGTATATATATATATATCATAAAAAGGTAATTACCATGTGGGACTAATCTTGGTGAGACAATCAAAGCTTAAAAATCCTTATAAGAGAAATGGTGATGATAAAAAGGTAGTAACAATGATCAGATTACATGGGATCATCTGACATCAACTGTTGTCTATAAAACAGTTGATGTCGATGTCCACATTGTGGCCTGCCGGGGTCAAAGTCTTGAGCTCATAAATCCATTTTGTCTCTATTTGGGATACCAGTCTGGATTTATTAGAGCCCCGCCAGTGTTGTTGTACCATGTCTATACCTGTAAATCTCAGGGATGAAGGATCTCGTTGGTGACAATACCTAAAATGTTTCGATAAGGGATGCTCTTTGAAGCCCTTTTTAATGTTGTAAACATGCTCTTGAAGTCTGTCTCAAACTTCTGGTAGTCCGACCGACGTATTGTTTTTGGCACGGACATTCCAGGAGATAAACTACATGTTTGCTGTTGCAGGTGATGAATGTTGCAATATCATATAATTTACTAGTAGTAGAGGAGGTAAAAGTGGTGATTTTTCTTTTCGACATGGCAGTGTGTTGACAGATTTGACATCTCCTACAAGGAAAAAAGCCTTTAAGATGCTAAAAAATGCTGGGTGCAGCGCTGCATGACCATGCAATTGTCAATTAAATTAACGCAGCGCCGTAACACAAAAAATGGCCTGGTCAGGAAGGGGAGGGGGGGGGGGGGGTAAATCCTCAGGAGGGCAAGTGGTTAAATTAAGTCTAAAATCTAAAGAAACCAAAAACAAAAAGGCTAATCGCGCTCTCACAAATACATTCCCAAAAAACAATATAAGTGCATCACAACACATTAAATTCTGAATATAAATGTAAAGGTCCTTGCTATTGAAAGAAGCAGTCACAATACAGTGCTTAGTGTAAATAAATCCAAAGGTGATGAAAATGTGTGACACCAATGAAAGTTGTGCTCTTCCTCTTCATCAAACAAGTGTGCAGTGCACTCACCAGAGGTTTATGAGCCCTTTTACTCAAAGAAAGTCATAAAACATGTTATCATTCCCCAACGTGCAGTCTCTCACTCCAGGTCATGGAATTCAGCTTTATACTTCATTTGGTATGACATCCTGTACACATGGATAAATGGAAAACACCTTACACTTAGAGGCGCTCCCTGGACTTGAGGAGACTCTACATATGTCTTCTTATAAGGAGAAAGATGGAGGGGCCTCTTATAGTGTAGTAAATTTAATTTAATGGATAGAAGAGTAAAATTACACTGACATGAAGTAAAAATACACAGGCTTTGAAATAGAATCTAAAAATGCTGGTTTGCGTTCCACCTGCATTCCAAACGGTGGAAGTGGTGTGTCGAGGAATTCCCATCCAACGTGTTTCGTCAGCAACGTCTGACGTCATCAGAGGTTCTGGTGTAAGAGACTGGCCTAGTGTGTGAGACTGCCAGTTGGGGATGATAAAGCGTTTTATGACTTCCTTTGAGTAAAAGGGGTCATAAACCTCTGGTAAGTATGCGAAGAGGAAGAGCACGACTTTATTTGGTGTTCCACATTTTCATCACCTTTGAATTTATTCACACTAAGCACTGTACTGGGACTGTTTTTTTCAATAGCACAGACTTTTAAGTTTATATTCATAATTGAATGTGATGCACTTATATATTTTTTGGGGAATGTATATGTGAGAGTGCGATTAGCCTTTTCAATTGTTTTTTTTTTTTTTTTTGCTTCTTTGGTGGGAGGCAAGTGATTAGGAGAATGTTACACCCTAAATACAGGTGTAACAAATAACACCTTGCTAATGGTGATCCTATACTTTAAGAGCAATAAAGCGAGTTAAATCCTGCAAAGACTTTTCTGTATTAACACTTTTACATTTACAAATGAAATATTTTTTTTTTTATTTTAATTTTGCACTTTTTTTTATGTTGATGGGAGAAGGAGAAGGAGTTGGGCTGATAAGAATATTAAGAAGGGATTAAAAAGAGAAACATTTTATTAAAAAGGAAAAAAAAATATTTATTAATTTTTTTCACTTGTCACATTGCTTTAAATGACAGTATCTGCAGAAGCAATATAGCAATAAAAAAGACAGTGCGAACATTTGATTCCTTGACAAAGTCATAATAGACAAACTGTTGAGGCGTTGGTCGAGTTGAAAACAGTAATGTCAACAGTGTAAGTATAAAAGCTAGTGAGCGCGCTAAAATATAATGAAAGCAGCTAATGCACAATGGTAAACCAAAAATACCAAATAAATAGTAATGTAAACGGGGGTGCAGCGCTAAAAACTCAGTAAATATAAAATATCTCCAATAAATAGTTCATAAATAAATGATTAAAAAACAGTTAATAAAGTGACTCTTGTGCTCTTGTTATTTCTGGAACCGGTGTTCGTGCAGTGATATAGTAAGTAATGCGCACTCACCGGACACGCATATAAAATGTGCCTTTAAATCAATATTCCAGATGTCATCAATATTGGGTCAGGAATTAGGTGGTCTTCCCTCTAAGGGATGGTAGGTTGTGAAATATGTGAACTATAAACATAAAGTCCCAAAGAAAGTCCAAAAAAGAAGAGACCAGCAAAAATCTTCTCTTCACATCGTAAATGGCCCGTGCATTCACCCAGCGACGAGTAGAAACACAGAACACTCACCAGATGGTGTTTGACCCTTTTAATAAAAAGTGGTCAACAAGTGCTCAATTTGTACTCCATTTAAAGCAACTCCTATGTTGGATTCAGCCCAGCTTTTACTTATTTGTGCCCAGGCTATCACTACCTCAATGGCATAATATTCTCATAAACATACTGTATATACCTGAGGGTGAAAAAAGTGCTCATAGTGTAGTATCTTTATTATTAAATAAACAGTGCACAATGAAACAAGCGATCAGATGTGCCCTTACATTATAGGTGCCATAGATCGGCACTAATACATCAGCATGTGTGTTAATACCGTGCACCGTCACTACGCCTGGTCCTGGAGCTCTAGTGTGCGTTCCAAACACCAGAGGTCGTGTAACCAGAAATGACATACCGGAAGTCCTGACTCAACACATTTCATCACACTGAGCTGCCTCATGACATTCCCCCCCCCCCCCGTATATATATTTATGAGAATGTGGCAGCATTGAGGTGGTGATACTGGTCTCTTCTGCTTTAGACTTTCTTTGGGACTTTATGTTCATAGTTCACATATTGTTGTACATGCACTATTGGGATTAATGGTCACAGAGATGTTTGTGATTTGTTAATGGAGACAACAGTATATTTATACGCGTTTCATAATATTTCTATTTTTATTGTAGGAATTGTTTACACTATTTTTTGGCACATACGTATTGGAATTAGTAGCAACCCTTTTTTAATCTATATTCGCATATCTGAATATTCAACTCAGTGGCCTCACCCAACTCAATGCCATGCCTGACCCCTAGATTGCAGATTTCCACTATGGATTCACTCCATGGTGGTGAGTAGGCTGCATACAGGCCTTCTGCTGTGTCTTCTAAAGGCATAGAGGCAATGAAGCAGTTTTATACTCTCTGGCTTGTGACTATGCTTCTGGAAAAGGTGCAGTGAAAACCCAAACAAAAACCCAAATGCTCTGGTAAAGCTTTTCGTAGTCATCAATAATCTAATGATGTCTTTTACCAGACAAACAGCCCAACAGGATTTTCCCCAAACACTTTTTGACCTTCTATCTAGTCCCTGTGGAACAGGTTAATAAGTTGATGGCACCGTGATCAGTGGACCTGTCTGTAGTTTACCTTAAAGTGTAATAACCAAACTTCTTCCATTTGAGAATTATGGAGGCCACTGTGCTCTTGGGAACCTTCAGTGCAGCAAAAATGTTTTTGTAACTATCCCCAAATCTGTGCCATACCAGACAAACAACCTAACAGGATTTTCCCCAAAAAACATTTTGACCTTCTATCCAGTCCCTGTGGAAAAGGTTAATAAGTTGATGGCACCATGATCAGTGGACCTGTCTGTAGCTTGCCTTAAAGTTATGTATGAGCAAAACTTTTGAGTTTCAGTTAAGTATGCAAGGGTTAAAACCTGTCAGATTATTGTTTGCTGTTGATATTCCATTAGAAGGATGTCCCTTCAAATCCTGACATGCCACAGGATGTGAGAGGAACTCTCTACAAAGTAAGGGACATTCCCCTCCATGACAGTTGTCCCTGTAACAGGTATACCCATTATAAGAATTACTGTTGTCTCTTGTTCTGGTAACAACTCCAACATTTTGGATTTCTTATCACTTTCTGTGGCAGATAAAATGGTCATCAGAACAAATAGAGAGGGCGAGTCTACCTAGAAGGGACACACACAACAATTAAAACCTAACTGGAGTCAAACTATGCAACACTTTATCCAAATATCAAAAACAAAAAATAACAACAAAGGCTTTGGCTGCACACACTTTACAAAGGCAAGACTGATCCCTGTCACAGTCTCTGCAACCTTTAAGGCTTCAACAGGCAAAAAAAAAAAATCAGAGTCCCTTTCCAGGCTAATTTTTCTCTGCCACTGGCTCTGCTCCCAGCCCAATTTTCTCCTAGGGTCAATTTTATCCAGAACCTTATATCTGGAGAGTCTACCCCATTTGAATGACATCATGGATCTGCTGGTGTAGGGGTTAAGATTATATGTGATTCCTACCTAAATGGTAGTTGAGTGGTAGCCTGCATTAGCTCTGCAGCTATGCTATTTTGAGTGGTACTTTGGCTAAAATCTAGATCTGTGAGCAAAACCTCCAAAAGATTCCTGGTCCAGCTTTCATTCACAGAGGAAAGGATATTTTGGGCTTCTTTGGACACCAACATCAAGGACACCACTAGTGAAAAGAGCTCATTCCTTACCCACATCTGCAAACTGCAGTCTTCTATCTAGGAGAGGTGCATCTTTCTACCGTTCCTACAGGCAATAATTTTGTTCCCAGGAGGAACATTCTGAATCTTCCAGATCCTCTGCAAAGTCCAAGCCTCAGTGTAGACTAAAGTCAGACTTGGCTGTTAATCTCCCTGTCCTCTAATAAAACCTTCTACTGCATGAAGATCATCTCCAGTTGTGGATATTAGGGTAGGGGGAAGATTGCTGGCATTTGCCTACTTCAGACTGATTAACATTTCTAACTCTTGGGTAAGGAAATTGGTACTGACAAGTATAATACACAACAGCATTTTAATGGAACTGAAGCCTGGACCATTATGTTGCATATACAACTTAATTCATGCTCTAGATCACACAAAAACACCTTGACACCCTATATTCTTGATGAAACTTGGTCACACAGGGATTTTATGACAGCTAAGTCGTGAAGAAGCAAAACCCCTACAGTAAGCCTTACACTATAACACTCTTTCCACCAGACTTCAAGGTTGGAATCTGACATTTCAGATTTGGAATGCAATGTTTGTTCCCTTCAGACATAGAGCTGTGTATGTTTACCAAAAATGTCAACTTTTGTACCATCTGTCTAGACCACACTGTGCTGGTCTTGCTGTGGAACAGCCAGGTGGTCTTCAGCAAACAACAGGCTGCTGTTTTGTCCAGGATTATTTAAAAAATGTAGTCATCTAAATATTCATTAATGATATGCAACTAAAATGTGCAGGCTGTCTGTCAAATAAAAATTTACTTAATATTATAACTTGGATGAAGTTCAGATCATATTTGGGGAAGCATTCATGTAGAAATGCAGGAAATTCCCAACATTATGTCTACATGTGTGATGGGAGCATCCAGAGGCCATAATCTTTCTTCACTTCCCAGTGGAGGGTTCATTGTTTGTGACTGAGCTGGTGTGACCTGAAAGTTTCCAGTGAAAAGTGGCATAAAGCTGGATGATGATAATTACCAAGCCATTCAACTCTGCTGGACCTGACATTTGGGGCACTTGGCAAGTATATAGGATGCTTGTGAATCATCACCTTTTAAATCTTTTGGTGGCATAGCCTTAGAGTTCTCATACTTTTCCACAAATGTAATTGCACAAAATTTAGGGGATACTATTGCAAACATTAAAGGCAAAACATTTTTTTTTAAATGAAGTAGACATGGTTAATCTCCTATTAGTTATTTGTCATCTGTGTCCCATTAGAGAGATTTCACTTTTTGTCCTTCACTTCTTGTACTGGGGACACAACAGGAAGTAAGAGAAATCTCCCCATAGTGAGGGAAATTCTCTTAGGACAGCTGTCACAGGAAAAACATTGGAAGAATTTTCTGCTTTGGTGACAGCTCAAAATTCTGGAGAAATCTCCTGAACAGGCACACAGACAGCAATAAAACCTGATTGGAGTTTTAACCCTTTCCCTACAAAACCAGTAGAAAAAGCTATGCCTTTACGTGTATACTTTACATTCCAAAAAGTTCTATTGATGTGCCAATGAATGCAGGGCACTAGCTTATGCAGTACATCAGAGGTGCTCAACCTTTTGAGGTGTAAGGGCTATTTAAGTGATTTGGTAACCGGTTTCGGTCCACAATGAAATTAAATGATTCAGAATTTTGAAATTTTTAATTTTGAATAGCATAATAAACATTTTCATACTGCAGCCGCTGAATGATGGTGGGAGGGAAAGGATGAGAAGCCGGATTTCATCAGTTGTAGGAGAAAAATTGAGAGGACTGGTTCCTGTATATGCTGCCCCTGCCACCCCTCCTGTCCAAGTGTAAAACAGAATATGACAGGGAGGCCCCCTGGAGCATGCTGTAGAGTCACCATTGCGACCCCCTGATGCTACACCAGTGGTTGGAAGGTGTGATAAAAACATGTCTCAACTTTGCGGTTTTACCTCCCCACCAAACCACAAATGTAGACAAGACCTTACTGTCCTGAACCCCCTATAAGACTGCTTCCACACTGATGCACTGCGGTTTACCCACACCAGAGGTGCAGTGTTGTGCACCTGCGGCTTTTCTGCCAGTTAGCTGCGCTTTGCCATAGGCTTCTATTATATCTTGCAGATATGGCACACTTTCTTAAAGTGCACCAAAACTACTGCATTCAGGAGTTTTTGTGTGTTTTCAGAAAGTGCTCAACACCTGCAAGATATAAAAGAAGTGCACTTCCCTGGTTTGAGGTTGAAGGCCACATCAGGGAGCTCCGAGGGCCACAGGTTGAGCACCACTGCAGTACATATGCCATGCAAGATGTGAACAGATCAAATTTCATTCCATGATGCAATGACACAATGAAGTACCAATGGATAGAGAAAGTTTGAAAAACTACCAGGAATAGGTAGTTCACAACCATGCCTTTACATACACATTTAATAGTACACATAAACAATTGCTTGTCAATAGTGTTTAGTGGATTTCATTAAGGAATATTCTGGCATATTGTAGGAAGGCTTTAACCTACTTAAATATCTTGAAAAATATAGATAGATCATTTTTTAAATGTTTACAACAACGAGCAAGTCTGGATCTAATAAGAGACAGACGCTATAGTCCAGACAGACATGATTTCATGTTACAGAAACCAGCAGTGGTAATTTACAACATTACACTTAAGTGACACACAAGGGTTCTTCAGAAAGTTTCCACACTTTTTTTTAAACATATATATATATTTATATGTGTGTATAAAAGCGTGGAAACTTTTTGAAGACCCCTCGTATATTTCTCTTAGTGATACTCACATTGGATTTATATACCCTCATAACTATATAATATTATTTTTCATTTTCCTGCTTCTTTGGTAAGACATGCAACATACATTACATACTAAATACAATGTGTATCACAAGTATACCACCATAATAATGTAATATATTCTATCAGGCATAGTAAAATGTAATGTTATAAGTAACACTTTAAAGATAAATATAAAATAAGCTGCTGTTTTTGAGATACACATTTTTTAATATACACAGAGTGCAAGAATTTTTTATAGGGTTAAATAATTTAAAGATAGTTTTCTAAGTTTAGGCAGTATTTTAAGAGTGGCAAAAGCTTTGAAAGGTATTTATTTTTTGTATTTTGAAGTAATACCAGCACCAATAGACACAGAGGGGTTTATTTACTAAAGCTGGAGAGTCCAAAATCAGACTCCCTTCTGCATAGAAACCAATCAGCTTCTAACCTCAGCTTGTTCAATGAAGCTTTGGCAATGAAACCTGGAAGCTGATTGGTTTCTATGCAGAAGGGAGTGTGATTTTGGACTCTCCAGCATTAGTAAATAAACCCCAGAATATCTGCGTCATAACACACAAACAGGCTAAACAGAGCGCAAAAAATACAAGAAAACTTTCATACATATCTCTCTATCTCATACAGTCACAGGAGTTTGGTGGGAGCCTAGAACTAAAAGCATAGGCACGCAGACATAGCTTATAGAATAGTTGACAATGCAGGTGAATTAAGATTGTCAGAAAACTGGAAAGCAGTAGAATCTTTAAAGAAGTGCCAAATCATGCAGAACTTTTAGGATTTATCTGTTGAAATACTTGTTGTAGGGTTGGAGGATTAAAGTTTTTGGGTAAAGAGAATGGTTTTCCAGCTTCTAGGTTGTATTGTCAAAGGTTAAAGTATTACTAAACCCAGGACCCTGCATTCACTATATCTGGTCTCCCACAGTACACACAACATGGAAATGTAATTATTTTAGTAAATATAAATTGCTAAATACCTTTTCTCATCATCAGTATATAGCAGACTTGTGTCTTCTATCAGTGTTCAGTAGAGCACTGGTTAAAGCTTGTAGGAGGAGTTTTCTTTCTGCTCTAGGAGGATGCAAAACCCTTGACCTCTGTCGGAACAGTGTTGATTGGCCCTGTGATGATCATATGCACTCTCCCAAGAAAAAAAAACTCTCTAGCAACACAGACTAAACTGAGCATGTGCATGTGACTAGGGTTCAGTCTGTCTTATCAGGAGATAATTTGAACATTTGAACAAGAGGAGGGGCAGAGAAAACAGGATCAAATTTTACACAGTGCAGAGAATTAACCCATTAGGTTCCACAATGAGTATAACAAGAATGCTTCACTGTATATACAGACTGATTTTACTGTTGTGGGATTAGTAACACTTTAATTGAACAAGCTGAAGCTGATTGGTTACTATGCACAGCTGCAGCAGATTCTGTGTAACTTTTGACCAGGGAACAGCTGAATGGGATCGGGTATAGAGCCTTGTACCAGAAGCTGCTACATACATGAGAGGTCCCAAGCACAGGCACAGCGGAGTACTGGCCTCCCTCAGTACACCATTTCAGATTAGGACTTAGTTATTACCAGTTTCCCAATCTTAGAACTAGCTGTAATTCTATAAGAATTTGTTGTTGCCTTAAAGACAAGTTCTTAATGTGATGGTAGCAGGAACTCTATGAATTTGCTGCACGTTGGTAATTTTACTCACACTGGCACAAATGCTTGCCTGAATTAGGCACAGGTAGTGCTTAACAGAACCTCCGCCAGAAATCTGTCTTTAGGGCTATTTTGAATCTTCTGACATTGTATCTGGTATGGTAACCCCAACCAGAGGCGTAGCGGGGGGGCAGGGGGGTATATATGTACAGGGGCGCCAAGATGAGGCTTACAACCAGGGGCGTATTTGCCACAAGGCAAACAAGGCATTTGCCTAGGGGGGCGGCAGCAACACGCTTCCAACGGAAGGGACACTTAGTACAGGGGTGGACAGCAGGCTGCTGTTTCTTACCCGGCTCCGTGTCCTAGTCCCACAACGATCCAGTCCAGGAGGCGCTGCTGGAGGAGGGGTAGAGAGGTCCGCAGGTCCGGTGTCTTCTTTGCCCTGGACGCGATGTGTAGGCGGGATGACATGCCACCCCTGTCATCTGGCCACACCCTCGGATTCACTGGACAGCCTATGGCAGCTTGTACCTCCCTCTGCAAGCTTCGCCTCCTCTCCAGTGATTGGGCGCCAGAACTGTAGCTCAGGAAAGGCACACAGGCGGCCAATCACCTGCGAGGAGGCGGAGCTTGGAGAGGAGGAGCCGAGCGGCAGATCAAGTGAGGGAGCAGCCGGAGCAAGTGAAGAAGACAGCTGACCGGTAAGTGTGCCGTGCAGATGGTGCTGCTGCAACCAGGTATGCTGGTTGTGGATGGGAGAGGGAAGGAGCCTAGGCTGGAACAGGGGTCAGCAAGGTAAGTGTCATTGGTGTCAGTGGGAGGAATAGTGTCCCATCATTGGTGTCACTGATGTGATTAAACGTGGAGGGGGGTTGGGGCGCCAATTTTATAATTCCTCCCCGGGCACAAAATATCCTAGCTACGCCTCTGACCCCAACCATGTACCCAAGCCAAGAAAATGATCAAGTGTTCAAAGTCCTGTGATCAGTTCATGAATGATATGGAGGACAAACTATCCTGCTGCACATTGCTGTGTTAATGACGTTAATTATTGGTTTGTTTCACTTTTTAAAGTGATATGTGATGTCATTCTAGCAGTGGTGCCTACCTCATGTACCAAAAGATATTTAGCAGTCCCCTCTTGTTAGGTATGGAATTTCTGGCCAGTAGCTAACTGACACTTTCTGCACATCTGTAAACAGTTTAGCTGATCACATAGCCGGAGTCAGATTCTCAGTTCTATTTATTTTATAGCATAACTAGTGGCTTGTCCAAGATTGGTGTTACTCTGGCCTTGGTTAACAAGGTTTGTTTATGCTTTAAATCTCATTTGAATAGTACTGTACAATCCCTAAGTGAAGTCATAATGTCACAGTAATGAAACAGCTGTTTCTACTTCCTAGCAGCAGAGTGGTATTGAGCATACAGGCAATCCAGGCTGTACACTCTTATGCCCCGTACACACTATAAGAATATTGTACGAAAATGTTCATACGAGGACCGATCGTCCGATAATCGGACCGTTAGTACACAGCTTTCGAGAGCCGATCACGACAATACATGACATCACTTTCGAAATTCTTTTCTTTCATAGGAGAATTTTCGTATCTTTAATAACCTTTTCACTTTCGATGTGAGACTAGCAGACGAAAAAAACTGGCGATCGTTCGTCCGATATTCTCATCGTGTGTACGGGGCTTTAGCCTGGGTTCACACTGATACGGACCGGAATTCACAGCGTTTTCTGTGCAAATTCTGCACTGCATCACAATCGCACCCTGTTCATGCGAACCGCTGCGGGTGTGTATGTTAAGTTAACAACACCCCGAAATCGGTCTGCAAAATGCGGTGCGATGTGCAGAATCGGATCGCATAGATGTGAATAACCATGCGATCCGATTCTAGTGCAGACCCAAAAAAGGGTCCAGCACCTTTTTGGTGCGGATGCGGTGCAATTTGAGCCATACATAATGTATGGCTCAAATCACATCGCACACAAATCGCATGTGATTTGCACAGGAATGTGGTGCAGTTCCTGTGCGAATTACATGCGGTGTACCGCACCGCATGAGTGTGAACCCAGCCTTAAGGAAAATCCGTTTGATATACAGCGCAGCTGTAGCTAGGTAGCACAGACATTTAATTTGGGAAGTTGTATTACAATACAAAACCTTAAAGCATATCTAAACCCAAAATAAAAAGAAATAGTATATTGCAGCCTACCAATCCTTAAATATGGTGGCTGCTTTTGTTTTTTAAGGCTTCTTTTAAAATGAAATGCATTCCCTGGAGTCTACTTTTGTAAACTTGCTTTCCATGATTTATGGGCAGCACAGTGGCTAAATGGTTAGCACTTCTGCCTGGCAGTACTAGGGTCGCTGGTTCAAATCCCAGCCACGGCACCACCTGCCTGGAGTTTGCATGTTCTCCCTGTGCCTGCGTGGGTTTCCTCTGGGTACTCTGGTTTCCTCCCACACGCCAAAGACATGCTGGTAGGTGAATTGGCTCCTGTCTAAATTGTCCCTAGTATGTGTATGTATGAATGTGAGTTAGGGACTTTATAGATTGTACACCCCTTGAGGGTTAGGGACTGATGTGAATGTACAATATATATGTAAAGCGCTGCGTAAATTGACAGCGATATATAAGTACCTGAAATAAATAATGATTGTGAAAAAATCTGTGGGGTGGGGGGGGGGTGTGTCTCAGTTTTTGAGCTCTCCCTAGTTAGATACAACAGTGTCACTGTTAGTAAATCCTTGATTTTTATTAAACCAAAGAGCTACGCTTCACAAAGCAGTGGAGGTAAGCAGATACAGTTTATGATTTAGGCTTTTAAGCTCCTAGAAGCTGTTAATAGTATTTTTTCTGCTTCTAGAAGCTAAATAGTGTTCTGCTATGTATCCATGCACACTACTTTAGGCTATTAGTGTTTATTGAGCTTCAGCTTCTGGGAGCAGGAAAAAAATGTTTTTGTAGAGAGTTCTTGGAGTGTTTTTCAAACAAAAAAAACACTAGATGTTCCTAAACACTACTAAAATGCTACTAACGGCTTTTTTCTAGCTTTTTTTTTTTCCTACATGCACTGTAAAATGCTATTAAAACGCTAATGCTCCTAAACATTTCTAAACGCTACTAAAATGCTACTAAAAACACTATTACCAGCATTTTTTGAGCTTTAGAAAAATTGCTAGAGTGCATGGAGCCTAAGCATTTTTTTAAGCTCCTAGAAGCAAAATATTTTTATCTTCTGTATCCATGAACACTACTTTAGGCTAATAGCATTTTTTGAGCTTCAGCATCTAGGAGCAGAGTGTACAGAAGAGTAGAGTTTTTTTGGAGCGTTTTTCCAGCAGAAATAACTGCTAAATGCTCCTAAATGCTCCTAAATGCTACTAAAATGCTCCTAACAGTTTTCTTCTAGCTTTTTTTCTTTTTTCCTCTACATGTATTGTAAAAACACTAATAAAACACCAACGCTCATAAAAGCATCTGAACGCTATTACAACGTTACTAAAAAATGCTATTTCCAATGTTTTTTCAGCTTAAAAACACTAGTGTGCATGGAGCCTAAAGCTGAATCCCTACCCCATGCACTGCAAGGATTGAGGATCCATGCACACTTGATTATTTTTGGGCTCCTAGCAGCTACTTATGAGCATTTGTTTTCTGCCCCCAGAAGCAAATAGTGCTATCCTATGTGTTCATGCACACTATTGTAGTCTACAAGCATTTTTCAAGCTTCAACTTCTAGAAGCAGAAAAAAACCTCTTTTTGACTCCATGCACACTAGGATTTTTTTCTGCTCCTAAAAGCTAAATAGTGTTATCCTATGTGTTCATGCACACTACTTTAGGCTATTAGAATTTTGAGCTTCAGCGTCTAGGAACAAAAAAAACATGTTTTTGTAGAGGTTTTTGGAGAGTTTTTCCAGCAGAAAAGGATGCTAAACGCTCTTAAACACTACCAAATGCTACTAAAACACTCCTAACAGCTTTTTTCTAGCTTTTTTTTCCTTCTACACATACTGTAAAAATTCTAATAAAACACTAATGCTCCTAAACTGTTACTAAAAAATGCTATTACCTGGGCTTTTTACCTTAAAAAAATGCTACTATGCATGGCCACTGCGTCCTTAACAACGGATGACTCATCAGCTGTCAGTGGGGAAGCCCGCTGTCAGTAGAGTGTAAATAAAAGAAATCCTAGTAATTACTTGTGAAAAAAACAGAATGGGGTCCCCCCCCCACATCCATACCAGACCCTTGTCCAAGTAGGCAGCCTGGCAGGTCAGGAAAGGGGGGCACAAGAGAGACCCCCCCTTCCCCAACCATACCAGGCCACATTCCCTCAATTTGGGGGGTGTTTTGAGGTGGGGTCTTTCCCCCCCAAAGCACCTTGTCCCCATGATGATGGGGTCAAAGGCCTCATCCCCACAATCCTGGACTATGGTTGTGGAAGTTTGTGGGCGGGTTCTTATTGGAATCTGGAAGTCATCAACCCAGCTTGCAGCCCACTCATTAACAACCAGCTATACACTACTAATCGCCGGCATAAAAACAGAAAAACGCTGGAAAAAAAACGCTCATATAAATGGGGAAGCCCCATTGCAAGGGTAGTTTTGTTATTTCCCCAGAGTTCTGCTTCATTACACCTATTTATCAGACACACGATAAGACAAAAGCTTAACTCAAAATTTTAAATAATACATTTCCTACCAGTTTTTCCAAAAGAAGAGTAGTGTTCAGCTTCCCTCCACTTGAAAGTTCCTGCTTCATTCTACAATAGAAAATGTAAAAATGATTTGCTCTGATTTTTAGCCATGAGATTGAGCTGTAATGAACAACACATTTTTCAAAAATATACCGGTTTGTTGGGCCCATCCTAACATAAAGGACAAGCAGAAATGACTGAAGCCAGCTTTCTATAGTATGCTTGCTGTGCAAAAACCACTCACTACATATGGAACTTGCATACTAATTTGTACCCCTTTCATTGAGGACTAATAATGTCTATACAATCTTGTGGTCTTGAATGCTGATTGCCCTTTGGATGCATCCAGGTTTATTTATGGCAGTCAATATATAGTATTCCTGTGCCCAGACTTTGTACATTGAACCATTTGCATATTCTTAACAAGTAGTAAACATACTTCAATATGAGCCATCCCTGACTGGTTTTAATTTGAAGTTTTCATTCTCAGAGATCACAACAAAGATATTGGTTTATAACAGCTTAGGAACACCCACTGGTTGTTTATATTAGAGGGCTGGTAGGCTTCCAAGATACTATTCTCATAGAAAAAGAGCTAACATTTAATTGCCTGTGTTGTGAAATTTTCTGGTACCAAAAATATTGTATTGATACATTAGTAAAACACATACAAATGTGTAGGCAGTGCAGGCAGCAATAGAAACAGAATCCATAAAGTGAGATAAAGACTTGGACCATACAGGGGTCCTCATAGTAACAGTGATGTGTCAAAATAGCAACTATGGTCTTGTACAATGTAATAAAATTCACTCATAATTCAATGATCTCTAAGCCTCAACATATTTGTTGCCTTGACAAGTGTACAACCAAGTCTCGAGAAGCAGTCCTTTAAGTAAATATGCTATATAAATAGAAAAGGGAAGGACGCATTCTAGGAATGCTGACCAGGCATAGGACCATGAAAATCAGGCCAGGTCGTGCCAAATAAAAAGTGCAACGACTTTGCTTCAAAAAGCAACCATTAATGTTAGAAAGTGAAAACGGGTCCTCTCAAGAGCTGGGCAAAAAGAAAAAAAGAAGGAGGGGTGAGTTAGAAGAGTGAAACCGATATAGAAGAAGGGAGTAGAAAGGTCTTGCCATGGAAGAATCTTGGACACAGGCCTGTCATGACAGAAGGTTTTAAGGGAAGATATTAAGAACACCCTCTAAAGGTGGGCCAGCTGAACAGTGAATCTGGATAGTGGCTGGTAATCAAGCCAGGGCTGCTAAATTGATATAAACCTATCATCTTTGTTCTCCAATACTACCATCAGCTTTTCAATGATAAAAATGCCCTGGATTCTAGACATAACTTCATCAAAGTGGAGAACCGGGGACTTCCAGGCACATGCTATGGTTTGCCTTGTTGGCATAAAAAAAGAGCTCAAGTAGCATCTGAGATCTGCGAAGGATATCCTGTAACAGCCTATTAATAAAGGCTTCACGTAGCTTCTTCCTCAGGTTGATGTGCATGACTGAGTAAATTATGTTTTATACCCTGGTTCATAGGCGGTGGGCCACCGGACAGGACCACCAAATATAGAACATTTTTCCTGTATATTTACACGCTCGAAATCAGAGCGGATTTCATCCTAGAACAAACTTAGCTATGCACGCCGGGGCTAGTACCAGCTAGTGAGAACTTTGTAGTATTTCTCTAATGCCTGTATTTTCTGGGAGCAGTTCGAGGTGGCCTGCCAAATATGTGTCCAGTTGTCCTGTGATAAGGGCGTCCTCAAGTGTTGGGCCCGCTGGGCACAGTACCGAGGTAGTGACTCTGCTAGATGGACGTGGATGGACAGGAAAATCAGGGCTAAACTACCCTTAGTAGTTGCATGTGTGTTATATGCGGATTCAAATCCAGTAAGAGTTTTTGGATAATCAGTGTTTCTCACCAAAGGTTCGATAAAGTGTTGTAGTTGAAGATATCGTGTTGATAAGGTGTTGCAGCTGAGCGAACATTCGCAAGCCTTTCACAGTTAACATTCCATGAATTATGACAAAGCCTTGGGATATCCACCAAGCAAAAGAGGCTTTGTCTGTCATCCCAGGTAGGAACAAGGGACAATCAAATAGCCAGAGAAGAAGCAAATGAGGAGACCTTAAACCCGCAGAATATTTGTAGGAATCCCAAACCTTCAATGTGTACGTTAAAATTGGATTGATCTTCTACAGTCTTGCCATTGGGGGGAGCCAACAAAGTGAGGACTGGATTGGATGGACCTCCAGGATGTGTTGTGAAATTTTCAACAAATTTGACAATTTCACTTTAAGGAACCATATAGGCTATATACACTGTACATTATTGCAACCATACAATTATTATGTCCTTGTATCATATTTGTTAACATTATTAGAGAACCATAATCTTAACCACTACTAAAGATGCTATAAAGTATTAAGGCCGGTATTAGTAACAAGATAAATTATACTAAACTTGACATCATCCACATTGTGAATTGGAATTGCCGTACTATAACTTTTCTGAGAAGGCATGAGATATAAATAGTGATGCTAATGTGAAGGACATGAACACCATAGCCTTTAACAAAGAGCTCACATCTAATAAAAAATGCAGTGCTTCTAATAGCAGGCTTTCTACATCTGTAAATATAATCCAATAATTTTGTCCTAGTTTATGAAGCTGGAACAACTGATGAAATACAGTTTACTTGATCTCATCCAGGCAGCTAGAACTGTTTGAAGTGGGAGACATGCTATGTCTGTGCTCGCCCTTGCTGTTGACAATTATAACATGACACATAGTTCTATTTTTTTTAATTTTTCAAAATGTGTATAATCATTAAAGTGGTATTAAACCCAAGCAAAAAAAAAATTAATATATTGCAGCTTACCAACCATTAGATGTGGCTGCATTAGGTTTCTTTTTTCCCTCTGTTTTCACCTGGTGATCTGGCCAGTAACACACCTCCTATGTCAGAGTGCTCCCACTTTAGATGAATGACCACAGGGGGAAGATTTGGACAGCAGGATTGTCAATCAGAGGGAAAGGGGAGTGTTAAATGTACTAGCACATTTAAATACACTAACAGACTGCAGCCAAACTCCAGCTCACACTTTATAATCAGTTACAGCAACCTTTTTTTTCCTTTTAGGATAACATTTTATATAAATAAATAAAAGTTGTAAGCACCCTTGCCAGTTGTAAATGGTTTGTCTCATCTCTATAAAATGATAAATCTGGAAGAGAGATTGTTCTTTTGAATGATAACAGACTTGCTGGCTGGATCACCAGATGAAAGAAAGCCTAAAAAAGGAAACTAATACAGCCATCACGCCTAAAACTTGGTGAGCTGCAATATAATAAATCTTGGCTTTTGGGGTTAATGCTGGTTTAAAGCAATAGACAGTAAAAAGTTTATTTATAAAAGTTTTCACACAAGAGTCATACACATTATCCCAGTTCAATCCAAATTAAAAGTCTGTGAAAGTTGTATGAAAACTTTTTAATAATAGACCCCTAGGTGTATTACATATAGCAAGGGTTGGAGTTTTTAAAAACCAAGCTAACAATGTGAACAATTTATATATGTACTGTACATAATATTTTTAATTTAATAATAAAAAAAGTGAAACTACACTTTGTTACCAGGTAAGTAGTCCTTTCCTGTTTACGGCAATAAGGAAAAGCACAACTTTAGTCAAAACTGTTTTTAAAAAGTGGGGTATGGATAGAAAAGGATTTTATTGCCTTTTCTGTCTTCGTTGGGGAGATTTCAGTGGGGAAACAGACTGCAAGAAAACCTTTTTCTTTCCAGTAATATGGATAGGGGTAAATTGTTTTTGTCAGATTAAATAATACTATCTGTGTCTTTCTATTCTGGTGATGACCTCTCTGCTTATTTCTTGTTCTGCTGTCACAGGAGCATCACAGCTAAGTAAAAAGTAACAGGAACAAATAAATGCTCAGCAAATTTTTCAGACCTTCTATCACTGTTTAGACCCTGATCGCAATAGGCGATTTGGAATCATAGGCAGAATCACAGGGGTTCTTTCTGTGATTCCAAATCATGGCCTAACGCAAAATGTGTGTTTGGGTGCCATTACTTTTAATAGCACCCCAAACATGGTGTGATTCTGTCATGCTTTTTTGTGCAATAGAATTGAACTTTTAAAAAATCGCACTAAGCTTGTTGCCCAAAAAGGAGCAATTGGGCAATAAATGCGCATAGGGCAGCCCATTGAAATGAATAGACTGCCCTATTCATGACTCATGGAGATGTGTGAACACTGCCCATTTTAAAATCGTAAGTGGTAACACTTATTCCTGCAAAGGGACACCTGAGCAAAGCCTTATTCTAGTTAAAGTTAAAATTTTATTGTAGGTCTGTATTAAAAAGAACTTACAGTAAAGGCTGTCCATTGTACTGATGGACAGATGGTAAGAGGTAGATAGGACAAGAACAGGCTCAGCTACAGTGAACATCACTATGCATATGTTAGAAGCAGTGCCAATATCTTGCTATGGCTGAGATGTAGACATCCATATGAAAAAGCATCTGAATTTTTGCAGTGCCTACAAAGAATTGCATCCGCGATCAGTGTCAGGCTCCTGCACCAACTGCCTAGAGTGCTCTGCCTGTACCTCTGTACAGGCAGACAGTTACTGAGCTGTAAGCAGTGGGAATAAACTACGAACTAACTGATTGCAGTTTATTGATACTACAAGTCCATCCACCATGGTGGATGGGACTTGTAATTTATTCATTCATACTTTCCTGTGAATGAATGACATGGCTGTGTGGGCAGAGCCATTTTGCTGTCAGAGAAGGTAGCTGTGGCAGCTGGAGGCAGGTGCATAGGAGCATGTTACACCCTAAATAGGAGTGTAACATGTAATATGCTCCTTAAGGATGAACTTATCCTTTAATTTTCACTTTCAGATCCACATATTAGTGCATTTATTCTTATGCTCTTATGTGCTATTATTAGAAAAATAACAATTATTTTTCATATTTATTTAATTTCTTACTTCTGAATTTGCCTCTTGACTTTTGCATTCTGTTGCTGAATCTCTGCAAGTTCTTTTTGGGTCTTTGCTTCCTTCCTGTGGATTGAAACATCAGTTAGTTTCAAAACTGAATTGTACAAATGTATAAACATTACTTGTTGATAATATGTGAAAAAGTAAGTTAACAGCTACAGTATATGTTCATACTGTGGAAAATAATTTTTATTGGCCAGATACAGAATTCTGCACTGTGTCTGACCAATGACAGCCATTTATTAACTGAACACATGAAAAATGTAGATCAAATAACTCAGTAGTCCACAAACAAGTTGCCCTAGTGTTTTAATAATAGATTGCTTTTGAGCAAGTAAGCATTCCAAATTGTCAGGAAAACACAAGGTTTTTATGTTATCATGTTTCAATTGGTCTCTACAGCAATTACATTTTTTTTGTTCATGCAAAACTGGGAAACAATTGAAATTGTGGGTGGGATATTTTTGTGGACTGTTCATTTGCATGTGATTGTGGGATTTGGAAAGCTTCCAAAATGTGAGGTTCATGTGCATGGCCAGCATTAGATTTACCAATGACCCAAAGCAGAACTAAACTCTCCTATCATTTTCAGCCCAGGAAGCTGCCATCTTAGCCTCTGTTTGATCTTCAACTGCCATGATGCTGCACATGTGATCATTTATGACCCTAGCCATGTAATGGTTTGATAGGTTGGTTGAGAGCAGAAGCAAATGTGACAGTTGGCATTCCCTGCACATGCCGGGAATGTAACGTTTTTTTTAAACTGTTGAATCGATGGTTTAGTTCTACTTTACTTGATGTGACCATAGCAATTAGAATATTATCAAAAGGTATTTGAGGAAGTGTTGTAGATAAATATATAATAACGTTTTGCAATAAAATATAACTGAACATAAGTAAACAGAAACACGCAGTGCAGATCACAGGACTAACCCTGTCACTTCACATTATTCTAACAGTCCTCCAGATACATGGCTGTACTGCCAATGTGTAAGCAAGCATCTCTATTAATCTCCACAGAGGCTTAGAGGCAGCTTTATCTTAATGGAACCTACTGATACCATTTGGACTGTGGATCTGCAGTTTACAGTTCTGCTAAATGAAATGTTTAGGCTTTAATCAAATAGCTCAACTGGATGTATTTAACCTTACTTGGTCAAAAGGTCAGTCCAATATTCATGCTATATATACACATTCCTACTCACAGACATTTGGAAATGGATTTCTATTTAATCACATTTTCATTTACCATGTTTGCTACATAAAGAAAGATAAAATATCAAAATGTCCTACATACTGTATAACAAGAAAACTGAAACTAAATCATTAAACTATATGATGCTTACATTTCATACTCCTGCTGTAAACGTTTTCTGTTCTGTTGGGTTTCCCTTATGACATCTTGATAAGAGGGTCCAGCAGGAGTGATTTCATCATTGTTAAGGAAACAAAATGAGTTATATATGTACAATATATAATAAATATAAATACATCACACTTCCAAATATGTTACCAAATACCTGAACATTTAGAAAGAAAACTATATTTTTGTAAAGAGATGGTGAAGCATTGAGAACTGCACCAGATGCAAGTTTGTAATCCATTGTTAATAATTTTTTTTTATTTGAATTTCGCCATCATTTTCAAAACTGTCAAATTATTTTTTGTCTTCCCTGAAATTACTGTAACAAGAATTAGTTTTAAGTTATTTCCCAGAATCCTATTACCCTGCTCCAATAAGTGCCCCACTCATACTTAAGTGACTTGAATTTTTTCGCACTGGAAGAATTCAGGTCACCACAAATACACAGAAAACAATTGTTTTCTATGTGTACTGTTCACACCACAAGGCTGGTGACATGTGCAGTGTGGTGTGTTGCATTAAAATGCTACATGTATGCAATGCACATAAATGCACATCAACGTAACACAAGTCTGTTGGGAAAAAGAAAGTTTTTATTACTTTGTCCCTTATAAGGACCCATACAGCAGCCATCTTAGAGGGGAAATAGAGAGGGGGAAATAAAGAGTGTTCTATGAAAAAAATGGCTAGTGAGGAGTCTCAATGGCAGGGTTTATAGCCATAGATGAGCACAATGTAAATCCTGGTATAAGGTCCAAAACTGCCCTTTAATCTCCTTTTGTGTAAGCAATGGATGCATTCATTGTTTTGGTCTCTCTGTATCTTTCTCCCTCACTCCTTCTCTTATCCCACAAACAAGAAAAGGATGTGATGTCAGAGAAAATACCCTGCAAATGCATAAAAATTTAATGTGCATAAAAATATGTGTCAAAACATTTCAACATGCATTAAAACATGTCAGCTTGCATAAAAAAGCATGTCAATGCACATCAATGGAAGACCCTACATATCCAGTGTTATGCATTTTAACCACTTGAGCTCTGGAATGCTTTACCCTCTTCATGACCAGAGAGTTTTCTTGCACTCAGCACTCATTCAGCACTGTGCTACTTTAATTGGCAATTGCAACATGAACGCAAATTAAATTTATATTATTTTTAACAACAAGAGTTTTATTTTGGTGGTATTTGATGACCACTGGGTCTTTTATTTTTTATTATATAAATAGAAAAAGACTGAATATTTTGAAAAAAACAATACTTTCTACTTTCTGTTATAAAGCCTATCCAACAAAATCAAATTTCCTCATACATGTAGGCCAAAATGTATTCTACTACATGCCTTTGGTAAAAAAAAAATCACAAGTATATATTATTTGGTTTGTATGAAAGTTATAGTGTCTACAAACTATGGTATATGTACTGGAATTTACACAGCTTTTACTTTTGGACTGCCTATCACATTTCTTGAGGTACTAAAATTCCAGGGCACTACAAAAACCCCTCAAATGACCCCTTTTTGGAAAGTAGACATCCCAAGGTATTTGCTGAGAGGAATGGTGAGTCCATGGAAGATTTTATTTTTTTGCCACAAGTTTATGGAAAATGAGAAATTTCTCACACATGCCATGGCAATATGTGGAATTACATCCAAAAACACATTCTGCTACTTGTCCTAAATATGGGGATAATTAATGTGTTTGCTTCTGTTCATCTCCATTACATGGGAATGGAAAGCAGGTCAGCCCATAGGAAGTACAAGGCCAGGAACATTTCTGTTAAGATCAACAAGTATTTTCTGTACAAAATTAAAAACTAAAAAATGAATGCAGCCACTAAATCTAAGGACTGGTAAGCTGCAATACATAACATTTTTATCCTTGTGTTTACCCACATGGAAGAAAAAATACATTTTTAAAATATTCTTCCCAAACATATTGACATATATTGAAATACTACAATTTTGGCCCTATTCAATATATTTCAAAATATATTTCAATAGATAAATTTATATATATATATATATATATATATATATATATATATATTATATATACTGTATGTTGAAATTTACAAAAAAATATGAAAAATATTTTTAAAAATACATTTTCAAATATACTGTATGTGCTTAAAAATACAAATCTACATTTTTGGAATGCATTTACAAATATATGTAAAAATATCTGTTAAAATGACTTTTTTATATGTTAAAAAAATCTTAAGAATATACATATTTTTAAAAATATTTTTCATATATTTTGTAATATATAAAAAAACGCATTTCAGCATGCAGTATATATATCTCCGATCCTCCCAAGACCTTCTGCTCTCTAGTTCCCATGTCACCTCCTCCCATGCTCGCCTCCAGGACTTCTCCCAAGCTTCTCCCATCCTATGGAACTCCCTACCCCAAACTGTCCAGCTATCTCCTAATCTATCCACCTTTAGACAATCCCTGAAATCCTGAAATCCTTTCTCTTTAAAGAATCCTATCCTGCTTTTACCTAGTAAACTGCCATTTATTTCCTCCATCAGCTCACCCCCCCACAGTTATTACCTTTTGTATCACTCAATCCTTCCTCCTAGATTGTAAGCTCTAACGAGCAGGGCCCTCTGTTTCCTCTTGTACCAAATTGTATTGTATTGTAATGTCTACCTTCATTTTGTAAAGCGCTGCGCAAACTGTTCGAGCTATATACATCCTGTATAATAATAATAAAAAAAAAGTGGTGGAGCTACCTGAATTTGCCACACATGTTGACAATGTTACCATAGTTAGCAGGTGTTATTAGGGTTATATTAAATTCTGCTAAATGTGTTTTATATTGGAAAATCAGACTGTAATTGTGATGTACAGTGGGGAAAATAATTATTTGATCCCCTGCAGATTTTAAATGATAGAGACAGAATATCAACCAAAAATCCAGAAAAAATATGATACAAATGTTATAAATTGAGTTTCAGTTCAGTGAGTAAAATAAGTATTTGATGCCCAAGCAAAACATGACTTAGTACCTGATGAAGAAACCCTTGCTGGCAAGCACAGAGGTAAGACGTTTCTTGTAATTGGTTACCAGGTTTGCACACATCTCAGGAGGGATTTTGGTCCACTCATCTTTACAGATCTTCTCTAAATCCTTAAGGTTTCTTGGCTGTCACTTGGTAACTCAAAGTTTCAGCTCCCTCCATAAATTTTCTATAGGACTAAGGTCTGGAGACTGGCTAGGCCACTCCATGACCTTAATGTGCTTCTTCTTGAGCCACTCCTTTGTTGCCTCAGCGGTATGTTTTGGGTCATTTTCATGCTGGAAGACCCATCCACAACCCATCTTGAGTGTTCTGGCAGAGGGAAGAAGGTTCTCATCCAAGATTTTACAATAAATGGCCCCGTCCATTGGCCCCTCAATGTGGAAAAGTCAACGTGTACCTTTAGCCGAGAAATAGCCCCATAGCAAAATGTTTCCACCTCCGAGCTTGACTGTAAGGATGGTGTTTTTAGGGTCACAGTCAACATATTTCTTCCTCTAAACACGGTAAGTCAAGTTAATGCCAAAGAGCTCAATTTTGGTCTCATCTGACCACAGCACTTTTTCCCAATCCTTCCCTAAATCATTTAGATGTTCATTTGCAACTTCAGACAGACCTGTACATGTGCCTTCTTGTGGAAGGAAACCTTGCGGGTGCTGCAGGATTTCAGTCCATGGTAGCGTATTATGTTACCAATAGTTTGTTTGGTGACTGCGGTCCCAACTGCCTTGAGATCATTCACAAGCTCCTCCCATGTAGTTCTGGGCTTATCCGTCACTTTTCTCTTGATCAACCTTATCCTATGAGGAAAAATCTTGCATGGAGGTCCAGATCAAGGGCGATTGATTGTTATTTTGTATTTCTTTCATTTGCAAATAATCGCTCCAACAGTTGTCTTTGTCTCACCAAGCTTCTTGCTGATGGTCTTGTAGCCCATTTCAGCCATTCCAGCCTGCAGGTCTATAATCTTGTCCCTGACGTCATTTGACAGCTCTTTGGTCTTGCCCATGGTGATATTAAGGTTTGAATGGAAGAGATTCTGTGGACAGGTGTCTTTTATACACACAATGAGTTGTCATTAGAAGCACCTTCTTAAATTGACAGGATTAACCTGTGTACCACATGAGCACATAGTCGACCTGTGGGAGCCAAAATTATTGTTGGTTGGTAGGGGATCAAATACGTATTTTACTCACTGAACTGCAACTCAATTTATAACATTTGTATCATGTGTTTCTTCTGGATTTTTGGTTGATATTCTGTCTCTATCATTTAAAATACACCTATGATAAAAAATTATAAACCTTTCATTTCTTTGCAAGTGGGCAAACTTACAAAATCTGCAGGGGATCAAATAATTATTTTCCCCACTGTATTATCAATTTCGGGGATACTTCTAAATTCTGGTCCCATTAGCAAGTCAGACAGTGATTATGTATGTCAATGTCTGGGATGCTTCTAAATTCTGGTCCCATACTCTAGGTACTGGACATGTGCAATTTGTTTAGTTACAAAGAACATTTTCAGTACTTGGAGATTCGGATGCATCCAAATATTCAAATCACAATAAGAATCAAATTTAACTAATCCAAAATAAATTATAACAAAAACAACAAATCAATTCATATTCATTTGTTTAATTCATTCGTGACTTCAGAGGGCTTTGTATGTTCAATAATATGTGTCACACTGTGTATTGTTATGACTGGTCAAAGCCAAAGTTGCAAAACATCAAAATTGCAAGCAAGTCAATTCAAAGTTTAAGTCACAATGCAAAGTCACACTGGAAACATAACGAGTTAATCTGAATCTTCCAAAATAATTTCCAAAAATAAGAATCAACTCAGAAGAACGAATATACAAAACAAATCTGAATATATGAAAACAACACATTCTAACACAACAAATACGATAAAACAAAATGATTGACTTAACAAATTAATTTGAAACGAAACAAATTTTTTTGTCATGCACATCTCTACTAGGCACAGAAATATATGAAATGTAAATCCTGCACATTTACAATTGTGTTTCCTTTGTTAATGTACAGAAAAGCTGCTCCACTTTATAACTGTAAATAGAGGCAACTTGCTGTGCGTGACAATTATATAATCATATCCAGAATATTTAAAATTAACAGTGGAATGTTTTTCTGCTTAATTTGGGGCACTAACATTTCTTTGTAAATGAAGACAGAGCACAAGAAGTGGGGAACAGTATTCACAAATAATTAAATAATGTTCACATAGGCAGTGAATAGCAAGGGCACCATTCCAAACAGATGGGAATTCTGTTTATTCTACAGCATTACTACTAAATGCCTAATCAAATAAATAAACAGCAGATAAGCAAAAATTTCCACATTTAAAGCCCGCAACATTATTTCATTTTCTTTTTTTTCAATTTTCCCTGCAATGTATAAGAAAAATGTTCAGTGAAAATTATAGAAGAAGATAATGTATTTTGGCAACTGCTGGCAAACACACATGTTCATAAAACAATTTGCATGGTTGCTGGAATGTTGACTTATCCATCATGGCAGAGCATAACTAGACCATTACTGATGAATGTATTCATGAGCATGGCTGTAACCTATTGAGAGGCACAAGATTTTGCCAGCTCAGGTTGATTTAATTATGGAAACATTTTCCAGCACTTAACTGTATGAATCAATATTTCTTGATCTAAATTTATACCTTTTTTTGTTCACAGTAGATTTTCAATGTGCTTGTTTAGGTACAGCAAATGTATTGTATATTCCCTAGAAGAAAATTCGGGGGTGAGGTGACATATTAAAATATAGTTGTTAGGCAAAAAGATTCTGAACAATGGAGGCTGCCATTGCTGAATTCTGCTTTTGAGAATGCTATTTCCCCAGCTGTCAGGTTGATGCTTTGGCTTCAGTGCTGTCTTAAATCTGAGAATAATATATAGAGGAAAACAATTCTGCTGCTTGTTTAGGTCTGGTTCACATATATGTGTTTTTTAATGCATTTTGTAGAAATGCACCACAGTCCATTGAACATGGTTTCCTATGGAGCAGCCACTGCTTTTTTTTTTAAAGGGTCAGGGACTTTAAACGCAACACAGTGTGTTTTTGGTTTAATAGACTTCAATAAGAGAATAGATTAGAAAAAACTAAAATACTTTACAAAAAATTGTGAGCAGCGATATGGTGACGTGAGTAGTAATCAACAAAGGCACTGTGAACATTTTGCCGAAAAAGAAATTTCCAATATGGTCACACAACTTTTCATATAGCCCATATACCATCAAAAACACATATGGATTTTAGATTATGGTTTGTAACATTGAAGTAATTATTATCAAATCCGGCAAAATTATTTTTGAATCCGTTCAAAATTTCAAATTCAAATAAACAAAACAAATTCCGGAAAATGAATTAAACGAATTTAACTAATTGAACAAAACAAAATTAGTCAAATAACAAATCAAAACAAAACGAAAGAAAACAAATTTTTTTCATTTTGCTCATGTTTATTTCATACAATTGTAGATTTGTTGCAGAACCTCAGCATAGTACTAAAATTTGGGCAATAAATACACCTATAAATTAATCAGGAACATAGGAAGGTGAACAGTTTAGGGTAGTTGGCCTTTTAAAGGGTGCCATTTAAAGTTGTGTAATGAACATAATGGTAATGTAGAGCAGAAGGAACCCAGATGAAGAAAAAGAAACTTTGCACGGATTCATGGAGGCGGTTAGGCAGAAAAACACTCAAAGCGTTACACAGTTGAGTAAGGGTTCAAGCATTCTGGACCCTAGACACCTTTCTCCTGGTATCAGAAAACTTCCTGATGCTAGTAAATGCTTTTACCTGTGTCAAGTGCTTCGACATTAGTTCATTTCAAGTGCTTAGGGCATTAGTTCTGGCCACTGAATTGAATTAATACTCAAGTACTAAATGTACTTAACGTTAAAACACATTTACATGCATCTCTACCATGTCAATCATTTTTCTGCCAAAACTTTTACTGCCTCTAAACACTGCTGCTCCTGACCTTTTGAGGCATGTCTGGAGTGCGGTAAAAGCATCCTTTCATATTAATTAGGTTTCTTTCCTGTACTCCCATGTGGAACAATCCACAATATATAGAACTGGATAAACTGGAGGGTTTTCATGACTTGAGGGATCGAGGCCTAAAATTTATATCTCAGCTGTATTAGGGAGTAATCCTAAAGTCCTTTTCACAACTGCAAATGGAATTTACATTTACACATAAGCATTTTTATCGATATCTTCAGCTACGCCATGCGGTACAGGCTCAGCCTTCGCTTTCTAATCTCACATTGACAGACTCAGTTTTTCTTAAGAATGTAACTCAGGCAACCCACAAGAAGGGCATGGTTTTTCGTGTATACTCCCAGCTGTTGTCTACAGCACAGGATCAAGCTAGTCTCCGGGGTAGGGTACATTGGTCCCAGGATATTGGAGAGTTTGCTGGAGATATCTGGGATGCTGCCCTGGAACCTGTTCTGGTGATTTCTCTTTTTCCCTCTCATAAATTGTCTCAATTGTTTATTCTCCATCGAGCGTATAGGACCCCTGTGCAACTGTACCAGTGAGGCAGGTGTGATTCACCTGATTGCCCGAGGTGTAGTGTCCAACAGGGCGATTTAATTCACATGCTCTGGTGCTGCCCAAAGTTACAAAGATATTGGAGTGAGGTTCTCCAGTTTATTTCTCTAGTATCGTAATATACTGTTCCCCAGGATCCCTTGCAATGTCTGCTGGGGGCACTGGACCAAGAACTGTTCCAACCAGTAGTGTATATTATGATATCTAGACTTTTAGATCTGGATAGGAGGTTGATAGCAAGGTACTGGTTATCGTTGGCTCCGCCGACTAGTAAGCAATGGATAGATTATGTTAATTTGTTATTCCCACGGAAAAAACTCACATACCAACATTGCAATGCTTATCGTAAGTTTCAGAAGGTATGGCAGATTTGGCTGGATACACCTGGGCTTGCCCCTCCTCAATTGATAGTGGACCGACTTATGCAGGTGTGACATTTTATATCAGGTGTGTAGCTCCACTTCTCCCCTTAGGAGAGATCATGTGCATCCCCCATTTTCTCTGATGAGATGTCTCGGGTGAACTGGATGTTGTTGTTGTGGGTTTTTTTTATTGATTAAGCATGTTTTTGGCTTTGTTCCTTTCCCCTCATTTATGTTTACATCTGGATGGGAAGGAATAAAAGGTAAAAAGGAAAAAGTAAGGTATTGTCTAGAAGACCTTGGATCCTTGTGGTCTCTGTTTTGATTGATTACTATTTCTGTTATTCTGTCCATTACGGGATCTGGCAATAAAAGTTGTTTGAAGTAGAAAAAAAAAACACTGCTGCTCCTAAACTCTGATAAAAGGCTATGTGTGCATGGACACATAGGCTTTTATTGAGTTGTGTTCAGGGGCTTTAGCAAAAAATGCTCAAAACTCCAAAAACGTGAGTTTAGGAGCAGCAGTGTGCATGGGGCCCTAACATGCGGCCCTGAAATGTTGCCAAACTCCAAAGGTATTGGATCTTTGCAAGGTTTTAAAGTGACATTTTGGCTAATTCGAATATGTTATCTGAATATAAACTATATTTATAAAATGTGGTGTTCAAAATCAGACTGGGGAGTTATAATATAGCAAAATATATAAAGGTTTTGGTATCAGGATGAACTTTAAAATGTAATCTTCCCACCACCTATAAAAGTAATTATCTCCATGCTTTTTTTTTTTTTTGGTGGCTTCTGTTATAAGTGGGATCCAGTTTAGGGATGTTACAGGTTACATAGATTCCCAGGTAACAAAATTCACATAGGATGTGGTTCAAAGCATGGGGAAGGTTACTTGATTTATAAGGCAAATCTGTGCCAGTTTATTGGAAAAACAGAGAACGTTACAAAAGTAAATATTTTGTAAAGGAGTGAGTTGTGTGCCACTGAATATATCAACTGATTTAAATTCTTGTATCAAATCTCCATGATTAGGAAAGTCCCTGCTCAAAACAGCCATCAGCACAACTGGCAAAGGCAAAAAAAAGTTTATACTTGGCATCTGTTTTTTATACCTGATGTAGGATGAGTATATAGGATTTTAATCCTAGTATATAAAGTGCTGATTACTATAAATAGCAATATATAACAGATAAATTCTAATAATGTCCAAATATATATATATATATATATATATATATAAAATGTCCAAAATATATATGAAGTCCTCCAAAGAACAGTCCACAGAATAATATCCAGCAAAGTGATAATCCCACTTATTCCTGGAGATCAGACTTGCTTCTGTTCTGTAGATGTTGATACAAGCCCTCTCAGCTTAAGACACTTAATAAAAGTCTTACTTGTAAGAGTTAACAATTGGATGGCAGACCCTTCCATATTGACTCTAGACCTGTCTTGCTTCTTCTTGGATGGGATAGCCATTTAACTGTTGATTAAGAGATACTTCACCATATTGTGTCCCACTCTCGTGGCCTGAGGTCCAGCCTCTCACATATTCTTGGCCTGAGGCCTTTTCCAGTCTGAGCTCTCTCTCTCACCACTGAACACCTGCAGCATCAGCTTCATGCGGTGCTGCAAAAGCAAGATGACATGGAAAACAGGCTTTGTCGATGCAATCTCTGGTTTGTTGGGTTGCCCTAGAGTGTGGAAGGCTCCCACCCGGTATCCTTCTTGGAGTTGCTACTCACTACTACCTACGGTAGGGAGGCGTTTTCCTCTACCTTCGTGGTGGAGCACGCCCATCGTTTGGCCTCTCGGCCTCCACCTAAGGGGGCCCCACCACGCACATTTATTGCTAAATTTCTTAACTACCGGGACCGTGACACTATTCTTTGTCTTACCAGGGAGAAGGGAAGTATCCCGTTCCAGAATGTTAGAATCACAGTCTTTCCTGACTTTTCGGCTGAGGTCCAAAAACATTGCATGCAATTCCTGGAGGCTAAGCGACAACTCCTAATCCACCATGTGTCCTATGCTATGCTGTTTCCTGCTAGACTTCGAGTTGTGGGGGATGACAAGGTTCATTTTTTTGAAGATCTAGAATCGGTATTGACCTGGTTGGATCAACGGACAGCACCTGGACCTGCTTCGGCCTGATGTACCCTTTCCTCCTTGTTCCCCTTATTTTTTTCTCCTTCCCCTTCCTGTTATTCCTGGGAAGACTTTTGTTATTATGCCTTATTTACCCCTAAGCCAAAGCTCTGTGAATATATCCTATTGTCTCTGTCTCCCCCAATTTTTCCTGCCTTCACCACCCCATTTCTCCTTCTCTTTCTTCTGGTATTTGTTCCTTTTCCCCTCCTTTTCTCCCTTTTTTCTTAACTTTTTTTTTTTCTCCTTTTCTGTTTTGTGTTTCAGTTTCAGCCCCTCTCTCCTTGTTTTCTACATCCCCTTTTTTGTGAGTCTTGGGCCTCCCCTCTCTAGATGTTTGGTGTCTCTGCTCTTCACTTGGTCCCGTTTTTTTCCTCTTCTCCTTTTTTTCTCCTTCAAGTCTTTCCTCTCTGCTATTCTTATGACTACTTTTTCTTTCCTCTCCCTCTTTTTCATTCTTTTTTTCTTTTCTTTCATTTGTGTTTTCTTTTTTTTTTCCTCTTCTTCTTTTGTTTTCTTTTACTATTTTTCTTTTTTTTTCTGCTTTTCTTTTTTATTTTATCTAATTTTTTTAATCTTCATTTTTTTTTTCTGCAAATGTTTCTCTTCTTATTTTTTCTTCTTCTTCTTTTTCTTTCCTTCTCCTTCCCACTTTCATTTTATTTTTTTTTCTATTTCTTCTTGCTGGGTTTATTTTTGTTTTTTTATTTTCTCAACGGGACACCTTGTAGCCTTGGTTGTTTACTGCTCTTCAGCAAATTATTCGCTTCCCTAGTTCCTGGAGTTCTGCTCCCATGCTCTGGGAGTGAATGTTCCTTTGTCCATGGACTTCAGCTATGGACGGAGCTGTGGTGTTTTTTGTTTTCTATTTTGTAACGATATTTATGTGTGATTTCCCTGGCCAACTGGAGCGGGATGTACTGTTTTGCTCCCTCTCTCATGTTGGTCCAGAGCCTATAGTTTATTTTCTCATTTGTTTCAATTGTTCTTATTTGTTTTTTATTATGTTGGCAAACTTGAGAGGACTATTGTGCTGTCCATTGTTGATTCCATGATCCCACTGTATACAATCTGCGGGGCTCAGTTACCTATATCCCAAATTGGTGTATGCTGGTACTCGGTACTGCCTTCTGATTTTATTGTATGCTCTGCTAAACGCCTGAGGATTCGCCTGCCCAATCTTTTACTTTTTATGGTGCCATGGCCTCTCTTAAATTTTTGACGTGGAATATCAGCGGTATGAGAGCTCGCCCTAAGTGGACTACAATTATGACCCAATTTAAATCGTTGCAGGCAGATGTGGCAGTCCTTGTGGAAACCCACATCACTGGTCAACTTCAGATTGCCCTTAGAAAACCCTGGATTGGTTGGCTGTATCAGGCTACCTATACCTCCAAGTCGCATGATGTTGCCATAGTGATTGCTAAGACGGTTTGTTTTCAGTTATTGACATTGCAGGCGGATCCCCGGGGTAGGTTTGTTTTTTTACTTGCTGTTCTTAATGATCTTGAACGGTTATTGGCATATTATATCCCTAGATAAACTAGATTATGACCCATCTGCTCCTACTCCATCCCATATTACCCGATTTGGTAGGCTTTTGACGGAATTTGCGCTGGTGGACACCTGGAGATATTTGCACCCCCCAAATAGGGCCTACTCCTGTTTTTCGGCCTCCTACTCCACGATGTCTCGTATAGATTATATATTTATATTTAAATCATTATTACCCATGCTGGGGGGGTGGGTTTTGCTCCTCGGGCATTGTCGGACCACGCTCCTTATTGGATGACACTCAGCCAGTCTTCTTCCTCCCCTATTTATATGTGGAGATTGAATCCTTTGTGGCTGACTGTTATCCCAAATCTGGAGGATGAGTACGCTACTTGGAGTAATTACTTTGCGTATAATGTGGGTTCAGTTGACTTTGGGTTTGTTTGGGACTCCTTTAAATTATATGCTCGTTGCGTTTTGGCGTCCCGTATCTCCAGATACAAATCTACATCTAGCCTGGCTGTTCGACAGGCACAGGAGCGTTTGCTCGACCTGGGACATTTATTTCAAGTGAACCCTTCGAGTGAGGCTTGTTCATTGGTCAGGTTACAGGCTCGTTTGGTCAATCATCTTCTCTTTGAGAAGGCTTAGCAACAAATTTCTTTACTAGGCAGACAATATTTGAACATGGAGAACGGGCTGGTCGTCTTTTGGCATACTTGGCCCATTTGGATCTTTGGCCCCCCATCATGATATCCTCAAAGAGCGTCTCAGGTGCTAATATCACTAACCCAGTTCTGGTGGCAGCGGAGTTTCGTAACTTCTTTTCTGATCTCTACGACTCATGATTCTCCGGATGCGCTCGCTGAATTCTTAAAAACCATACCATTCCCTATGCTTACCCCCCTCAGGTAGCTCTTTTGGAGGCTCCTATCTCCATGGACGATATTGCCGAGGCTCTGGCTCACCTGTCCCCCTTTTCAGGATTCATTAATTCCCCGTCTACATTCTTTATATCAATATATTTTTGATTCTGCCTGTCTCCCCAGTCCATGTGTGAAGCTTTAATTGTTCTTATCCCTAAGCCCAGAAAAGACCCCTTACTCCCTGAGTCATATCGCCCCATTTCCCTGCTGCAATTGGATATTAATATTTTGGCTAAGGCCCTGGCCTTGCGTTTAAATAAAGTCATCCTAAATTTAATTCACCCGGATCAGGTCGGGTTTATGCCAGCTAAGAATATGGCATTTATTCTGCGGAGGCTGTTCATGAGTCTACAAGCTACCCATACGGGCTCTAGGGTCGTGGTTTCCCTGGATGCAGCCAAGGCTTTTGACTCCGAGGAGTGGGGATACGTTTGGGAATGTTTACGTAACTTTGGTTTTGGGCCCAGGTTCCTTAATGGCTTAGACTGCTCTATCATGCCCCCATAGCTAGGGTCCTGGTGGGTGGTCGAGCGTCAGACTCCTTTCCCCTTTCCCGAGGCATGCGTCAGGGTTGCCCCCTATCTCCCTTATTGTATGCATTGGCAGTGGAGCACTTGACCATAGCTATTCGCCTACATCCTGGTATTCATGGTTTGCGTTCAGGCTTACTGACCGAGACGGTGAGCCTCTATGCTGACGACATGCTTTTGTATTTGGAGGACGCAGGCCATTCACTTGGGGCTGCTCTTGCACTTATTGAGGATTTCGGTTGGTTTTCCGGGCTCCGTATAAACTGGGGGAAGTCTCATATTCTCCTTTTAGATTTGGGTGCCCCCCACTAGTGAACAGGCTAGTCTCCCCCTGGTTAGGGTTAGTGCCATTACTTATCTCGGGATTGTGGTTTCTCGTGATGCCGCGGATTACTCCCGACTTAACTTGGAACCTCTTTATCCTATGATAAAGTCTAGATTGCAGGCCTGGGCCCATCTTCCCCTAGGGGTTATGGGACCGATCAATTTGATTAAGATGGTTCTTCTTCTTAAACTCCTCTATATTCTTTGGCAAGCACCTACATACTTGCCACTGCGTGTTTTTAAGTCCCTTGATTCTTTGCTTAACTCTTTTGTTTGGGCTAATACTAGGCACAAATTGTCTTGGCTCGCTTTAAAAAATCCCAGTCATTTGGGGGGTACCGCACTCTCGGATATAAATCTTTATTACTTGGCAGCCCAATTATCTAATTTTTTCCATTTGGACAAGGGAGATAGGAGTAGATACCTTATACTGGTGTGCGCCCCGGCTTTCTCCTGCGCTGTTCATCCCTTTCAGGTATTACTGCGGGGCATGCGGCATCTCGCGGCTGTGGGGGGCTGGAGAGGATTGTTGTACCATCACTGTAAGATTTGGTCATTGGCCTCTGGAAGGCTGCAGCTTCCGCATATCCATTCCCATACCCCTTTATAGGATAACCCGGATCGCCCTGAATTGCGTACACTTCCTGATTATGGTTTATGGATTGGCAGGGTATTCTGTATGTTTCCCAGGTGTTCACCAGTGCTGGAGTCAGATCTTTTCAAGAACTTTATGTTTTTTCGCTATCTCCAGCTCCGTCATGCTCTGCGGGCCCAGTTTGGTAATTCTGTTTTAAAATTTAATTCTAATTGTCTCTTGGATGTGATCCTGGGCACGGAACCTAAGAAACTCACATCCACATTCTACAATGCATTACTCTTACCTTCTGCATCATTATTGGCTTATTGCCTTAAAGCCCGCTGGGAGGTGGACGTGGGGGAGCTGGATGATGACATGTGGGAGGAAGTGTTGTCTTCAACTAAGATGGTCTCCCCGAGATTATTGGATCGCCTCACTCAGCTTTATATTATACAAAGAATCTATTTGACACCAATTCGAATGTCTAAATACAGGCCACAATATAGTCCACTCTGCCTTAAATGTGGAGACCCTGATAGTACTTTGTTTCATTTATTATGGTCCTGCCCCCTCATATGGGGCTACTGTTCCCAGGTGTTCCGGTTCCTTCATGATAGGAAAGGCTCTCCCCTCACCCTGTGCCCTAAGCAGTGTCTCCTTGGTCTTTTTCCTTGTTCAGAAACTGACAAATTTCAGACTCTTTTTTTGCATGAGACGCTGTTTGTGGCTAGACTTCTATTGGCCCTTATGTGGTTGCAGGCGCTGACACCTACATTTTCACAGTAGATAGCTGAGGTAAATAGTACTTTACCATATAAAAAGGTTGTTTATATGCATAGAGGATGCCCTGTTAAGTATCACAAGGTTTGGGGTAGATGGCTTGATTCTACATCTATTTGTGACGAGGAGGAGGTGGAATAATTATCCTTTGTAAACTTGTTAGGTTGGTTGCTCATATGTTGGTTCTCCTTTCCTTGCCTGTGGAAAAGGCTCTAAAATTTGTATACTGTTTTATTTGATTGTGCATTTGTCCTATGGGTTTTTTTTTCTTTTTATTGTTAAATGTGAAATGTGACTGCATATTTGTTCCTCTCAATAAAAAAGTTTGCTTAATTAAAAAAAAAATGACTCTCTTGTTGCCCAACTGTGGCATCTCACAGGATGGGACCTAAAAGACATGACGGATCCTATTCATAAACTTTTGGCCAACCCAGACACAGACCTCATGGCGTTGCTCCACCTAGAACTAGGACTCCCTAATATACTAGCACACTGCCCTACAGTGCTCTTATCATTAAAGGTTTGGAAAGCTCTAAAACAGAGTCTTCAGGAGACTGGGTATTTTAAAAGCATGCCATTATTGTGTAGCAAGTCTTATTTTGAGGTTGAAGGAACCGATCTTAATAAGTACAATAATGTCTGAGGATAACAAAAAGGATATCTTCTCACATGTATTCTCCAACCTTCTTTCACTGTCACAAAACCCAGCACAGTTGCCTTGTAGGGGTAAATGGGAGTGCGAAGAAGGGGAGATAGAAGGTGAGAGATAGGATAGTGTTCTGGCATCTGTACCACTAGTTTTAGTATCTACTGCTCATATGTGAACACAACTATTTATTCTACATCAAACATATAGAACACTAATTCATCTATTCAAATGAGGAAGAAGGGACTCCCTCATTTGTCCCAAGAGAGGATGGGGACTTGATCCATATGTTCTCGAGATTTACAAAATTATTCAGATATTGGAAAGATATTACTAGCATTATATCTTCAATTTTTGCAGTTAACATTCAACATCATCCCTTTGGATGTATTATTATAAGTATGTACACCCGACACCTATATAGCACATACTAGACTTGCCCGTGGACTAATAGCAAGGCAGTGGCTCTCGCCCTATCCCCCCACACAACATTTCTGGGTTGAACGGGTCAACTCTGTACTCTGTACTATTATGAGAAAAGTTAACCTATCAACCTAGAAATTCTACTAAGAAATATTTGAAGATCTGGCAATATTGGTTGGATGCACCAGGTTTGGCTTCACCACAAATAGTCCTTCATAGATTTCTACAGATTTAATGTTCCATCCTACTGGTTGGAATGTATACAGAGTCATACCCCTTATAATTTCTGGGAGACCAGTTTGAATACAAGACATTTCTAGGACCAATAGAGTCCTTCTCAGGCTATAAGGTAATCAAATAAAAAAGAGACAAGATAGTGGAATTTGGGTATGCTATGATGTGTCTTTAAACATTCCATTTCAAGTGGTTTTGTTTTGCTTTGTTTAATTCCAGTTATATTATACTGTATATGTAACACACACACCTAACCATGCTATGTCATTTTGCCAAGATATTTGTGGGAGAATCCTGCACAATTTGTGCATAATTGTGCTAATAACAAAGTACTTGATGAAGGAAAACAAATTTACACTTTTAGGATTGTCAGATTACTGTTCCTCTGCTGCATTGATTCCTTCCTACATCCTTCACATCCCTTCTGTATCCTGAAGTGAAATAAAACTGAAACCACTATGCACACCAGGAACAAGGAATCCAACATTCCTGGAAACGTCAGACTCAGAAGTTTATCTGCAATACTGAAGTCATACTCAAGTCAAACCAGCAAGTTAAGTGAGTGGTTGTGCTCATGTACTGTATGCACTAATATCTATATAGAATCCTAAGCCACAATCCTTAAGGTTCCTAATGTTCTCCAAATTCTTATGACCCCCTTTTGTAACTAGTGCTAAATGTCTGCTGTAGTTGCATTTATGTAGCTGTCTTCTTATAGTTGTTAGGTACTGTTTACTTGCACTGTGATTCATAGATTTGATGGTGGTGATGTTGAAAACGTAAGACTATAAAAGGGCCAGCTTGTCCTAGCCGCTTGTGTGTGGTTTAGCTCATCGCTCAATAAAACCCTTCTGTTTAATTAAGACAAATGTCAAACAGTTGTATGAGAAACCTGAAGCTATCATATGGAAGTGTTTTGCTGTGCAAAATCTTTTTTAGGATCTTTTTTTTTTTTAAATTGCTAGAGGGAGCACAATAGTTAATCATTATTTTAAATCATTAAATGTGAATGAAATAGACTAGCTGGAAACAATTACACCAGTAAGAATGGATAACTGCAATTAAGGAGACCCTCAGTTCCGAAACACATTTGCGTAATGGTTAAAGAGAAATGGTTTTCATAGCTTCTTTTTAGCAACCATGGTGTGAAGGGTAATTAAACAGAAACGTATTAACTAAATGCAGAAGGAAAAAATGTTTGTTCTTTTGTTTGCTTCACCTCTTGCTCTGAATAAAGCATCCCTGTGACCTCTGCCATGTTTGATTTATAAATGAAAGCAAGGGCTAGGAAAATAATGATAATAAATAGCTACCATAAAGAGGTTTGAAGAGTGATATAAACCTATGCATAGTATTCAATATACAGGGCTAGTTTTCAGTACACAGATGTCCTTTTCAATCATTTCAATGACCAACTCCCGTATATAAGCCAACAGAAACAACATACCAGAGATTGGAAATCCACATCTCTCTGCTGTCACCGTTCAAATGAGTTGTACATGGATTCTATCAATGAACTTGAAGAACTGGTGAGTGGTATGAATCACATTTTCTCTTTTGTTATTAATGAACTGTGCTACAGTATCTATCAGAACACCAAGCTTTGATTGTCTGGAAAGAAGGCTTAACAACTGTGTTCCTGGACACTGCAATAAATTTTCCTCAGTATCTTCATGTACCTATATTTAAGTGTAGATGATGACATTAATTCTTAAAGGACATCTGTACTTTTATACAAACTTTGCTCCCTCAGCTGCTTATTTCCAGTATCTCAGTTGCAAAGCTGTGGTCTGTTTTACTGTTTACTCCACGTACTGTTTACTGCTGGTCTAATTAAATTATATTCAGCTCTTGCCATGCTTGTATCTTCATAGGCTTGAATGGGCCATGTATTGAGTACAAGGCAAATAATGGAGGGCGCTGCTTGGTGATGGAGGTAAGAAAGCAGATGTGGAGAGAGGGGTTAGTGTAGTTTAACCTGCAAAGGGAAAGGGGGGAGGGTCAAGCTTTACATAAAAGTATACCAGTAGCTAGAGATAAAACTTTTTTTGGAAGTTTTCGATGCAGCAGGAAAGGGTCAGATGTTTGAGGTTCTGCTGGGAAAATAAACCCTCACTATTTGTCCTGGTGACCAGTATCACAGTGACTAAAAGCTATGGAAATTGTCATTGCAATAGGAAGACATTTGAGGACAATGGGGACATTATTTGAGGAGACAACTGCCTAAGAAATTGTTTCCTTCACTTCCTATGAGATTTCTTTCCACTTCTGCTGTGTCTATGGTAGAGGAATCAAAAGGAAATGTTCCGATTCGGCCACAGAGGACAAACAAACCTGTCAGGCATTTTAACGCTTTATCACTCTACATGAAAACATTCAGGATTTCTTACTGTGGTTTAAAAATGATATTAAAGGCATTACTTAAAAAAATCCCACATCGGTGCTTCTGGCTCCCTTCTGCTAAGTGCCCCCACAGCAAGCAATTTGCTACGGGGGCACCCAAGTAGGCTCACTCCTAAGCCACTGCCCTATGTGTCCATTCACACAGAGAGCTGCGGCTTGGCCCCACCCACCTCTCTTCATTGGCTCACTGTCTGTGAATGACAGCATTGGGAGCCAATGGCTTCCACTGCTGTCTCAGCCAATGAGGAGGAGAGCTTCCGGAGAGGTGAGGCTCTTGTGCACATCGCTGGATTGCAATGGGGCTCAGGTAAGTATTAAGGGGGCGGGGAGGGGGGCTGCTGCACGAAGAAAGTTTTTTACCTTTATGCATAGAATGAAAAAACCTTGAGTCTTTACAACCACTTTACATCTTGATCTCATTGTATAGCTCACAAGAACATGTATCTTAGAATTTAGAATTACCATTTGTTTGTTTATAGGGGAATATTTATTAAGCAGTGTACATGACATTCACTAATCATTCAATGTCTATTCAATATTTAGTAAATATCACATCCACACCTTTATAAATATGGTAATGAAGCCTGTGAAAGAAGTTGTGTCTAATAATTTACTGACAACAAATAATTTTTTTCTGAAAATAAAAAAAAAAAGAGTGAACTGAGGTTCAGTCTTTCTTTTCTTTGCCACAATGTTCCAATGCCACATAAAATTTGAGTTGAAGCTCTTATCTCTGTCTTGCTACCCTGAAACAGTGTGTGAGAAATGAAACAGTGTATGCCCAGACTTCATGAAACATGCTATATGACGATTGCCAGACTACCCCTAGCATTAGCAAGGTTTGTTCCATCTATGTTAAAAAGTGTCATCCTTGGATAAAGTAAGGTTACTTTATGTCTTGGCCTTGAGCATTGCTTACATTATTAAACCATATAATCGGATATGTGTAAAATACTTGTGGTTTTGCTCCTTCTATAGAGGAAATAACCACCCAGGATAATAAAATAAAGGAAAACTGAATGTATGTAAGACAGGAAAATACAATTAATTGCTTTTCCTCTCTGTAGCCGCTCTCCTAAGGAAGCTTTTTTTACATTTCACAGTGATCATTTATAGGTTAAAGGGCATTTCCATTATACCATAAAATGACAATAGGATGTACAAATAAACTTTTAAAGTGACTTACAGAATTCTTTAGGCAGTTCAGTTTTTTCAAAGATAAAAGTCCAATTGTTTAATAAACTTCTGTGCGAGAAAGAAGAAAAAACATTTTGGTGGTGTTTGCAGGCTAGGGGAAGGAAACTGCTAGGGAAATTAGCTCAGCAAGGGTTTTGACAGGAAAGGGTTAAAACTAGTGGTGCACCGAAATGAAAATTCTGGTGCCAAAACCGAAAACGAATATTCAAAATGCACTTGGCTGAAAACTGAAACTGAAATGCGCAGTTTTTAAAAATTAATATATATTATTTATAAAAAAATACTTTGATTAAAAAAAAATATATATATACCCCAATTTTTTTGAAAAATATGAAAAAAGATGTTACTGTGAGTAAATAGATACCCAACATGGCACGCTTTAAAATTGCGTACGCTCGTGGAATGGCACGAAACTGCAGTACTTAAAAATCTCCATGGGTGATGTTTTAAAATGTCTACAGGTTAGTAGTGTAGAGTTACAGAGGAGGTCTAGTGCTAGAATTATTGCTCTTGCTCTGACGTTCATGACGATACCACATGTGTTTGGTTTGAACACTGTTTACATATGTGGGCATGGCCAACGTATGCGTTAACCACTAAGTGCGAGCACGGGGGGACGGGGGCACTTTAAACTTTTATTTTTAAATGTATTTAATTTTTTTTTTTTGCACTGTCCCATTAAAAAAAAATGTAATCCCTTTTATTCTTATCACAAGAAATGCATGCATCCCCTTTGATAGAAATAATTAGTGACAGGTGCTCTTTATGGAGAGATATGGGGTCAATAGGACCCCACATCTCTCCTCTGCAATGTAAAGCATTAGATAAAAAAAAAAAAATGGCCAGAACAGGAAGTGACATTGCTCCGGTCCTCCAAGGGAATAGATACAGTATGAGTGGTGGCCATCTTTCTTTCACTTATCACTATGCCCAGCACCGGGATCAATGGTTTCTCAGGTAAGGCTGAAAACTACCGAGCGGGAGTCGGCGGCGAGTGGTGGGCGGCGAGGGGCGGGGTATTTCGGCACCTGTATCTGTGCTTTTTTTCATTTCAGCCAACGGCCGAAAGGGGTGTTTTTGGACGAAAAGTTTTGGCCACCGAAATTTCAGTGCATCCCTAGTTAAAACTGGAAAAGCAGAATGGGTTTTAATTCCAGTAACACCTTAGTAACACTTTACACATGTGAGTTGATATGAACACTGATGTGAATGGAGACTTTAGCAGGCCATACATGGGCCGAATTCCGAACGATTTTTTGATTGAAAGCATCGTTTGTTCTGTAATCCAATGGTGCCACCAATGATTTAAAAAATTGGTAGTTTTTCACGAATTTTTCAGCATGCCCGATAAACAAAATGGGGAGGAACCACAAAAATTGGCCAGTGCCATTGCCCCACTAACAAAGCTAAAATCGGCCGATTATTCTTAGGTCCGATTTTTGAACGAAAAATCGTTTGAAAATCGACCCATGCATGGCTGGCCTTAATAGATCCAAATCAGTCTGTAACCATACAATGTGAATCGTCATCATGCAAGAACATCCATTTCATTTTTAACTTAATGAATAAATGATTGAGGACCTCCTTTTCAATGACAAGCAGAAAAACAAAGATTAATTAACATTTTATTTTAGTTGTGTATCTGTCAACACCACTCAAAGGATATGGTACCTTTGAAATTTCTGTGCGTTTTAATTTATGCCTTGAATCGACATGCATGAAATCTTTCAGTTTGTGCCTCTTCAGGTAGTTTGACACTAAAAGACTGTGTCCTCCCAGTTGGAAAAGTGTGTGATGAAATTCGGGTCCTGGGCCAATTGAGTGTGACTGAAGAATTATATGAAAACAAAAAGCAGACAAAAACATTTGATCAATAAATAATTAAAGGAACACAACAGCTAAGAATTGCAAATCTAACATTATTCTTTTATTTCTAATGCAAGCAGAACAGTTTGTAATATATACTTACTGCACTAAGATATTAATTTAATTATGCTAACCACAAAACCATTATTCAGCCCAACTGCAACCCCTCTAGAGCTGCCCAAACACCCAGATTTTTTCACATAAACATTAAAGGAAAAGTACAGCCAACGCTTTTTTGGATCACAGGAGTGCAGTTCGTTCTGTACTCCTGTGACCCACTTTCAGCTGACAGTGGGCTGAAGCTCGCTGTCGGCTGTCATCACTCAGCCAGTCCAGGCTGGGGAAAGATCACAACTTTAAAGTCGGGATCCACCCCACCTGGCTCAGACTCTCAGTGACAAGATGAGAGCCTGAGGTAGCCGTTCCCTCCACAGCTCAGCGCCCAGGTGAGTGCAGGGGGCAGAGCAGATGGCGGTGACTGACAGTCACCGCTCTCTGCTCAGAGCAGCTGTGAGAACTCAGCAATTAGTGGTCACGTGATCGCTCAGTTCTCGCCCTTAGAGTCGACAGGAGACAGGTCCGATGCTGCATCCACCTAGATAAGTATAATTGGGGGTGGGGGGAGAAAAGCCCATACTTCTCTTTTAAAACAGTCTTTCTTGTTCAGAAATCTGCATATTTAATGAAAAATGACCAGTGGTGTAGATTTGTCCATGTATAAAAGTGAAACCAATTTGCTAATTTAGGTTTTTCATTATATAAGTAATCTACGCTTCAATTTTTAAGGTCAGATTTTAGTAAATAACCCCCTTAGGATCTCTACAGTATATAATAATACATATATAAATGTGTAACCTATTTGCTAGTTTACATTTCTCATTATATAAGCAATCTGCTCTTTAATTTTGTAAGGCCTGATATAATTTATACTGTGTTTATAAATGTATTATTATATACTGTAGAGATCCTTAGGGGTTTATGTACTAAAAATGGAGCATGCAAAATCTGGTGTAGCTCTACATAGAAACCAATCAGATTCCAGGTTTTATTGACAAAGCTTAACTGAACAAGCTGAAGTTAGCAGCTGATTGGCTACCATGCACAGTTGCACGAGATTCTAAGTGCATCAGTTTTAGTAACTATCCCCTTATGTGTTCACTTTTATATTGATGATGCACTGATGATTTCTCTGGAAGCTTCACACTTATTTGAATGTTGCTTCTACGGTTGCAGCAGAGACATGTAGGTTTGGTTGTTTGCAGCCCTTTGAGCCCATTTGGCTTCCCTGGGTAGTGCTTCAGAAGAAGTGGCTTATGGTAATGGTTGCATTTTGACAGTGGATACACCTGCAGTGATAATGACAGGGGAGAATAGCTTGATGTAAGAAGGCAGTATGAGAAACAAAAGTAGAAACAGCAATTGAATGCTTGAAGCCTTTCTCGCACACAGAATGAGTAATTGCCAGCTGTGGTCAGCTGAGTGCAGTACAGGGATGCCATTTAAGGTGACTTATGTGATCTAGGTAACTGAAGATTAGTGCTCTCAGTCCTAACATGCTTTACCTGTCTCTGCACAGGAAGCAAGCCTAAGGTCCCTTTCACATGTAATCAGCAAGGAATCTGTCCGCTGATCCCCTGCTGATCAGAGCAGAGCAGGCGGATGACAGGTCCATGTCCACTCAGTTCTGCAGAGTGGGGACAGACCAAGCTCTGCTCTATGGGCAGCTAGTTGTAAATGGACTCTGATGTCCATTTACACTCTACTTCCCTCTGATCTATTCCACCTAGATGGAGGGGAACAGATCCCCTTCCAATTTGTTTTTTTAGCGGAACGGATCAGATTGTAGGTAGGTGGGTGTAAACAGACACAAGTCTGTTTACACCCACCGGTTCATAGAGGTGAATGGAGGATCCGATCAGGTCAGCCTTAAAAACTGACAGGTGGACCTGATCGGACCCCTCATATGAAAGGGGCCTAAGTATGGTGAGTACACACATTAGGGATCAATTAAAACCTTTGCATTGAAGTAATTGTGAATGACACCCCAATGCGCCTCCACAAAGCACTTGCATTGTAATGCACTGCATTACCAAAAATGTAACACAATCTGTTGTGGTGTGTTTGGTAGCCTATACAAATTAACGTGTAAAATAGGATATAGACACCAAGGAGGACTGCAAGTCTATGAGCAACCAGAATCATTATACAGCACATATGACTCTTATCTAACCTAAGAGTCCAAGTAATCTGGTGAATGACTGGGAGCACTGGAGGGGAGCACCTTATTTGCACCATTATTTGAACAAGTAGCACCGTACACCGTACCGTACAACAAGTAACCTGTTCCCACCAGGCCAATAGCAGAATGATGGCCAAGTGGGACTCTCGCCAATCCAGGTGGGCGTCATCTGACCAATCACAGTAGGTCACATGACAATTGTAAACAATGGATGGCTTCTTTTCATGCCATTCATTGTATACAATTGTGTCACTAGCTGTGATCGGTCACAGTGATCACATGTACAGACTGGGCCAATCACAGCCCATCTTTGTCATGTGATTAGCTGTGGCCAATCACAGCTAATCATAACAAAAAACCTGAATGAATCGATTTCACTCAGTTAAATGTTTGCATATAGCAAATAAATTCTTTGCTATAAGTAATCATAATGTGTTAAAAAAAATACTGATTACTTCCTTAGAGTAGTACAATGTTAATATGGTAACATTATATTACACTGGCTACAGTTTATTACGAAAAAAAATCTTAAAAATAAAAAAAGTAATAAAAAATAAAAATAAAATATTATTTATTTATTTTTTTGGGTACTGTCATTAGCCAGTGTCCCTGATCACCGCCACACCAGTTATATGATGCCACTGTACTGCACTAATGACAGTATGTAAAAAAATTTGCAAAAAACTACAACTTCAAAAAATTTGCCATGCCTCTTACTAAATACCTTGGACTGTCTACTTTGCAAAAAGGGGTCATTTCGGGGATATCTGTACTGTCCTGACATTTTTGGACCTCAACAAATTAGATTGGCTATCACTACTTCACAACTGATCGATTTTCAGATATATACCATTATTTGTGAACTCTACAACTTTCCTACAGACTAAATAATAAACACTGATTTGAGTTATTTTCATGAAAGAAATGTAGCAGAATACATATTGGCCTAAATTTATGAAGAACAATTACTTATTTGCAAAATTTTATAACGAAAACAAAGAAAAATGTGAGATTTTTAAACATTTCTGGTCTTTTTTCGTAAATTTAGCAAAAAAATAAAATCCCTAGTGGTGATTAAATACCACCAAAAGAAAGCTCTAGTTGTGTGAACAAAATTATAAAAATTTAGTGTGGGTACAGCATTGCATGACTGCACAATTGTCATTCAAAGTCTGAGAGCACTGAAAGCTGAACATTGGCCTGGGCAGGAAGGGGGTGAAAGTGTCCGGACTTGAAGTGGTTAATAATGGCATGAAGTGCTAAGCTGCGGTTTCTAAAGCGAGCAAAATCCTCTCTTGTATTAAAAGAGGTACAGACTACAGAGAGAGAGATATCATATTACCCCGGTACAAATCATTAGTAACACCTCATCTGGAATATACAGTTCAATTTTGGGCACCAATTCACAAAAAAAACATCGGGGAACTGGAGAAAGTACAGAAAAGGGCAACCAAACTGATAAGATGCATGGAGGAGCTCAGGTATTGAAGAGGTTAAAGATGTATGGTTGCTTGTTACACTTTGAATGCTTGAAGAGACAGAGACATGGACTAATTTGAAGAACTTTATTTATTCATTCATTTATTAATTTGTGCATTTATTCATGATAATTGTAAATGTTCATTCATTTATTTTTACTGCTATTTATTGATCTATGGTTCACATTTGCACATGTGGCATTGACAAATGATTGCACAGACCAGGCAGCGCCTAAAATTACAGTTATCTTAAAGGTATAGCATTTTATTAGAGCTGCAGCCAGTCATATATCATATTATATATGATAGAGGACTTTTCACACATATAACGTGGTCCTCAGTGTGGGTATGCAATAGTATATATAAATGAATGAGCTGCCTTAACAGAACACCCATGCATTAAACGCACTGGAATGGAACACCCTGGTGAATATACATGTAGAAAAAGAAGAGATTGCTCATAAAAAAGGCAGGACACTCAACTTAGTTATGCAGAGCAAGAAGTATTTAGGAAACTATCAATTTTTCCTATAATTAAGACATCTGATTATTAATTATTTTAAGTGCTTTTGTTGTTTCCCCTCATGTTTTTTATCTTGATTATTAACATACATATACAGTTTACTGTATGCTTTTGTTGGTTTGAAACTCTGAGCTATAGTGTTTTTTTTGCAGTTATGATGAAGCATAATAATGCAAGTCTCTTTCTGCCATTTTTTCTTTAATAATTTCTATTTACTATCTTATTACCTGAATCTATTGTAACTCATTTAACTGAGTTTTGAGTTTTCCTAAACATTTTAATTAGTTATTAAAACCATGGGAAGACTAGGGCAGAGGGGAAGGGGTCATGTTCAGGTCCTTCTCCCAACAGCAACCTATACAAATGCTATAGGAGGATATTTTTCTCTGCATGTTGTGTGCCAAGTGGAGTTTTGGGAGTGACAGGCAAATGCTTTGGAGTCTTGACATGTGGCTTTCTCTGTTCCTTTGGAGAGTCTGCTTCCTATAAGGAGTTGGACGCAATACTGTATGCAGACAACAATGAGTGCTGCATTTGGATGATTTAACTATACAGATACAGATTTCCAAAACTGCAATTTTCATTTCAGACTGTCTAGAAGCTGCTTTGAGAAGGTGGTTTCATAGTCAGTACTATGTACATTAAACCACCTTCTAAAAGTTGCTTCCAGATGATTTTATTCATGTTAAAGTAATAGTACTACCCAAAAACCAGATGGACCCTATTCTGAAAACTCAAGAGGGTGATACAGAGAAATGCTTACCTGAAGCTGAAGCAGCCAGCTTAAGTAAAAGCATTCAAAGATGAGTTAACTGGCAGAGAAGGGAACAGGTTTAGAGCTAGATTAGTACAGGTGGTGCATATTTTGAGCTAGATTAGCACAGGTGGTACAGGTCTTGAGCTAGATTAGCACAGGTGGTAAAGGTCTTGAGCTAGATTAGCACAGGTGGTACAGGTCTTGAGCTAGATTAGCACAGGTGGTACAGGTTTTGAGCTAGATTAGCATAGGTGGTACAGGTCTTGAGCTAGATTAGCACAGGTGGTACAGGTCTTGAACTAGATTAGCACAGGTAGTACAGGTCTTGAGCTAGATTAGCACAGGTGGTACAGGTCTTGAGCTAGATTAGCACAGGTGGTACAGGTCTTGAGCTAGATTAGCACAGGTGGTACAGGTTTTGCGCTAGATTAGCATAGGTGGTACAGGTCTTGAGCTAGATTAGCACAGGTGGTACAGGTCTTGAGCTAGATTAGCACAGGTGGTACAGGTCTTGAGCTAGATTAGCACAGGTGGTACAGGTCTTGAGCTAGATTAGCACAGGTGGTACAGGTCTTGAGCTAGATTAGTACAGGTGGTAGCATGCTTTCAACTGCAACAACTGGTGCAGGGGATACAGGATTGAAGTTGAGTCAGTTGGCGCAGAAAGAGACAGACCTAAAAGTATAATGGATGGAATGAGTGTGAATGGGCCTGAAGCTGGATCAAGAGTTGAAACAAGTTTGAAGATGGAGCTAGGACAGGATAGGTGAGAGCATAGACTATCTGGTAATCAAATGTCAAAGGAAGAGGATCCAAAGATGGATTATTTAATAAAGGCAGATCTTGTCTGTTTGTAACAGTCAAAAACAGATCAGATGATATGGCTTAAAGCAAGTCTTAAACTGGATTTGACAGAAAGAAACAGGTTAGAAACTCAACAACATAAATATATAGAAGCTACAGTATCAAAACTGTCTACTGTATAAAAGGGGTGCCATTTAATACAAGAGCCATAGAAATGTAGACGAGTGGCAGAAAAAAGACTAACTGGTTCATCGAGTGTGCCAAAACTGAAGACTGTTGGCTTTGAGATCATTTTGAATACAGCTAGTTTCAAAGCAAGCTTAGGAACCACTGACTTTGATGCAAGTTTGAGAATCACAGGATTTGGCATGAGCATCACTGATCACTTTTTTTTGTTCGTATTTTAACATTTTGATTGACTCACTACCTTTTCCTGGAACTATTCTTTCAGTAATAAAAAAATACTTTCTAAGGTTAGTTTTGAACTTTCATCCTGCTAGTTTGAATTCATGTCCTCATGTTATTGATCTTAGCTTCATATTGAAAATCCCACCCCCCTAAGCCTTATTCATACCATTAATGTATTTAAAGGTTTCGATGATTAGTCCCCTTTCCCTTATTTTCTCAACGCTGTACATAATAAAGTGGAACTTCACTTTCTCAATCAACATTAGCTATTTTAATCCTTATGCTGCTAGCATTAGTAAATAGATAGGAAGGTACAGTTGTGACCAAAATTATTCAACCCCCAATGCTGTAAAGGGGTTTAGGGACTATAGTGTACATTTGGAATTGTATTCAGAATCAAATCCTACAAGGACGTTGTAACTACCCAAATGCAACTAAAATGACATCAATTGTTTATGTAATACAGTAGTAAATGGTTCTTATGTGGTTTCTTCATTGCCACAATTATTCAACCCCTTAAAGACTACCACTCTGAAGAACAGAGGTTCATACAGGTGCTTTCCATCAGGTATTGAAAACACCTGTGGATGTCACCGAGCAGCAATCAAGCATAATAAGCACCAATTAGGCAGCTTTAAAATGACTGTGATACTCAGCTCCTTCTAGACATTTACTGGTGTGGTTACAAACATGGTGAAGGCAAGAGAATGGTCCAGGAAGACAAGAGAAGAGGTGATTTCTCTTCACAGGAAGGGCAATGGCTATAAGAAGATTGCAAAGATGTTAAACATACCAAGAGACACCTTAGGAAGCATCATTCGCAAATTCAAGGCAAAGGGCACTGTTGAAACGCTACCTGGTCGTGGCAGAAAGAAGATGCTGACTTCGACTGCTGTGCGCTACCTGAAGCGTAGAGTGGAGAGAAGTCCCCGTGTGACTGCTGAGGAACTGAGAAAAGATTTGTCAGATGTGGGTACAGAAGTTTCAGCCCAGACAATAAGACGCACACTGCGTAATGAAGGCCTCCGTGCCAGAACTCCCAGGCGTACCCCCTTGCTGTCTCCAAAGAATAAGAAGAGTCGACTGCAGTATGCCAAAAGCCATGTGGACAAACCACAAAAGTTGTGGGATAGTGTTCTGTGGACTGATGAAACAAAATTAGAACTGTTTGGGCCCATGGATCAACGCTATGTTTGGAGGAGGAAGAACAAGGCCTATGATGAAAAGAACACCTTGCCTACTGTGAAGCATGGTGGAGGGTCAATCATGCTTTGGGGCTGTTTTGCTTCTGCAGGTACAGGGAAGCTTCAGCGTGTGCAAGGTACCATGAATTCTCTTCAGTACCAGGAGATATTGGATGGAAACGTGATGCAGTCCGTCACACACCTGAGGCTTGGGAGACGTTGGACCTTTCAACAGGACAATGATCCCAAGCATACCTCCAAGTCCACTAGAGCATGGTTGCAGAGGAAAGGCTGGAACATTTTGGAGTGGCCATCGCAGTCACCAGACTTAAATCCGATTGAGAACCTCTGGTGGGACTTAAAGAAAGCAGTTGCAGTGCGCAAGCCTAAGAATGTGACTGAACTGGAGGCCTTTGCCCATGAAGAATGGGCGAAGATACCCGTAGATCGCTGCAAGACACTTGTGTCAAGCTATGCTTCACGTTTAAAAGCTGTTATAACTGTAAAAGGATGCTGTACTAAGTACTAAGATTGAATGTCACTTGGGGGTTGAATAAAACTGATAATGCTGTGAGCACAGAAAAGACATTTGTGGTTATTTCATTATAACTGTTATGTTATATTTGTCTGACCTACAAGTGCCTCTTTAATGTAAATGTAAGCAAGATGACTGAATGATCAAAAGCAATGTCAAACTGGCCAAAACACTCAATTTCAGTGGGGGTTGAATAATTTTGGTCACAACTGTATATTATATTTACTTGTTTTGACCTAGGCAAATTATGTCATTAACCTCCCTGGCAGTATTCCCGAGTGTAGCTTGGGGTAAAGTTTCAGTACCACAAGTGGTAACCCCGAGCTACACTCGGGCTTACCATGCGGAGCTTCTCCGCGATCCCTCGATCACTTACCTTGTCCTGCGCTCCCGCGATGTCCCTCCTTCAGTGTCCCTGGCAATGTAATCCGGCGGATGCCAGCATCTGTCATCTGGGTTCCGTCCCCTGCAAGCGTCGGGACGCACAGGGGGACGGAACGGCGGGAAATTTGAAAATGACAAAAAGTGACATTCACTAAAATCACATAGTATAACATTACTGTATCAAACCATTTCACATACATTTTGTCCCGAGTGCTTTGTCCTGTGCCCTGCCTGCATTTTTACTGTTCTTATTGCCTGGAAACTGAGAAAAGTCCATGGCGTCCAAAAAGCGTCCCTTTAGGTCAAAAGCGGTTTTAGACCAGCTAGAGAACAGCGATAGTAAATCAGAACCACTTGCAGAATTGAGTGATAATGATTTGTGTGGAAATTTGTCATCAGACACTGAAAACGATTTTGCAACTTTGCTCAGTGATGTGCGAACTTGGCGCTATATTTGAAATTTCAGTGTTTTTGGTTTGATTATATTATTGAATTAAATGTATTATTATTATTATATTATTATATTTTATGATTATTTATTAAATTATAATTTATGATTTTGTGTTTCAAATTTTAACATACCCGGGATGTTTACTAGACTCTTGTTCGGACAGATTTGAGTGAGTTATTCCTAAACATTACAGGCTCACAATAAAAAAAAATACATATTTCCATGCAAAAAAATGTAACGCTTTGAGCACAGAAATATGGACATAATCAGACCGCTAGGGAGTTTAATCCCAAGATTCTTCAGGAGGGGCTTTCTCAAGTAATCTAACCTGCCTGCTTGCCTGAGCTAAGGGCAGATGGATTCCAGGAAGTAAATGCTACATGCCCTTACTCAAGATGGCCACAGCCAGAAATGCTAGGGGGGGTTTCTCAGCAAAATAAAGCATGGAGACATGGATGTATGGGTGAGTTTGCTTTGAACATTAAAAATTAATTAAATGCAGTGTAGTTCCGCTTTAAGTTTCTGAAGTCTCTCTTGATATGTTTTATCCCTCAGACCTTTTCACCAGTTTTGCTTCCCACCCCTGGACATGTTCTACCTCATCAATATCTTTTTTGTAAGTGAGGTCTTCAGAACGAGACACAGTATTCTAATTGAGATCTAAATAAATAGCTATACTAAAGATATTAAAGATCAGGACCTCCTTCTTTCTGCTGTTGATCCCTCTACTTATACGCAACCAAATTCTATTTGCTTTACCCACTGAATGCCCACACTGCTCTATCATATGAAATATGAGCCCCAAATCTTTTTCCTCTGTAGTTCTGGCCAACACTATACTCCCAAAATTGTATTCCATTAGAGGATTCTCTTTCCCTAAATGCATTATTCTGCATTAAGAAATATTGAACTACAGTTTCTACTGCTTTAACCAATATTCTAGAAATGCCAAATAAAGTTCCATGTTACAAAAATAGTTATGTCACTTAGAAACCGGTTAAATAGAACAGGACCAAGTACAGAGCCTTATGGTACTTCAATAGTGACAGTGACTGGTCTCTGTTCCATAGGAACCCAATTTACAAGGACATTTTGATATCTATCCTTTAGCCAAATGTATATCCACTGAACCACACAAGGGTTAAGTCCTAGTTTGTCCAAATCTTTTATGAGATCAATATGTGCATTTGTATTACATTTTTTGCTGCAATCAAGATAGACCATGTCCACAGCTCCAACTAGTCCAAAGCATTTGTGACATACGTAGTAAAATTCAGATAAGTTTGACATGATCTAATCACAGTAATGCCATGCTACTTTTGACCCAGAAAGTTGTTTTTTTACATGATCACTTATTATTCCTAAGAGTGATCCCTACTACATTTTTCTACTAGAGTGGCTAATATAACTGTCCTGTAGTTGCTAGCTTCTTCCTTACCCTTCTTACGGATACAATATTAGCTGTCTACCAGTCATGGGAACCTTTTCCTGTTAGAAGAGATTTACTAAAAAAGATCATTGAATGGTCCAGCAGCTATACCTTGAAGTTCCCTTAGAACTCTGAGAATAATACCATTAGGACCCATTGCTTTGTTAAAGTATAACTAAAGGTAAAACGTTTTTTAGTTTTGGATAGATCAGAGAGGGATTAGAACATGTATTAGGTTTTTATTGCTGTCTGTGTCCTCGTTAGAGAGATTCATTATCTCTATTTGTCCTGTTTACCATTATCGTTGAAAGAGAAAATAAAAGAAAATCCCACATTTTGGGTTGTCCCCAGAAAAGTAATAATGGGGAAATCTTCCAATGGGGACACTATTTCTTCTTATTTCTTGTTTTGTCTTTGGGACAGGAAGTGAAGGGAAATCTTCCTAATGGAACACAGACAACAAACCTTACAGGCATTATGACCCTTCTTTACTCTATCCAAAATGAAAAAAAAAAAAAGTTTTGCTCATAGCTCTACTTTAAGCTTTAAGTAAGTCAGTCCACCACTTCTTTTACACAGCCCTTTGCACAGGTGTACAGATCAGTACGCCCATGTGAACGATGTATAATATTAGTCAGAGGGGTTGATTTACTAAAGGCAAATAGACTGTTCACTTTACAAGGGAAGTTGCACTTTGCAAAAGAATTATCCCCAGAACTTAGTGAATGAGTAGAAGCTCTGCTGACTACCATCAATGTGCAAGCAAAAATTTTGTTTTTTTATAATGCACATGATTGAGTATTCTTTGCAAAGTGAAATTCCACCACATTCATTGTGATATGGGGCAAATGATCTTGCAAAGTGCAACTTCCCTTGCAAAGTGAACAGTCTTTCCACCTTTAGTAAATCAACCCAAGTGTCTCAAAGGACCAAGCAGAGCTGACTACAGCAGATGCCCTTAAAGATTAGGGCAGAAGTTAAATAAAGACTAGTGGCTGGGAAAGGCAGATCCAGAGCTACAGACTGAGTAGCAGCTGGTGCAAGAGCCTGGGAAGTGGCTAATTGGGGGTCAGAGACTGGATGATATGCAAATTAATCTTTCCCTATACATTTTTGTGGGGTTAAGTCTGCATGCATGTAGCTGAGGAGTTTGAGAGAGAGAGACTGATGAAACAGGTTTAGAAACCAAGACTAGTGGAGTTTTCTTTGCCTTGTAATAGCCGCAAAAGGGTCTGTATGGTTTTGTATTGGATATATTGGTTTTGTATACCTTCTATAAATCAATAAAGTAGACAAACTCCAGGGGTTCCTCTAAGATATATGCTTTTTTCATCTATGGCATCCTCAGCCAAGACCTAGTTTTATTTGATTGGCATTGTGGGATTAGGAATTAATTCAGGATCACTAGATCACACCAAAATTATCTTATAGTTTCCAAACAAAGATTGTTAATAGTTTCAGATCCCTTTAAAAGGGATTAGGTACTCCTATGTGATTCACACACTACACTAACATGATTGACTCAATGAGTGTGCAGCAGCAACATGCCAACTCCAAGAACATTTGTCAAGGTTTTATTAAGGATACAGCACCTGTTAAAAAAGAAAAAGACTTTCTATAATAGTCAATTCAATCACAAATTAGTATGTCCAACCCAAGCACCATGTGTAGACAATTCAGGCTCACCTAATATGGAGCAAGAAACAATTCACGTTCATATTTAGGATGATAAAATAAAAGCATGTACTCATTTTAATGTATATGTTAATAGGAAAGTATTACCAGTTATAGAGGAGTGGATTCAATGTGGATTCTGAACTTTTTTCAAGAAAACCCCAAAGCAGCTGGATCTACTGGCTAGCCCTTGCAATCAAAACCGTATTTAGCAAACTGAAATCCATCTACTTACTTCCTTCACAGGTGAATCTTTCTCTTCTGTATCCACTGTCTTAGGTAGGTTGGATTGTCTAGCATCTTGTATTAAGTTGTCCAAGTTAAATTCCAGGTGCCATTTAACCTCTGGATAAAAATGTAGATTATGTTGTAAAATGTTATATGTCATAAAGTTCTATATCGGAGAACATTTAGGCTGTCATATTAAAGTTGACAAAGGCTAAATATACATATTTATTCTCTGAATGCCTCAACAAGATGCAAATGGTTGCAATTTATTTGAATATTGGAAGCAGAACATCAGTCAAGCTTCTACGAGGCCTGTGGACTCTCTCAGTTGATGCCAAATGCAGACACTGTTGACATTATGTACACATCTTGTACGCATTCACTATTTTCTATGACAACAGACCACTACCATTAATAGCTAAGAGATAATGTGGCAGAGTGAAACATATATAAAGAAATAAATATGTGACAGACCAGTGGAAAAGTTGAAAAGTTTACCATGACTGAAACATGGTTAGTTTAAATAGAGAACACACCTTCCCACATGATTGCTATTTTACATAAATGTTTCAGAGTGTCAGCTTCCTTAATAAATGGAAAGAAATCCAAAATCAGATCAGCAAATGGAGCTGAAATGTTACATGTAAGAAACTTACATACTATGTTGGCATAAAATTGGAAGGGCCTTCAGACTTCAGAAAAGAACTGAACATAAATGATCTCAACTAATTTTACAAACCAATAGGAAAGCTGCAATTATTTATAGAACTACATAACACCATCCAAAAACAACAAGGTAAATTAAGAGGTGGAAAAAACATAAAATGATAGACAACGTGTTTCCTAAAATGTGTCTATTTTATTTTCAAATTAACTGGGCTGCTGAACATTTGATTTCTTCAAGAGAGAAAATAATTGGGCTATGGGTCCAAAGTAAAGACAGATGACAGGAAAAAAGTTATCGCCAGAAAAGAAAACAAAAGATTCTGGAATGGAGGTAAAGGGAATTTTTCCTTTGCTCATAACAGGAAATCCAAGGAAGAAAACAAATTACACATGAGCACTTGAATGAGTAACCTATTCTAAGGAGGAAACTATACTGGAATAAATATATCTGCTGGGCAACAACAATTATTAGTAGAAAAAAATGTGAAGATGGGAAAACGGCTTTTAGCGTGTATATTAAAAGAGGTTTGAAAAAAAAAAAGGCCATTATTATCTGTGATAGATGGTATCGTTAGTCTGTCTCGTGGCAATAAATAGGGGTTGATTTACTAAAGGTTGCACTCTGCAAGTGCAGTTGCTCCAGAGCTTGGTAAATGAGGTCACTTTGCAAAGAATACCCAATCACCTGCAGGAAAAGTGAAAAAAAACTGCATTTTGCTTGCACATGATTGGATGATGGAAGTCAGCAGAGCTTCTACCCATTTATAAGCTCTGGAGCACCTGCTCTTGCAAAGTGCACAGTCTATTTTCCTTTAGTAAATTAACCCTATTATCGTTAGTGTCCAAAAGTATATGAGTAACACTTTTTTTGATTATTTAATAGTGTATATTTGGAAATAAAATTTTAAGAGTTTATAAACCCATAACCACCATTTTACATCTATAACTAGTTAATAAAGGAGGAAATGTCACTGTATACTGAATATAGTGATAAACTATTACCAAATATGTTATTTAAGTCTTCAAGAGTGCAGGCTATGTGACATGTATTCCCTTGCCTCACACCGCACTGTGCAATATGTGGACAGAGCAAGCAGAAGCCTCATACTGTACATCTCACTGTAGTAAGCTTTCTATGTTAATTATTTTTGCTGGTCTCGCTCCACAATGATATGATTAACATGTAGGCTGTTTATGTTAGAACCCAGGTCTCTACAGCATGTTTCCATAGGTTTGAGAATAGCAGCAAATCCTTTATCTCGTAACTGTTTTTACTGAATTATGTATTTTCCTCTACAATATCTAATTTCATACAGGCTAAAGTGAATTATAAAGAAAAGAGTGAATCAGGAAATGATGGTCATAGGAATATGTACTTCTATGCACCCAACTATCGGTTCCACCATTCTGACTGGGAGAAAACTATTTTGCTTCAAGGACCTTTTCGCATCTCTCTCTCTGCTGGAACCAGTGAAAGGAGACCCAAATTTTTTCCCAGGTATGAAAAATAAGAACCCATTGTCTCCTCTTCATAAATAAATTCCACCTAAAAGACTTCATGTCCTACGATGGCTTTCCCAGTCCGCACTTCAGGCCCTGGATAACCCTCCTCTATACAGGTGGCTTTCAGACTAGCTCAGACATTTTGTAGCATCAATTTCCAGGGTTTGGTAGTTTGGTAGACCCCTCACTATATTCAAAGCCCTATGTAGAAGTTAGTCACCCACTCATCATGTCCTTTCCTACACTTCAGGCCCTTCCACAGACCCCAGTCCTCCCTTTTTACTAAAATAGAAGAAGGAGTTGGTACTGACCTTCTTAAAATCACAAAAGGAGCACATATTGTAGTTTAAACAAAAATCCTCCCTCATGAACAAATTCCAAGAGATGGGATACAAAATATTCTTTGGGTGGTACAAAGATTTGCACAGATTACATAAAATGAACAATTGTATCCCACCTACCTGCTGGAGGTATGACACAAAACCAGCAACAAGGTCCCACATTTTTTGGCACTGTGTCATGATAAAACCTTTTTGGGATGTAGTACATTCCATAGTCAATCAACCTACAATGTTCGACCTGGGCCATAATCCAACCACGTGCTTCCTTCACATGATGAACAGGCCCACAGGCCAACCAAACAACTCTGGTTCAAATTGATAAATTACATCTACTAAATGGAAGTACCAACCAGAAATAGCCATATACATATAAACTAAGAAAAAATTAGGTCCATCTGGATGCCATGGACAAACTTCAAGTCTATGTAGAGATACCAACAGGCGTTGTGGCTTGTCATTTCCTGCCAACCTGATTGTAACTGTTAGGTTCCTTAGTATTCATACAGGCAAAGTTTGAAAAAAAAAGTATTCGAAAAAGCAAAGAGTGTATATAGAAGAAAACAGATTTATATGTAAATGTATAACATGATTTGTTATATGATTGTGTTATTTGAAATAGGTTTATTTGGCTCCTTGAAGGTGACAGATTTCTTTTTAAAAAAAACTGATCAAAACATTTTTGATCAAACAGAGAGAAAATAAAGATTATGTTAAAGCTGATGTTCAGACAAACATACACTGATCAAATACATACAAGGGGGCTGTTTATACATAAGAACGGATTTGTATTCCTGTCCATCCAAAACTGAGATTTACACAGTTCTGCCACATCTGCTGTAGTTAAAGAATTTTGGGCAAAATTATTTTTTTCCCATGCAATGGGGCTATGCCCACACTGTATGGGTTAACTGTTAAATGTCAATTTTTGTCTAGGGGTTCGGAAAGCAAAGATATACTTACCTAATGTGCTGATTCTCCAAGCGCAAGACTGGCCCCCAGTGCTCCTGCACCCCCGAGCGCTAGTGGTCTTTAGAATGAGCTGTTCCTGAAGTCATCATGCCCATAGACCAGCTCCGAACATGAGAATGGCAGGAACAGTCAACCGCCGGATGTGGGGGAATGTGGTTTTTACGGAGGATTGGATGAATGGGCAAGTGCAGCTTTTCCTTGAGCCCCTGGAAAAAATGAACACCTAACGCATGCAGTGCGGGCACAGCCCCACTGCATGGGAAAATAATGCTTTGACTGGAGTTCTGCTTTAAGTAAACATATCTGGTCCCTTTCCCAGCAATAAAGTGGTTGTAAAACTCAGACATGAAAAACAAACAAAGCACATCCCTCTATAATGTGTACTACCTGAATCCAAAGCACCAAGTCTGGATACACTCTGACTTTTTTTCTCTCCCTGCTATCTGTATGACTCACTTCTAATAGATTAGGGTGACCCTCAGCCTTCTGAGAGACAGCCTACCACCAGCTCTGGCACACAGGAGATGACTCATACCCTCAGCTCTTTTTTGGGAGTTGGTCCCATCCGGGACTGGTTGTTGTCACTTTATAGGGTCCCTGGATAGGACCTATTTATTATATATTGCACTTTATGATATATTATTGATCACGTTTGCAGACACCTTTATGGATCCTGAAGGATCTTACACAGTATTTATAATAATTGTGTGATATATATGTTTTTTTCTGTTTAATTGCATTTATATTTATTTGGATTTTAATGTTTAGCGCTACACCAATTTTGTATCATATTCATTTGTCCGCACATAGGTAGAGGATTGGGTGTGAGCAGCATTTTAACATTTAGGTTCCATATCAGCGCGGGGGGGGTTTGTATTAACAGACGGTATGGATTCATGAAAGAGAAGTTGTCAAACAAATCTGATTTCTTTTTATGAGGAGGTGAGCAAAACCTTGGACAGAGGGGTGTGGACATGGTATACTTGGATTTTGCAAAAGCATTTGACACAGTTCCCCACACACGGCTTATGTGTAAGGTAAAGTCTACGGGCTTGGAAAAATCTGTATGTAAATGGATAGAAAACTGGCTAAAAGATTGTATTCAGAGAGTAGTAGTTAATGATTCATACTCTGAGTGGTCTAGGGTTGTCAGTGGTGTACCCCAGGGTTCAGTGTTGGGACCCTTACTTTTTAATATATTTATAAATGATATAGGGTCTGGGATTAAAAATCCCATTTCAGTCTTTGCAGATGACACCAAGCTTTGCAGTGGAATCCTTACAGGATGTCTCCAACTTACAAACCAACCTCAATGCACTGTTTAATTGGGCAACTATGTGAAAAATGAGGTTTCATGTTGATAAATGTAAGGTTATGCACTTGGGGGCTAAGAATATGCATGTATCATACATACTAGGGGGGGCACAACCAGGGGAATCAATGGTGGAGAAGGATCTGGAGGGGGGGGGGGTCAATGGTGGAAAAGGATCTGGGAGTTCTGGTAGATCACAAGCTTAATAATGGCAGGCAATGCCAAGCTGCGGTTTCTAAAGTGAGCAAAATCCTCTCTTGTATTAAAAGAGGTATAGACTCCAGAGAGAGAGATATCATATTACCCCGGTACAAATGATTAGTAAGACCTCATCTGGAATATACAGTTCAAATTTGGGCACCAATTCATAAAAAGAGCATTGGGCACTGGAGAAAGTACAGAGAAGGGCAACTAAACTGATACGAGGCATGGAGGAGCTCAGCTATGAGGGAAGATTAGAGGAACTGAATTTATTTTCTCTTGAGAAGAGGAGATTAAGGAGGGATATGATCAACATGTACAGGGCTTGAAATTTCCACTCGCCTGCTTGCCAATGGCGAGTGGAAATTATGGTGGGGGCGAGTGTGTCCCCCAGGGCCATCTTGCTGAGCAGGCTCGGAGTTTAGGCCGGATCTGTCATTGGCACTGGGAGCTGTCAGACTGCTCAATAGCTGAACGCAGTGAAAGCAAAGCAAGGAGTGTGTGCTGTGCTCTCTGCCTCCCCCTAGAGTGCAGTACCCGGATCTGTGAGTGAACTACGAAGTACTGCAACTTTTTATGGGGGGGCGGTGGTGTGTGTGTGTACATGTACATGTGTGTTTGTGTGTGACTGTGTATGCATGTACAATTGTACGTGTGTCTGTGTGAATCTGTACATGTGTCTGCATGTATGTACATGTATGTGTGTGTGTACATGTGTCTGTCTGTGTGTGTGTGCATGTACATGTGTGTGTGTTTGTGTGTATGTAGGTACATGTGTCTGTGTGTACATGTGTCTGTGTATGTATGTACATGTGTCTGTGCATGTGTATTTCTGTGTATGTACATGTATCTGTGTGTATGCATGTCTGTACATGCCTGTGTGTGTATACATGTGTCTGTATGTGTGTGAGTGTACATGTGTCTCTGTGTGTGTGTGTACATGTTTCTGTGTGTGTATGTGTGTGAGTGTGTGTATGTACATGTCTGTGTGTGTCTCTGTTTGTGTGTGTTTGTTGGTGGCAAGTAACTCTAAGGCCTGGCTAGTAGCTCAAGACTTGAAATGTTAAGCCCTGAACATGTATAAATACATCAGTGGTTCATATAGTGAACTTGGTATAGCATTATTGACCCAGGTCATCACAGAGGAGAAGGGGGCACTCTTTACGTCTGGAGGAAAACAAATTTAATCTCCAAATACGGAAAGGTTTCTTCACAGTAAGAGCTGTGAAAATGTGGAATAGACTCCCTCAAGATTTGTTTCTGGCCAGCTCAGTAGATTGCTTTACAAAAGGCCTGGATTCTTTCCTAGATATACATAATATAACTGGATACTAACATTTATAGTTAAAGTTGATCCAGGGAATAGCCGATTGCCTCTTGGGGGATCATAAAGGAATGTTTTCCCCTTCAGGAGCAAATTCGATCATGCTTCAATGGGTTTTTTTTTTTTGCCATCCTCTGGGTCAACTGTGGGTATAGGATTATAGGTTTTTTTTTTTTTTTAGACTGAGCTGGATGGAGTTTTGTCTTTTTTCAGCCATACTAACTATATAACTATGTAACATTTACTAAGCTCTGGGGAAAGTAAGTGCAACTGCAATTGCAGAGCTCAACCGCATTTGTAAAGTACAATGTTTGCTTTTAGTAAATCTATGCCTTTCTCGGCTACCTCAGAATGGCAGAGGAAGGAGAGTTTTACTTGAGAATAATCTTTTACGAAGGATGGGCATGTAAGCATTTTGTTTCTCTAGCTCCCTAGTTAGGTTTTTTTGATGGTATAGTTTTTAAGTATAAAATTAAAAACTGTAAATTGTAAACTAAAAGGACCATAATGTAGTATTAGCTGGAGAACAGATTTTGCCTCAAATAACAAACACATTCTGAGACTAATTTACTAAAATTGGAGAGTGCAAAATCTGGTGAAGCTGTGCATGGTAGCCAATCAGCTTCTAACCTCAGCATGTTCAATTAAACTTTGACAATAAAACATGGAAGCTAAATGACTTCTATGGAGAGCTGCACCAGACTTTGCAATCTCCAGTTTTAGTAAATCAACCCCTATGAATGTAGTACTCACTTATTTTTCTTTGCTAATTATTATGGTGATAACAAATATGTTAAAACATTGTTTGAGTGCATCCACATATTAGTGCAGCAATGGGCAAACTACGGCCCGCGGGCCGTATACGGCCCGGCGGACCTTTTAATCCGGCCCGCGGAGCTAGGCTCCCGCTAGGCTCCTCTCACAGTTCGCCCTGAATGAAAATCTGTCTCCTATGAGGATCTGTCCCCCTCGACGTATCTGCGCATGTGCCGGAGATCGCGGATCGGCTGCTAATGCCTGAAACTGGCACATGCGCAGATACGTCGAGGGGGACAGATCCTCATAGGAGACAGATTTTCCTGCTACACCGGTACGGCGAGAGGAACGAGCGGGGAAAAGGTAAGTGAATTGACACAGGGGGGACTTGGGGACTTAATATGGGGGATGAATTACTATAGGGGGGATGAATTACTATAGGGGGGATGAATTACTATATGGGGGATGAATTACTATGGGGGGGATGAATTACTATGGGGGGGATGAATTACTATATGGGGGATGAATTACTATGGGGGATGAATTACTATATGGGGGATGAATTACTATGGGGGGTGAATTACTATGGGGGATGAATTACTATATGGGGGATGAATTACTATGGGGGATGAATTACTATATGGGGGATGAATTACTATATGGGGCATGAATTACTATGGGGGATGAATTACTATATGGGGGATGAATTACTATATGGGGGATGAATTACTATGGGGGATGAATTACTATATGGGGGATGAATTACTATGGGGGATGAATTACTATATGGGGGATGAATTACTATATGGGGGATGAATTACTATGGGGGATGAATTACTATATGGGGGATGAATTACTATGGGGGGTGAATTACTATGGGGGATGAATTACTATGGGGGATGAATTACTATGGGGGATGAATTACTATATGGGGCATGAATTACTATGGGGGATGAATTACTATATGGGGGATGAATTACTATATGGGGGATGAATTACTATATGGGGCATGAATTACTATGGGGGATGAATTACTATATGGGGGATGAATTACTATATGGGGGATGAATTACTATGGGGGATGAATTACTATATGGGGGATGAATTACTATATGGGGGATGAATTACTATGCGGGATGAATTACTATATGGGGGATGAATTACTATATGGGGGATGAATTACTATGGGGGGTGAATTACTATGGGGGATGAATTACTATGGGGGATGAATTACTATATGGGGGATGAATTACTATGGGGGATGAATTACTATATGGGGGATGAATTACTATATGGGGGATGAATTACTATGGGGGATGAATTACTATGGGGGATGAATTACTATATGGGGGATTAATTACTATGCTTACTATGGGGGAATATTACTATACTTACTATGGATGACACATACACATCATTCATCTACTCTTGGTCCGGCCCCCGGGTCCAATATATGAACCCATTGCGGCCCTCAAGTCAAAAAGTTTGCCCACCCCTGTATTAGTGCCTTCCAAAGGATCTACCACTAGGTTCAGTGGTCAGGTATATACTGAGTGTAATACAAAGCTAACTGACTTCTTTTTTTATTCTATTCTGTTTTGAGACTAGCTCAGTCTTCTTTGATTAGTATTACATTTGTTTTTCCTTGTGGAATACTTACTTTGAGAAACCAACACTATTACATGGGTACAGATACCACACACTGTAAATTATGGGCATGTGTTTTTAAAACTGTTTAACAGATGGAACATGTCATCACAGATGAATATATGAATTAGGGTGCAGGTTTTGTTAATGAAACAGCCATATAAATAATTGTGTTTATTGCACAGGACAACATTGTCTACAGTTGCAGATTTTCTCTTGGAAATTACTTGACATGGGACATTATTTCTATGAGTAAACCAATGTTCTGATGACTAAGAAAGTAGGCATGCTGATGACTCAGATGAGATGCACTTATCTGAGCAACTGATATTTCGGTACACTAGAAACCAATGGAACAAATATTTTAATGTTTTGTACAATCTAATGTGATAGTCAAGTTAAAAAGAAAGGAGGTATGTTGTATACTGCATGTTGTCAATTTATATTGGATTAACATTGAATTATTTATAAACCAAAAATTTAAGATATTTACTAAAGAAGTAGAACATGTTCACTCAGCATAGTGGCATTTCACGTAAAGAGGTTCTAAAGGTTATTTTTTTTCTTTAAAATAATAAACATATCATACATGTTATTCTGCACAGAGCAGCACATATCATCCTCTTCTTGGGTCCCCTACTGGTGCTTGTGCCTCCTCCCCCTTTCTGAGTGCCCCCAGATGGGAGCTACCTACTCTGGGGCCACTTGTGCATGCTCACTCCCGAGCCAGCTCTGTGTCTCTATGGGACTGCTTCCTTTTCACTGGCTTTGATTGACAGCAGCAGGAGCCAATGGCCCCTGCTGCTGCGTTTCAGCCAATGAGGAGAGAGAGACCCGGGAGAGTCAAGGCTCCCATGCACAGTGCTGAATGAATATTGAGCTCTGGTGAGTATAAGAGGGAACTGGTGTGTGTGTGTGTGTGTGGGGGGGGGGGGCTGCACACTGAAGGTTTTTTACCTTTATGCACAGAATACATGAAGGTAAAAAACCTTCATTCTTTACAACCACTTTAAGTTAGTGAATGAGGTAGAATGCCTAATCATGGAAAGAAAAGCATGTGAAAATTAAAAAAAACTGTTTTTTGTCTCAAACCATGATTGGATGATTGAAGTTAGCATAGCTTAGCTTAGCGGATAAGGTGAAGCTGTGCTGATTTCAATCATGTGTTTTTTAATATTTCCTTGCACATATATGGTATTGTTTGGACACTGAATATTTACTTAGTTTCACTTCTTTCACTAAACATAAATTCACTTTAAATCTTCAACAGGGTGCTACTAGAAATACCTTTTTCTCCCAGCTGCTTGCACTTAGTGTGAATCACAACACTATAAGCAGAATATTAGAAAATTCACTTTGCAAAGTAAACATGCTCTACTCCATTTGTATATCTAAACCCATTGGTGGGAATTCAATAAAGCTGCTGCGCCACTTTTCTGTTGTTAATCCTTCTTGTTACTATATTGCGGCAAATTCATGAAGCATTTGCGACACATTTGGTTCTGACTGCTGCTCGTACACCAATTTGAGGCAGTTCTAAAATGCACCACTTTTATATTGTGTTGCATTGAATGCAACAAATGTAAAATTGGAGCTAATTAAGTTCAACTCTCTTTCGGCACACAGAGAGAAAAACTGTCTCAGACAGATTTGCAAAAGTGTCTCACATGTGTTCTAAAAGTGGCACAGCATGAGCAAAATTTAAGTACAAGTTCTATGAAATTGAAGAGATGTGCTAGATGGTTTATTATAACAATTTTAGTAGGCACCTACGTCCCAATATTTGTACATGTAGAGAAGTTTTTTGGGGCAAATGGCCTTTCCTGGTACCAAAATTTAAAGTGATATTGAAAGGCAATTCTTAAAAAAAATAGCAAACATGTTATACTTGCCTGCTCTGTGCAATGGTTTTGCACAGAACGGCCTCGATCCTCTTATTCACGAGTCCCCCACTGACACTCCTGGCCCTTGCCGGGTGCCCCCAAAGCAAGCAGCTTGCTTTGGGGACACCTAAGCAGGGACAATCTCTAGCCACTAGTCTGCATGTCCATTCACACACAGCCACGGCTTGGCCCTGCCCCTTCTCATTATTGGCTCACTAGCTGTGCCTCTGTGCATGCTGGATCCCCCTCTGTCCACCTGGGTCTGCTAGGCAAGCTCCCCCCACCCTCACCCTTTCTCCTTATCTCAGTTAGACTGTACTATACTTTTGCTCTTGATTCTACATTTGTTATGTTATACTAATATTTTTTTATAGGAAACCCACTCCTCAAACACTCCCGTGAAACATGTTGAGGAAAGCTGGCTATATATGTGTTTTTATGTTGCATCAATAAGTATCTGGTGCTGTTAAGTACTGTTCTGGAAATAATAGCCTAGCAGTGAGAGAGTCATTTGTGATATTTTTGGAATGATGTTTTTAGTTATTTTAGTGTATTTTGTAATAAAATAAAACATTCGTTTTTAACTTTCCACATGTAATGTCTATGTCGCTACCAGGAAAGTCCATTTCCCTCAAAAACAATTCTCTGCAAGTACAAGTTCTAGACATTAATATGAATTTGGCACGCTTCATTCTTTTTAGAATGCATGAGAGTTACTTTCACAAAATCTGTATGTGCCAGTCTTTCTGAATTCCATTGTGTTCAGTGCACTAACTACAATTTTACCATATTTTTATTGAAAATATAGTTTTGAATAATTGCAAAATCAGGAGCACCAAAGTCCAAATCTGGCCAAATCTTTTGATTTGGTTTTGGATTCAGCAGGGAAGGGTTAGGACCTCTGTTAGGTTTTTATTGATATCTGTCTGTTATGGAGATTTCTCCTTACTTCTTGCCATGACAGTTATGTGTAAGCTCTCCAAAAAAACAAAAACATTTTAGTAACGTTTCTTAGGAATAATTGTTTTTATTAATGCCTGTGCCCTCTTGCCCAGTGATAACTGCACCCCCGTTTCTTGTTTGGACATCACAAGGAGATCACAGACCGCCCTACCCGTGCTGCCATTGGTTGCAGCGAATGTCAATCACCGGGTTCAGGGCAGCAATTCTAAGCTGACACGCAGTGATCGCCGCTAAATCTGAGAGGGGAGAGATCTGTATGTAAACAACACAGGTCTCTCTCTTGTCAGCATGGACATACTGCTTTTTCTCTCTCTCTCTACACAGCAAAGAGATACAAAGCAGCTTGTCTCTGTAGTAAACAGCACACAGTGTAAGCACAATACAACACACATTTAATCCTTTGATCGCCACAGATTTTAACTCCTTCCTGCCCACCCAGTGTCATTAGTACAGTGTCAGTGCTTTTTATTAGCACTGATCACTGTATTTGTGTCACTGGAAATGTCAGTGGCCATTAGTTCCCCCCAGTGTCAGAATGTCCACTGCAGTCTCACTATAAGTCGCTGCTCACTGCCATTACTAGTATAAAAAAAAATCAAAAATCCATTATATATACTGCAACTTGTAGACGCTATAGCTTTCACGTAAACCAATTAACCTCCCTGGCGGTATGATTATTTCAGATTTTTGGTGCTGAAAGAGGTACCATTATTTTGCATGGAAATTTGGCGTTTTATATTGTAGGCCTGTAATTCTTAGGAATAACTCACTGAAATCTGTCCGAACTAGAGTCTAGTAAACATCCCGGGTAGGATAAAACTTGAAACACTAAATCATAAATTATAATTTAATAAATAATCATAAAAAATAATAATATAATAATAAATTTAATTCAATAATATAATCAAACCAAAAACACTGAAATTTGAAATATAGCGCCAAGTTCGCACATCACTGAGCAAAGTTGCAAAATCGTTTTCAGTGTCTGATGACAAATTTCCCCACGAATCATTATCACTCAATTCTGCAAGTAGTTCTAATTTACTATCGCTGTTCTCTAGCTGGTCTAAAACCGCTTTTGACCTAAAGGGATGCTTTTTGGACGCCATGGACATTTCTCAGTTTCCAGGCAGAAAGAACAGTAAAAATGCAGGCAGGGCGCAGGACAAAGCACTCGGGACAAAATGTATGTGAAATGGTTTGATACAGTAATGTTTTACTATGTGATTTTAGTGATTTTTGTGAATGTCACTTTTTGTCATTTTCAAATTTCCCACCATTCCGTCCCCCGTACGTCCCGACGCTCGCAGAGGACGGAATCCAGATGACAGATGCCGGCATCTGCCGGATTACATTGCCGGGGACACTGCAGGAGGGACATCGCGGGAGCGCAGGACAAGGTAAGTGATCGAGGGATTGCGGAGCAGCGCCGCATGGTAAGCCCGAGTGTAGCTTGGGGTTACCGCTTGTGGTACTGAAACTTTACCCCGAGCTACACTCGGGAATACCGCCAGGGAGGTTAAGTAACACGTATTGGGATTTTTTTTTTTAGAAAAGACATGTAGTAGAATATATTTTGGCCTAAATTTATGAAGAAATTTAGTTTTTTTACATTTTTTTATTGGATATGTTTTATAGCAAAAAGTCAAAAATATTGTTTTTTTTTTCTAAATTGACAGTCTTTTTTTTTTATAGTGCAAAAAAAAATGCAGAGATGATCAAATACCACAGAAAAAAAGCTCTATTTGTGGGAAAACAAATGACATAAACTTAATTTATGTATAGCGTTGCATGACCGCGCAATTGTCAGTTAAAGTAACGCAGCGCCGTATCACAAAAAATGGCCAGGAAAGGGGGTAAATCCTCGGAAGGGCAAGTGGTTAAAAACCTGTCTCTCATATTTTAATCTAACTAAATCTTAACTGCATAAATTTGAAAAACTACAAGCAAGCCACACACTGGCAAGAGGCCACTACAAATATGGTTCCTACTGTAATCTAAAGAAGTGTGCAACTTGAGAACTCTGTTTTTAATAAAATGTTCTAAACAGGTTTTAATTAGGTCCACTTTGCTGGCTGCCAGGACTGCACACTAGAAAGTTACAATGAACTGTCTAAATCAGCGTTTTTCAACCTTTTTACCTCATAGGAATCCTTGATACTGTTTTCCTGTCTCAGTTACCCCTACTAAAAATAATTATATCTACAGCTCATAGTGGATCAGATAATTTTTAGCAGCTCCTTAAAACGGAGTTCCAGTGAAAAAAATAAATAAGCTACAAAAACTGTAGCTTCTGACCTTTAAAAAACAAAATTACCTGTCCCTTGATCCTGCGGTGTCCCCCCTGCAGTCAGTTTCACTGGCCGCCCTGTGTTCCCGGAACCGGCATCTTCAGTGTGGGCACCCAGCTGTGACAGCTTGCGGCTTCACATCCGGGGGCTCGCTGTGCATGCGCAAGTAGTGCTGCACTTTATGAATGGTCCCATAGTCTTCTGAGACCTGTCCCAGAATACTATGGGGAGAGAAGAGGGAAAGACAGCGGGTACCTGTCGATTTCGGGTAACTGCTCCCCAAAGGTGCCAATCCTTAACGGGGAGCGAGGGACCAATCCTTAAAGCGGAACTTCCCCTTTTGGGTGGAGCTCTGCTTTAACCTCCCTGGCGGTATTCCCAAGTGTAGCTCGGGGTTAACTTTCAGTACCAAAAGCGATAACCCCAACCTACACTCTGGATTACCCTGCAGCGTTGCTCTGGGATCCCTGTTTCACTTACCTTGTCCTTCGCTCCCGCGATGTCCCCCCTGCAGCGTGCCCGGCCATCTCCTCCGGGCCGATGCCGGCATCCGTCTTCTGGGTTCCGGTCCCTGTGAGCATAGGGACGTATGGGGGCCGGAACCGGCAGGAAATTTAAAAGTTTTAAAAAGTGACATTCACTAAATACACTAAAATCACATAGTATAACATTACTGTATCAAACCATTTCACATATATTTTGTTCCTAGTGCTTTGTCCTGTGCCCTGCCTGCATTTTTACTGTTCTTTCTGCCTTGAAACTGAGAAATGTCCATGGCGTCCAAAAAGCGCCCCTTTAGGTCAAAAGCGGTTTTAGACCAGCTAGAGGACAGTGATAGTAAATTAGGACCACTTGCAGAATTGAGTGATAATGATTCGTGGGGAAATTTGTCATCAGACACTGAAAACGATTTTGCGACTGAGCTCAGTGATGTGCGAACTTGGCGCTATATATCAAATTTCAGTGTTTTTGGTTTGATTATATTATTGAATTAAATATTATTATATTATTATTTTTTATGATTATTTATTATATTATAATTTAGGATTTCGTGTTTCAAATTTTATCATACCCAGGTTGTTTACTAGACTCTTGTTCGGACAGATTTCAGTGAGTTATTCCTAAAAATTACAGGCCTACAATAAAAAAACAACATTATTTCCATGCAAAAAAACCGCTTTGAGCACAGAAATATTGACATAATCAGACAGCTAGGGAGGTTAAAGAATATGTCAATTAAAATTTACATTTTTCTGATAAGTGCCTGCTGTACCATGTATTTGAATGAGAAAGTATCCTGTTCTCTTTCTATTGCTTCCTTTGTGTGAAATACCTGTGGATCCTACCGATCAATCTGCTTTACTATTAAAAACTGACCACAATGCTGAGAACTCAGCCTGCTCTCCTTCAACAATCAGACTTGTGATTACATACCCCCTCTGCACAGCCATTCAATGAGAAGATCTGTGTACTACTGTTTCTCCTCCCCAGCTCCCTCAGATCCTTATGCAGCTGAGAACAGGGTGTTGATCACTTATTAAAAAAAAAAAGGGGGGGCGGTGTTTATAATATATATATATATATATATATATATATAGATATGTATTGTAATTCCTTTCAATTATAATCATTAAACTAAACTAATAATAATATTGGCCAAAAAAGAAAGACAGGCATTAAAAACTGTAGTAACCACTTACATGTAGTACTGATAGTCAGTGATAAGTGACCCCTTACATTGGTGGTCAATGTAGTAATTCTTTACATTGGTCATGAGTGAGACAAGTGCCCCTTAGTTGTTGATTAGTTGTCGGTGGGAGAAGGACCCATTTAACTGGTGTCAGTGTAGTGCCTTCCTACATTGTTGGTCAGACAGGAGATCAACTGCTTACTGCTCAAGGAACTCCTATCAACCTCCAGTTGAGAAAGGCTGATGGACATCTATACAGAGAATCAATAACCATAAATCTGAAGTTCTTCCCATAATCTTATCACTTCTACATGTTGCAGACCTGATTGCATACACTTGGCAAATAAGACATATATATGTACATATATATTTATATATACAGTATATTCTCTCTCTCTCTCTATATATATATATATACACATACATACTATACATACATATACTTACACACTGTTTATATATATATATATATATATATATATATATATATATATATCTATATAAATTTGCTGTGATTGGCTGTGACAGCGGTCACATGAAAGCTCCTGATCGCAAGTATGCATCAGGAGCTTGCTAATCACTTCCGGCTGAGTGGTTTTAACAGGGCCGTATATATGCGGTTGCTCGGCGTTAAGGCCCACACGCTGAGCATCTGTATATATGCATCCGGCCGACGTCAACAGGTTAAGATATTCTTTTTCTGTGCATACTTAATTTAGTATTCCCTGAAAAACACACAACTAACCCCTCAGCGTCTGTAATCTATTTATTAAAATTCCTCAGCATGATGCTGCATGTCAGGGATATGCTAACAAATGCAAATAAAAGAAAATGAATGGGTGAGCTATCCAAACCTAGGTTTGGTGTAAACTCACTTCTACCTAAACATGTTCTTAACTACTCAAAAGAAAACAAATGACAGTGCAAATTACCAAACCACTAACACCAAGCTGTATAAATGTAATAAATATAAGTATTTCTATCTAAGATAAATGTGTCATAATAGCGCTGTTGGTTGAATAAAGTGACAATTGCTGATCCCAACACCACACCGCATGAACAAAATGCACACAAATTAAAAACAAGGAGGTAGATTGGGCAGACTTTTTATATTTCCACCTGTCTTGTCATAAATGAGAAAACTCCTATGCATAACTATTGAGTAGATTGGCGAAATACCCTTCAAACGTATATATATATATATGTGTGTGTGTAGCAGGCTCCTTGTACAAGAGGATTCAGAAGGAATCACATGATCAGCAGTCAGTCCTTTCTCTCTCTCTCTCTCCTATTTGTGAAACCTGGGCATTCTGCCAAGTTCATGACTCATCCACTACACAGCACAGAACGCTGGGAGAGGGAGGGAAGCAGGAAGTGAAGGGGGAGAACAGAGAGACACGAGGCTGGAGAAAAGACAGGGACATGTGGAGCCCGTCCAAGGAGAGGAGGAGGCACTACAGCACTCAGCGCGGATAGAGGGACCCTGCTGTGTGTTCAGAGTCTGGTGAGCTGTCCCCCTGGAGAGAGTAAGACACACCATTTACACTTTGCATATAGACTGGGACATCCGCACCCCACTGCTGGGATCTCACCCATCCGGGGCCCTGTGCAAGCCACAGATCCCTCTGCCTGCTTTGTCCCTCACCACCAGTGTAATTGAGACTGTCTGCCCCGGGGACTGACACATACTGGGAGATTGCATCCTGCGACTGCCCCTGGTCTTGGGGTGCTTTGTGTTGCCTTTAGACACTGAGGTTGGACCCTCTCAGCCCAGAAACCTAGTGAAATTGGATGTAACCCACACCAGCTGAAACTCCAAAGAAGCCTTCAGCTGCTATTTACTTCATTGTAAGGACTAAACGTGCACCAACTAGAGCTCCACCGTTACAAGGACTGAAGTGGGGGAATCTGGCTTAGTAGCCTTATTAGAGGTACCTCTTTATTGTATTCTGTTCTGACTCTGAGGTGATTTTTGGCTAATGCCCCTCAGAAGCAGAATCATACACCGGTGTGGGTAATACATTTCATTGATAGAGTATAAGTAAGTTTATTTGTTTGATATCAGTTGTATTCTGCTTAAAGTGCGACTCTGCCATCTGGAGACTCTTGGCTGTGAAGCCCTCTAGTGGCAGACCAAATTTACTGCATTGCATAAAAGAAGAAAAGTAAGTTTTGAAGTTGAAAGGGGAACCCCACCCCTCTACACTACATTTCATTCTCCATAAAATTGTTCTTGTTTCATTTAACCCTGTGTCAGCGAATTTCTTGGCGGGGTATTTGCTATTCATTACCAGTTGTGCCAGAGGGATTGGGTTTGCTTAGGGTTGGATCTATTGAGCGCAGGACCCATAATATATTCCAGCTTGTCCCAAGGAGCAGTGCTACACGTGGGGGCTCGTCCGGGATTCTTGCTGCTCAATTACCCAACAACCACTCAAGCAGTGCCCTATACCAACTCCTAAGATGGACGTCGCAGCCACGACCAAGTGGTGCAGCAGGGAAAATGCTTGCCCAGAACGGAGTGTAGTGGTCGAGTTCCCCAGAGAAATGGGGACCGAAGAACAGATTACCAAGATAGTGAATGCACTACCCACAGAGGGAAAGAAAACGTGGGTGATAGATGTGATACCCGCCTCAGACACCACCCTGGCATATGCCCTGCTAGAGTGGAAGAAGGGGATCCCTGACAGTTTCCAAGGAGCCAATATCCAAATAGAGGATGGGACAAGGCTCCAGTTACTTCAGTTGAACACCCCCGGGCCTAGTTGTGCAAAACCTGAGAGGGAAGAACCCCTGTCCCAGACACCTCTAGCCACCATAGGCCCGGAATTCCTCACTGCATTGGGGGACTTCATGTTAAAATGCCGCAAAGACCCCTCTCCATACACAGGGATGTATCGGAAGCTCCGATTCTTCTCGGGTAGGCAACCAATACCTACCGGGGAGGATGGCTTTGAAGAGTGGCTAGACCAAGCCATGCAAGCACTAAGTGAATGGGACATTCCTGAGGCCCACAAGAAACAGAGGATTACGGAGAGCCTAAGGGGCCCTGCATTGGAGGCCATTCGCAACCTAAAACTTAGCAAACAGGATTGCACTGCTCAGGACTATCTAGATATTTTACAAGATGTATTTGGGCGTACTGAAAAGGCTTCAGACCTCATCTATCAGCTAGAGCATACCTACCAAAATGAAGGGGAGAAACTCTCCAGTTACATGGGACGTCTAGACAAGATAATATACCAAATTCTGCTAAAAAGGGGAATAGGCCCTGAAAGAGTAGATGAGGTTCGGGCGCAACAAGTCCTACGGGGAGCCAGGCCCCTAGACCCCATTGCTATTCTATTACGAACTCGGCGAGATGGTGGCCTCCTGAACTATCCAGACTTGATCCGGACTGTGAGAGAGGAGGAAGCCATGTTGGATGACAAAGAGAGACAGTCAGACTCTGTTGCAGGGGTCCGGGTAGTCAATGTGGGAGGTGACACCCCTGAAGTTGAACTCCTTAAGACTCAGGTGTCCCAACTAATGGAGATGGTGACCTTACTAATGGCGGGACCGTCGGGTTTAGCGAGAGAAACGAGAGCAGTTTCTGAAAACCTGTCAGGAGTTGCCCCAACGCAAGCAACTAGTCCCACCATTCAAATGATCTGCTTTAATTGTGGAGGGACCGGACATGTCAGGAGAGTCTGTCCGAGCCCCAGGAAGCCTGAAGCTAAGCGCCAAAAACCTGCAGAAAACTTCAGAGGGCCCTGGTGAAGGAGCAACCCAGGGACCCCACCACCGTAGCTAGCTCCACTCAACCAAGTAAAAGGGGGGCGAGGAGAAAATCTGGTCCTATCCAGAAGGACCCCACCATCCCTTACAAACAGCCTAGGGAAAATGCCACTTCACCTCAGGGAGTCAGTGCACACCTCAAACCTGGGAGTCAACCACAGCTTAGGCCGAGCCAAAACTCCCCCAGGAGGGGAGTAAGGATAAGAACTGCAGAACAGAAGAAGACGGCTACCTGTTCACCACTCCCTGAGAATTTAGTGGGACCCTCCCCTGTCGTTCCGATTCAGGTAGAAGGGATTTATACCAGGGCTCTTCTGGACACCGGAGCCCAAGTAACCCTTCTGTACCGAGACTTCTATGACAAGCATCTGAAGCATTTGCCCTTGCAGAAGCTGGAAGACCTGGAAATATGGGGCATAGGAACCCAGAAGTTTCCCTATGATGGTTTCCTATCGGTCAGACTAACTTTTGATCCTTCCATGACAGGGAAGGCTGAGACTTTCGAAGCCTTAGCCGTCATCTGTCCCCGGCCGCCTGGGGCCAATAGGAGTCCCCTAATCATAGGGACCAACACCAATCTCGTCAGAAGGCTGTTGGTGCCATTGGTCGAAGAGCTCAATGATCAACCCACTTCTGTACATCCCATGCTGAGGCAAGCATATCAGCGCCTGGTACAAGAGAGGAGAGCCCCAGCGGAAAGAATAGGGAAGATATGGCGCCTGGATCAACATGAGAAGGTGCTACAACCCGGAGAGGTGGCGTGTTTACAAGCATCAGTCAAATTGACCTGGAAGCAGCCAGGCCCCTTCATTGTCCTTGAGGCTGGTGGCTGTGAAGAGAACACAGGAGTGGAGATCTTCCCGGAGGTAGTGTCAACAAAAGCGCTACGGAGGAGCCACGGAAAGGTTTCGGTCAGTGTTCATAACCAAACTGCTGCCCCAGTGAAAATCCCAGCTCGGGTGCTGTTAGGACATGTGGATCCTGCAACCCCAATCTTGCCCACTGAGCTAGGGGACGGAAGAGAGAAAGAAATCCCTGTCGATGCGTTTTACCCAAGGAACACCCCCCTTTCCCCGGAATGGAGAGAGAGAGCGAAAAATCAACTCCTAAGGTGGCGGGCTGCATTCTCCAGAAGTGAGTTCGATGTGGGGTGTGCAGAGAGTGCCCATCATCGGATTCGGCTTCGAGAAGACGCCCCATTCAGGGAAAGGGTTCGACGAGTTCCATTGGGAGATTTGGAAGACCTGCGTGAGCAATTGGCAGAGTTGAAGAGGACAGGCATCATCGGAGAGTCCCGAAGCCCATACGCCTCTCCGATAGTGGTGGTCCGGAAGAAGAACGGATCTCTGAGATTGTGCATCGACTACCGGATGCTAAACCGAAGAACTGTTCCTGATCAGTATACCACCCCCAGGATAGAGGATGCTTTGCAAAGCCTATCAGGGGCAAAGTGGTTCAGTGTCCTGGACCTGAAGAATGGGTATTACCAGATCCCCATGCACCCGGAAGACCGAGAAAAGACCGCGTTCATAACCCCAATAGGGTTCTTTGAATTTGACCGGATGCCTCAAGGTTTGTGCAACTCTCCAGCCACCTTTCAAAGGCTGATGGAGAAGACGGTGGGTGACATGAATTTAATTGAAGTACTGGTATACTTGGACGACATCATTGTGTTCGGGAAGACTCTGGAGGAACATGAGGAGAGATTGGAGAAGGTGCTCAAGAGACTTCATGATGAGGGACTGAAGTTGTCTTTGGAAAAGTGCCAGTTTTACCAACCCTTGGTCAATTACCTGGGTCATATCGTATCTGCCGATGGAGTGGCCACTGACCCCAAGAAGCTGGAAGCTGTCACCTCATGGCCAAGGCCCACAAATGTCACAGAGCTTAGATCTTTCCTGGGGTTTTGCTCCTATTATCGCAGATTCGTCCAGGGCTTCGCTCGGATAGCCCGCCCACTCAATGAACTGCTCAGAAACGAAGAAGACAATGATGATGCAGATCTTTCTAGACCTGCGAAGCCAGCAGTGGGACCCAGGAGGCCTAGGGAATCTTTTCAAGGACAATGGACAACCCAGTGTGAAGAGGCCTTTGAACGGCTGAAAAAGAGTCTAACCACCGCCCCAATCCTGGCCTATGCAGACCCAGCCAAGCCGTACGAATTGCATGTGGATGCAAGTAGAGATGGGTTAGGGGGAGTCCTCTATCAAGAACAGAATGGATGCTTGCGACCTGTCGCCTATGTGAGCCGGGGTTTGGCGTCTGCTGAAAAGAACTACCCCACCCACAAGCTTGAATTCTTGGCCTTGAAGTGGGCAGTAGTGGACAAACTTCGAGATTACCTATATGGAGCAGAATTCGTGATAAAAACAGATAATAACCCCCTCACATACATTCTCACTACAGCTAAGCTGGATGCTACTGGCCACAGGTGGTTAGCTGCCTTATCGGAGTTCACTTTCAGCCTCAGTTATCGGCCAGGGATTGGGAATAGGGATGCAGATGCCTTATCCCGAAGACCTCACTGTTCCAAGGATTCCCCAGAAGAGTGGACTCAGGTGCCCTCTGAAGGGGTACGAGCCTTATGCCAAGGAGTGGAACACCGAACAAGAGGTGGGTCCAGGGCAGAAGACATTGGGATTTCGGCGTCTGGCGTTCCCAGGTGTTATTGCAATGTCACCCAGGTTGGGGGTGAAGGCCTGCCCAAACTTTCCAGGAAGGATCTGCGAAGAGATCAGTTGGAAGACCCCCTCTGCGGCCTAGTATTGAAGGCTTTAGAAAGCAAAAGCCCTGATTTGCTTCTTACATCGTCAAGGGAGGCCCGGCGGCTACATCGTGAGTGGGATCGGCTACAGTTACGCCACGGAGTGGTCTACCGAAGGGGCCCCTCTGATGATCCTGAAGAGAAATGGCAGCTATTTTTGCCCGCAAAACACAGAGAAAATGTGCTGACTGCTCTCCATGATGACCATGGCCATCTGGGACCAGAAAGAACCTTTTGTTTGGTAAGAGACCGCTTCTACTGGCCCTGCATGCGGACAGAAGTTGAAAGTTACTGTCACTCCTGCATCCGATGTATTCAGAGGAAGACTCTGCCTCAACGAGCTGCCCCAATGGGCCACCTTCAAAGTCAGGGACCCATGGAGTTGGTGTGCATTGACTTCCTGTGCCTGGAGTCGGATCAGAGTGGACAGGGAAATATCCAGGTATGCCCAGGCTTTTCCTGCTAGAGATCAGTTAGCATCAACTGTGGCAAAGATTTTAGTAGAAAGGTTCTTTGTGCATTACGGACTACCACAACGTATCCACTCAGACCAAGGGAGAGATTTCGAGAGCAATCTCATCAAGAGACTCTTGAGTCTACTAGGCATCCAAAAGTCGAGGACTACTCCATACCATCCTCAGGGAGATCCTCAGCCAGAGAGATTCAATCGTACCCTCCTGAATATGCTCGGGACTTTGACTTCAGTGCAAAAGCAACACTGGAGTAAGCATGTAGCAGCCATCGTACATGCCTACAATAGCAATGCCAACGATGCTACAGGATACTCTCCTTACCGGCTGATGTTCGGCCGGGAAGCCCGACTGCCAGTAGACTTGGCTTTTGGAACCTCTGTAGACCATACCTCTGCAGCTTCCCATAGAGGATATGTGGACCGCCTAAGGAAAAGCCTGAAGATTGCTTATGAGAAGGCTCAAGCCACCTCAGACGCCAGGGGTCAGAGAAACAAAGAGAACTTTGATCTCAGAGTGCGAGTACAGGACTTACAATCTGGAGACAGAGTCTTACTGAGAAATCTGGGTATCCCTGGAAAACACAAGTTGGCGGATCGGTGGCGATCAGAGCCCTATGTCATCTGCAAACAATTGCCTGGATTGCCAGTTTACCAGATTCGACCGGAAAAGGGTGTTGGCCCACTCAAAACCTGGCACCGCAACCACCTTTTGCCTTTGTCAGATGCAGTCCGTCTACCATCACAATCTGATCCACAGTCTACCCCCTCAACTTCTCAGAGGACTAGACCTGTGACCAGGTCACAACCCACATCACCTCCTGCAGATGAAGAGGACAGTGAGAGTGAGGAGGTAGGGACAGATTTGCTGTGGCCATCTGACATTTCCGAACCCACCATTCCTTCTTCCACTGGAGTGACTGACGTAGTTCCTCTTAGGCCAGAGGCTCCTGAATTTGTGCCTGAGGCCCAACCTGCAGAAGACTTGCAAGAACCTGAAGACTGGTGGTCCATTGTTGATGAGGGAGAAGATGTGGAGGAAGCTGAACTGGGAGAGACAGAGAGCGTCGAGCAAGAAGCGAGGGTTGATGAGTCAGTAGTGTCAGAACCAACATCGGAAGCAACGCCAGAACCATTGCTAGAGCCCAGAGAACAGAGAGAGCGTAGAGTTATTCAACCCCCAAAGAGACTGACATATGATGTGTTGGGTGAAAACTCTGAGGAAGTAGTACATGCTTCTCAAAGGAATCTCGTGACGCCTGGCTCTCCTACAGCAGTTTCGGTAGAGAACAGCCCCAACTCACCCCCTGGCACATCTGGTTGGGCCATTCCCATTAGTGTGGCCTATGGGCAGGACAACCCTCACTCTGCTACATGGTGGGAGGTTCCTCTGCCAGATTCTTATGCAAGTGTGAATAATTTAATTTCCTGTGTGTACTAACTTTGCTTTTTCTCCGCGTGTATATACAAAGCATATAACAGGTTGTTTTTACTGCTGTCTTTGGAGGACCAAAGCTTCTCTGGTGGGGGGAGTGTGTAGCAGGCTCCTTGTACAAGAGGATTCAGAAGGAATCACATGATCAGCAGTCAGTCCTTTCTCTCTCTCTCTCCTATTTGTGAAACCTGGGCATTCTGCCAAGTTCATGACTCATCCACTACACAGCAAAGAACGCTGGGAGAGGGAGGGAAGCAGGAAGTGAAGGGGGAGAACAGAGAGACACGAGGCTGGAGAAAAGACAGGGACATGTGGAGCCCGTCCAAGGAGAGGAGGAGGCACTACAGCACTCAGCGCGGCTAGAGGGACCCTGCTGTGTGTTCAGAGTCTGGTGAGCTGTCCCCCTGGAGAGAGTAAGACACACCATTTACACTTTGCATATAGACTGGGACATCCGCACCCCACTGCTGGGATCTCACCCATCCGGGGCCCTGTGCAAGCCACAGATCCCTCTGCCTGCTTTGTCCCTCACCACCAGTGTAATTGAGACTGTCTGCCCCGGGGACTGACACATACTGGGAGATTGCATCCTGCGACTGCCCCTGGTCTTGGGGTGCTTTGTGTTGCCTTTAGACACTGAGGTTGGACCCTCTCAGCCCAGAAACCTAGTGAAATTGGATGTAACCCACACCAGCTGAAACTCCAAAGAAGCCTTCAGCTGCTATTTACTTCATTGTAAGGACTAAACGTGCACCAACTAGAGCTCCACCGTTACAAGGACTGAAGTGGGGGAATCTGGCTTAGTAGCCTTATTAGAGGTACCTCTTTATTGTATTCTGTTCTAACTCTGAGGTGATTTTTGGCTAATGCCCCTCAGAAGCAGAATCATACACCGGTGTGGGTAATACATTTCATTGATAGAGTATAAGTAAGTTTATTTGTTTGATATCAGTTGTATTCTGCTTAAAGTGCGACTCTGCCATCCGGAGACTCTTGGCTGTGAAGCCCTCTAGTGGCAGACCAAATTTACTGCATTGCATAAAAGAAGAAAAGTAAGTTTTGAAGTTGAAAGGGGAACCCCACCCCTCTACACTGGATTTCATTCTCCATAAAAGTGTTCTTGTTTCATTTAACCCTGTGTCAGCGAATTTCTTGGCGGGGTATTTGCTATTCATTACCAGTTGTGCCAGAGGGATTGGGTTTGCTTAGGGTTGGATCTATTGAGCGCAGGACCCATAATATATTCCAGCTTGTCCCAAGGGGCAGTGCTACATATATACAGTGCAGGAAATAAGTATTTGATGCTGATTTTGAATATTTGCCCACTCACAAAGAAATGATCAGTCTAAAAATCGAATAGTAGGTACTGTATATTGTAACACTGAGAGACAGAATAGCAACAAAAAATTCAAAAGAAATGCATATCTAACAAATTATGCACTGATTTGCATGTTCTTGAGGGAAATAAATATTTGATCCCCTTTACAAAACATGACTTAGGACTTGTTGCCTGGTTGGCAATCACAGAGGTCAGATGTTCCCTGTAGTTGGCCACCAGGTTTGCACACATTTTGGCCCACTCCTCTTGGCAGATCCTCTCCAAGTCATTGAGGTTTGGTGGCTGATGTTTGGCAACTGGAAATTTCAGCTCCCTCCTCAGATTTTCAATCGAATTAAGGTCTGGAGACTAGCTAGGCCACTCTAGGACCTTAATGTGCTTCTTCTTGAGCCACTCCTTTGTTGCCTTGGCCATGTGTTTTGGGTCATTGGCATGTTGGAACACCCATCCATGACCAATTTTCAATGCTCTGACTGAGGGAAGAAGGTTCTCACCCAAGATTTGACGGTACATTGCCCTGTCCATCGTCCCTTTGATGCGGTGCAGTTGTCCTGTCCCCTTAGCAGAAAAACCCCCCCAAAGCAGAATGTTTCCACCACCATGTTTGACAGTTGAAATGGTGTTCTTGGGGTCATAGGCAGCATTCCTTCTACTCCAAACACGGCGAGTTTATTTGATGCCAAAGAGATCGATTTTGGTCTCATCTGACCACAACACTCTCAACCAGTCCTCCTCTGCATCATTCAGATGTTCAGTGGCGAACTTCAGACGGGCCTGGACATGAGCTTTCTTGAGCAGAGGGACCTTGCGGGCATTGCAGGATTTCAATCCTTGTCGACGTGGTGTGTTACCAATTGTTTTCTTGGTGACTGTGGTCCCAGTTGCCTGGAGATCATTGACAAGATCCTCACGTGTAGTTCTGGAATGATTCCTCACTTTTATCATAATCATTGACACTCCATGAGGTAAGGTCTTACATAGTGCACCAGACCTAGCAAGACTGACAATTGTTTTGTGATTCTTCCATTTGTGAATGATTGCACCAACTGTTGTCACCTTCTCAGCAAGCTGCTTGGCTATAGTTTGGTAGCCCAGTCCAGCCTTGTGTAGGTCTACAATATTGTCCCTGACATCCTTGGACAGCTCTTTGGTCTTTGACATGGTAGAGAGTTTGGAATCTGATTGTTTGATTGCTCCTATGGACAGGTGTCTTTTAAACAGGAAACAAAATGAAATTAGCAGCACTCCCTTTAAGAGACTGCTTCTAATCTCAGCTTGTTACCTGTTTGAAAGACACCTGGTAGCCAGAAATCCTGCTGAATGATAGGGGTTCAAATACTTATTTCCCTCATGAACATGCAAATCAGTGCATAATTTGTTATACATGCATTTCTATTGAATTTTTTGTTGCTATTCTGTCTCTCAGTGTTACAATACACCTACCATTCGATTTTTAGACTGATCATTTCTTTGTGAGTGGGCAAACATTCAAAATCAGCACGGGATCAAATACAGTGGGGATCGAAAGTTTGGGCACCCCAGCTAAAAATTTGTATTAATGTGCATAAAGAAGCCAAGGAAAGATGGAAAAATCTCCAAAAGGCATCAAATTACAGACTAGACATTCTTATAATATGTCAACAAAAGTTAGATTTTATTTTCATCATTTACACTTTCAAAATAACAGAAAACAAAAAAATGGCGTCTGCAAAAGTTTGGGCACCCTGCAGAGTTAATATCTTGTACTGCCCTCTTTGGCAAGTATCACAGCTTGTAAACGCTTTTTGTAGCCAGCCAAGAGTCTTTAAATTCTTGTTTGAGGTATCTTTGCCCATTCTTCCTTACAAAAGTCTTCCAGTTCTTTGAGATTTCTGGGCTGTCTGTCACGCACTGCTCTTTTAAGGTCTATCCATAGATTTTCAATTATGTTGAGGTCAGGAGATCGTGAAGGCCATGGCAAAACCTTCAGTTTACGCCTCTTGATGTAATCCCCCGTGGATTTCGAGGTGTGTTTAGGATCATTATCCATTTGTAGAAGCCATCCTCTCTTTAACTTCAGCTTTTTCACAGATGGCATCAAGTTACCATCCAAAATTTGCTGAAATTTTATTTAATCCATTTTTCCTTCTACTTGTGAGATGTTCCCTGTGCCACTGGCTGAAACACAACCCCAAAGCATGATTGATCCAACCCCATGCTTAACAGTTGGACAGAGGTTCTTTTCATTAAATTTTGTGCCCCTTCTTCTCCAAACGTACCTTTGCTCATTCCGGCCAAAAAGTTCAATTTTAACCTCATCGGTCCACAGAACTTGTTTCCAAAATGCATCAGGCTTGTCTATATGTTCATTTGCAAAGTTCAAACGATGATTTTTGTGGTGAGGACATAGAAGAGGTTTTCTTCTGATGACTCTTCCATGAAGACCATATTTGTACAAGTGTCTCTTTATAGTGGAATAGTGTACCACAACTCCAGTGTCTGCCAGATCTTTCTGGAGGGATCGTGCAGTCAAACGTGGGTTATGAATTGTTTTTCTCACAATCCTGCGAGCTGTTCTGTCTGATATTTTTCTTGGTCTTCCAGATCTTGCTTTAACTTCCACTGTTCCTGATGACTGCCATTTCTTAATTACATTCCGAACAGAGGATATTGACATCTGAAAACGCTTTGCTATCTTCTTATAGCCTTCTCCAGCTTTGTGAGCGTCAACTATTTTCAGTTTCAGTTTTCTAGACAACTGCTTAGAAGAACCCATGGTGCTGATTGTTGGGGCAAGGTGAGATGAGTCTGGGCATTTAAAACCTTTGAGCTTGACATCACCTGGTCTTCCCAGACGATGATTGAGAACAATCCATGACACTGGCAGGTCTCAGCTTGGCAAAGGGGGCAGTGCATGCTATAAATTCTGCAGGGTGCCCAAACTTTTGCAGACGCCATTTTTTTGTTTTCTGTTATTTTGAAAGTGTAAATGATGGAAATAAAATCTAACTTTTGTTGACATATTATAAGAATGTCTAATCTGTAATTGTATGGCTTTTGGAGATTTTTCCATCTTTCCTTGGCTTCTTTATGCACATTAATACAAATTTTTAGCTGGGGTGCCCAAACTTTCGATCCCCACTGTACTTATTTCCTTCACTGTGTAATATATATATTATTACAGAATTACAGAGTAATAAGAAGCCATCTTAAAATTACATAGATGATCCAACGATATTCCTAATGCAAATTTATGCAATGACTGGAGGAGGGACAGTTTGCCGATGCTGGTTTGATGGAAAAGATAGCAATGATGGGCATACAAAAGACAATTAGTACATGTAGCAATTTAAAATTAAAATCTAAAACAAAATGGCAACCATTTGAATAAAAATATACCTATGTTTTTTTGAGGTAGTATCTAGAGACCTAGGCAAAAGTTATTGGAAGAACAAAACCCTTATGAACTTTGTAGGCACTACAACAATGGTTCATAAAAGAGTATTGTCACGATCACGGCGCCAGACCCCAGACCTTCTCACCAAACTCGTGACCGAAGGGCTAACCGATCTACAACTGCGATGTGACGTGCGTAACAATGCCACACCCAGCTGCACCCTGCACAACGACTTTCCAGCTAATGGATACCGATCGATGTGCCCAGCAGCCTGAATCGATTGTTTCTGGGTCAGGTTAATTACGCAATTAACCCCTTCACACTGCCACCACCTCCTTTTTGATCAGAGAAAGAGGAAACTCGGCGTTCAGCTATAACACTATAATGGTTGATATAATCAACTGCATAACCTGGTCATAATACACGCCTGTTATACAGAGGGTTAAAACAAACAGTAGCATCTCTTTAAAGGCAGGGATTCGTAAATTGCAATTAAGAACTATAGAAACAGTTCAACACTTTCAGAAAGAGAGATTTATTACTAAAAGGGTCAAACAGGTGCAATAAAATATTTACAGAGAAGATGTAACTAAGATATATATATACATAGAAAACAGTACAGCACAGCAAAGAGATAACAGGGAGAAGTTAAAGGGTTAAGTTACTTGCCATCAAGCCTTGGATGGAAGCAGATCACGTTTCAGAGCGAAAGGCACAGGTCTCCCCAGGTGGTATATTGATGTTAAAAATGGGGGATGTCTTCAAAACTTACTTCTCTTAGGCTTGACAGCCTGCTTTAAAGTTTCCCAGCAGGGGGTGGTTCTGAAGTAAAAGACCAATCCCCTGTTTAGGGAGGGATCGTCGGGCGGTACCCTAAACTGGAGCCCACATCTTTCATAATTCATATTCTGGTTCATAACTTCCCATCTGCACAAGCAACAGTCCACCCGCGGGTATATTATTATGCAGACAAGCCTGGGGATTATTTAGATATGAATTATGAAATTGTATGCTACATGGTTCGCGAGATCTATTTTTCTGCCTTCCCGTGCGCCCGAGTGACCCATCAAACTGTTCGCCTGCTCATCGTCCATCAGATGAGATGTCCGGCTTTTATGTTGGTCTCTCATATTCCAAGATATGAGACATAGGGGAAAAATTGATTTCTTAAAAATGTTATCTGGTGTGGGCTTCTTAGAAATGCCTTGAACTCCTGGGAAGGCTCGGTTATCTTTTCACGAGGCGTGAAATTACACAGGTACTTTGGCCAGTGAAACTCCAGCTCTCTTGGGAAAGCTGGTCCTATCTCTTCCTAGGTGAGAAAGGATACAGCTTTCACAGACAGCTCGGCACCTAGCTAATGAGGCCTTGGCTGGCCAGTGACCCATAAACAGTACACACACACATCTGTCACTGTGCCTCTCAGGAAGGGAGGGGGAAGGAGAATAAGGAAATAACATGGCTACTCTTAACAAAATGGCAGACTGTGTCAGTTTCTGTTGCGCACATTTGTGACAAGTATCACTTTATTAAACGTACATAGACATACAATGATACGTACAATCCCACTTACTACTATCAGATTATCTTCTCTTAACTTTTGCCGAGATACAGTAGTTCTTACTGTGGGACCTACTAGCAGCACATGTATCTGTATTGATTATATTTAGCTGTATGTTACAGGGTTGTTTTACAGTATGAAATAATTTTACAATTGTATGTATCATTGTATGTCTATGTACGTTTAATAAAGTGATATTCTTTTATGAACCATTGTTGTAGTGCCTACAAAGTCCAATAAATAAATAGGACGTGGCTCTTTGGAGCGATGTTTATGTCCCCACAGTAACCACCCTGTGTTGGGAATATATTTTCATATTTCAATGCTAGGCAAAAATTAAATAGAATGTTAATCAGGGAGATAATCTGATTAGACAGGACAGAAAAGCTTTGAAGGACCTGCAAGGTAAAAGTGAAATAATTGTGAAGCTCAGTGATGAGGGGAACAACGTTGTACTCCTCACTGAGGAATACTATGTCAAGGAAATTGAAAGGCAACTCGTGAACACCAATTGCTATAAGAGAATAGAGGAAAATCCCTTTCCTTTTCTAGTGCAGAAATTAAAAAAATCAGAATCTGTTCTTACAGAGGGTTTTATAATTATACAGTGCCTTGATAAAGTATTCATACCTCTTGAAATTTTCCACATTTTGTCATATTACAACCAAAAACATAAATGTATTTTAGTGGAATTTATGTGTGATAGACCAACACAAAGTGGCACATAATTGTGAAGTGAATGAAAAATGATAAATGGTTTTCAAATTTTTAAAAAAATAAATATGTGAAAAGTGTGGTGTGCATTTGTATTCAGCACCCCGGAGTCAATACTTTGTATAACCACCTTTCACTGCAATTACATCTGTAAGTGTTTTTGGGGATGTCTCTACCAGCTTTGTACATCTAGAGAGTGACATTTTTGCCCATTCTTCTTTGCAAAATAGCTCAAGCTCTGTCAGATTGGTTGGAGAGCATCTTGGAACAGCAATTGTCAAGTCTTGCCACAGATTCTCAATTGGATTTAGGTCTGCACTTTGACTGGGCCATTCTAACACATGAATATGCTTTGATCTAAATCATTCCATTGTAGCTCTGCCTGTGTTTGGGGTTGTTGTCCTGCTGGAAGGTGAACCTCCGCCCCAGTCTCAAGTCTTTTGCAGACTTGAACAGATTTTCTTGTAAGATTTCCCTGTATTTGACTCCATCCATCTTCCCATCAACTCTGACCAGCTTCTCTGTCCCTGAGGAAGAAAAGCATCCCCACAATATGATGCTGCCACCACCATGTTTCACAGTGGGGATGGTGTGTTCAGGGTGATGTGCAGTGTTGGTTTTCCGTCACACATAGTGTTTTTTGCTTTTAGGACAAAAAGTTATATTTTGGTCTCATCTGACCAGGTACCATCTTCCACATGTTTGCTATGTCCCCCACATGACTTCTCGCAAACTGCAAATGGGACTTCCTATAACTTTCTTTCAACAATGGCTTTCTTCTTGCCACTCTTCCATAAATGCCAGATTTGTGGAGTGCATGACTAATAGTTGTCCTGTGGACAGATTCTTCCACCTGAGCTGCAGATCTCTGCAGCTCCTCCAGAGTTATCATGGGCTTCTTGGCTGCTTCTCTGATTAATGCTCTCCTTGCTCAGCCTGTCGGTTTAGGTGGACAGCCATGTCTTGGTAGGTTTTCAGTTGTGCCATACTGCTTCCATTTTCGGATGATGAATTGAACAGTGCTCTGTGAGTTGTTCAAAGCTTGGGATATTTTTTATAACCTAACCCCGCTTTAACAACTTCAACTAGAAAAGCTACAATTTCTGGGGAAATTGTGTGAAGTGTTCTTGCCTCCACCAGTAGTCTAGGGCTTGAAAATGAGAGAGTGGTGGCAGTTTAGAAATCATGTCCTGATTTTTCAGCTCACACTGTAGCTTTTGTCACTCTGCTGCCTGCTCACACACCTGGGTTCCTATGGCAACTCACTCTACAGCAAGGGCAGAAAAGAGCGGTTAAAAACAAACTGCTCCAACTTGCTCACTTCACTATCAGTTGCCATCTTCAAACAGTTGTACTTTAAAAATTATAAATCCTACACTGAAGAGCTTTATATTGTGAGAATCACAAGACCCAGACCTACATTTTGATGCATAGTATGTCTCTGAAATATTAAAAATGAAGGCACAGTCGCAGTTTAGAAATTGCCCTTCAAATTTGAGGTGGCTAGAGTGGAGTTTCAATGAATGTCAATGGGCGGCGTGAGTTGCAAACAAATGGTCATATTGCGAAAACTATCAGGACTATGGCTTAGTGGCAGCAGGGATAGCTGAACATTTTGATATATGATTTGTGTAGGTGGGTTTGAAAATGAGGGAGTGATGGCAGTTTAGAAATCATGTCCTGATTTTTCAGATCACACTCTAGCTTTTGTCAGCTCCCACTCTAGTTTTGAACATTACGCCATTCATTCCTATGGAACCAATTTCACCACAAAAACGCCGATATTTCGTGAACCATTTGGCGAAACGTTCCAGAAAGTAATAGCACACCAATTGGGAACAATCTGCACATTTCGGTATATTACTGTCTATGTAGCGTAAAAACTGTGGGAGGAGTTAGGGTGGTAAATTTGGCTATAATAATAAGGATATATACAGTCATGGCCGAAATTGTTGGCACCCTTGATATTTCTCCAGGAAATCATGTATTTCTCACGAAACGTATTGCATTAACACATGTTTTGCTATACACATGTTTATTCCCTTTGTGTGTATTGGGACAAAACAAAAAAAGGGAGGAAAGAAAGCAAATTCGACATAATGTCACACAAACCTCCAAAAATGGGCTGGACAAAAGTATTGGCACCCTTTCACAACTGCGGATAAATAAGAATGTTACAAGCATGTGATGCTCCTGTAAACTCACCTGGGGCAAGTAACAGGTGTGGGCAATATAGAAATCACACCTGAAAGCAGATAAAAAGGAGAGACGTTCACTTAACCTTTGCATTGTGTGTCTGTCTGTGCCACACTAAGCATGGACAACAGAAAGAGGAGACGAGAACTGTCTGAGGACCTGAGAACCAAAATTGTGGCAAAATATCAACAATCTCAAGGTTACAAGTCCATCTCCAGAGAACTAGATTTGCCTTTGTCCACAGTGCGCAACATTATCAAGAAGTTTGCAACCCATGGCACTGTAGCTAATCTCCCTGGTCGTGGACGGATGAGGAAAATTGATGAAAGATTGCAACGCAGAATAGTCCGGATGGTGGATAAGCAGCCCCAAACATGTTCCAAAGACATTCAAGCTGTCCTGCAGGCTCAGGGAGCATCAGTGTCAGCGCGAACTATCCGTCGACATTTAAATGAAATGAAACGCTATGGCAGGAGACCCAGGAGGACCCCACTGCTGACACAGAGACATAAAAAAGCAAGACTACAGTTTGCCAAAATGTACTTGAGTAAGCCAAAAGCCTTCTGGGAAAACGTCTTGTGGACAGATGAGACCAAGATAGAGCTTTTCGGTAAAGCACATCATTCTACTGTTTACCGAAAACGGAATGAGGCCTACAAAGAACAAAACACAGTACCTACGGTAAAATATGGTGGAGGTTCAATGATGTTTTGGGGTTGTTTTGCTGCCTCTGGCACTGGGTGCCTTGACTGTGTGCAAGGCATCATGAAATCTGAGGATTACCAAAGGATTTTGGGTCGCACTGTAGGGCCCAGTGTCAGAAAGCTGGGTTTGCGTCCAAGATCCTGGGTCTTCCAGCAGGACAATGACCCCAAACATACGTCAAAAAGCACTCAGAAATGGATGGCAAAGAAGCGCTGGAGAGTTCTGAAGTGGCCAGCAATGAGCCCAGATCTAAATCCCATTGAACACCTGTGGAGAGATCTTAAAATTGCTGTTGGGAAAAGGTGTCCTTCCAATAAGAGAGACCTGGAGCTGTTTGCAAAGGAAGAGTGGTCCAAAATTCCGGGTGAGAGGTGTCAGAAGCTTATTGATGGTTATAGGAAGCGACTGATTTCAGTTATGTTTTCCAAAGGGTGTGCAACCAAATATTAAGTTAAGGGTGCCAATACTTTTGTCCAGCCCATTTTTGGGGTTTTGTGTGACATTATGTCATATTTGCTTTTCTGCCTCTGTTTTATATTTGTTCCAATACATACAAAGGGAATAAACATGTGTATAGCAAAACATGTGTTAATGCAATACCTTTTTTGTGTGAAATACTTGATTTTCAGGAAAAATATCAAGGGTGCCAACAATTTCGGCCATGACTGTATGTGAGATAACAGTAAGTGGTCTTGCCATGCAAGAACACTTAATAACTGCCACTTTTATCAAAAGTGATAAAATAATATTTTTGCTATAAGCAAGCATTTAACTGAATGAAATCAATTAATTCAGGTTCTTTTGTTTTGATTAGCTGTGATTGGCCACGGCTAATCACATGACACAGATGGGCTGTAATTGGCCCAGCCTGTGCATGTGATCACTGTGACCATTCACAGGTAGATACACTTGTATACAATGGATGGCATGAAAGGAAGCCACCCTGTCAGAGGAAAAGACGAGGACGCCAGGGCACATGTGCCAATGCGCAATATGGCCATGCCTATTTGCGCAAAAAAGTGCGCATAGGCGGGCGACACATAACCATGCATTCCTGTGCATGAAAACGCACCGGCACACGCAGGGTGCACTAATTGTTGACACTCAGTGGCTTTTATAAGGACTGCAGCTCTGCTCAGTGATTGCTGGATTATCGTCAGCCCCTCCCGTTCCTGTGTTCCTGAGTTTACTGCTGATTACCCATTACCGACCCGGCTTGATCCTGACCTTGTTCCTGTCTGCTGATCTGTGTATGATCCTGGCTTGATCCTGACCTTGTTCCTACCTGCTGTTCTGTGTATGATCTCGGCTTGCTCCTGACTTTTATCCTGTCTCCTGCTGCTCTGTGTATGACCCTGGCTTGATCCTGGCCTTGCTCCTGTCTGCTGTTACTCTGTGTATGACCCTGGCTTGATCCTGACATTGCTCTTGTCTGCTGTACCATATTGATCCTGGCTCTGACTACTGACTACTCTACCCATCCTCTGGGATCCACGTGTTCTCTGGAGAAACTCATCCTGCAACTGGAGCACCCACGGGTTTCATCTCATCATGCATTTCCAAGCAGCAACACTACTGGCAACCCATGCTTCTTTGGGCACTGCAACTCCTGTTTCCACCTCCAGGGGCGCACTGCACTTAGCCGAAAGGGGAGCCCTCTCTCTATTGCAGCCTCAGATCGGGTACGTGACAGCATAATCCAGCCATAATGTCAGGCTGAGAGAGGTGTCTCCCCAATAGAGGCTCTGTGCCAGCAGGTTGCTGCCCTCAAACAAGCAGTCATAAACCTACAAGAAGGCTTTTTCCAATTAGAAGATCGCCTGCAGAATCTTGCCACTCCTTCAGCTGCATGTCTGTTATATTTGGCACTTCAACCCAGAACTTTTTCTTTAGAGTCTGTGAAGATAGGGTTCCTCATCTTGCTACTTACTGATGAACCTCAGTCCTGGGTACATCACCTCCAGAGCAAAAGAGCCCACTTCTGAACTCTGTTACTACCTTTTTCCCAACTATATGACGATCCCCAACATATTATTATTATTATTATTATTATACAGTATTTATAAAGCGCCAATAGTTCGCTCAGCGCTGTACATTACAAAGGGGGACAGAACGGGGGACAGAACATGTGACAGAACAATACCAATACAATGCAAAACATGAGGGGATTAAGGGCCCTGCTCTTTCAAGCTTACAATCTAGGAGGGAGGGGATAGTGGCACAGGAGGAGATAGCTGTGGGGGATGGAGTGGTAGGAAGAGTGGAGGAGGTCGGCAAGTTAGCAGAGGGTGGGGTAGGCTTCCCTGAAGAGATGGGTTTTCAGGGTGCGCCTAAAGTAGAGGAGAGTAGGTGATAATCTGATGGGTTGGGGCAGGGAGTTCCAGAGGATGGGTGACACCCTGGAGAAGTCCTGGAGGCGGGCATGGGAGGAGGAGACCAGGGAACTAGAGAGAAGGAGGTCTTGTGAGGAGCGGAGTGTGCGTGCTGGGCGGATATTAGGTCAGTGATGTAGTTCGGGGCAGTATGGTGGACAGCTTTGTACAAATGTGAATGTAAAGACACCAATTTCACTTTCACGCCCCATTCACACCTAGTGTAGTCAGGGTGCATGTTTTTTGGCTCATTTTTCCCCATTTCAAGCATAGAGGCAGTCTGTTGATTCCAATGGGTTGCCTTACACGTGGCAAAGTAGCTTACAGGACATTTTGTTGTGGTGCGAGTTGCACTTTTTACTGTGTGTTGTGCTGTGTTTTCCCCCCGTTTTTTTCATGTGGCAAAAATGTGTGTTTGGAGTGCCATTCTCAATTAATGGCACTGAAAGCACAACTAGTTAATTTTAGGTGTATAACGGTGGTCATACAATCAGATTTTACAATCTCTGTATAATTTCCTTAAGATTTGCCAAAACTATGGAATAGGAGGACCAATCTATCCATTCACTCTGTGTCCAATCAGGCAGGCCCTTGCACTACATCAGGGGTATGCGGCCCCAGAGAGTTTAGCATGCAGCCCCGGCCTGTCTGTAGGGACTCTGAGGAAGCCAGGCAAAGGCATGCGAGGAGGGTTGCTGTGCAAACATAGTCGATGGGTGAAGGGTGTTTGTTTCAATGAGGTCAGTAAAGGATTTGTGTGCCAATGAGGTCAGCTGGTAAACTCCTTCCTATGTCTTACTGGTTACGCCTTGCCAAATCTACATACCAGTAACTGATGAAGAGATACAGCAAGGGCTAAGGTAAGGATCTTGTTCTCAAAATTAAAGAAAGCTTTTTTTAAATTTTATTTTGCAACAGTGGTACATTAACCACTTGCCCTCCAGATGATCTACTCCCCTTCCTGACCAGGCCATTTCTTTGCTGCTTGGCACTGCGCTATTTCAAGTGGCAACCGCGCAGTCGTGCAATGCTGCACCAAAACGAAACCCACCTCCCTTCCCCCACACAAACAGAGCCCACCCCTGGTGGCACCTGATCACCTCTGCGGTTTCTATTCTTTGCACTATAAACAATAAAAACAAGCATTTCAAAAAAAAAAAAACTATATTTTTTCACTTCTGGTCATAAAAAATATCCAATGAACTCAGTCATAAATTTAGGCCAAAATGTACTCATATGGCCACAGCAGAAGCTGCCCTTCACTCCCTCCAACAAGGTCGCCGACCCGTGGAAGATTATACGGTTGAATTCCATAAATGGTCAGCAGACACAGGCTGGAATGAAGCTGCCCTCAAATACCAGTATCAGCTTGGTCTCTCTGAGGACTCAGACAAATTAGCCAGAGTGAAGGCTCCTACCTCCCTTGAAGGCCTCATCCAGTTGGCCATCTAGATAGACCGTCGCCTGCAGGAACAGCGATCAGAAAGATCTTATTCCTACCATCCATCCTGGATGCTACCCAAGGTGCCTTCCTTCTCTGCCCCTCGGCCCACTGTGCCACCTGCTCCTATTGCCGAACTGAACCTATGCAGATCGGCCTAGTTTGCTCCTCCTTGTCTCCAGATGAAAAGATACATTGAAGACAGTCCAACCTATGCCTCTACTGTGGAGCGTCCTGACATTTCTTACGAAATTGTCCTGTGAGACCTAGTAAATCTATCCCTCCACACACTATGTACTCTCAGATTTCCGGATCATTACCAGCTCACCTTGTTCTACCTATCTTGTTGCAGGTGGCGGGAAGGGAAGCCAAGCTCCAAGCAATCATTGACTCCGGGGCGTGCAGCTGTTTTATGGACATCACCCTAGCAAAGAAGTTGCAGGTCCCACTGAGAGACAAAAAACAAAAACTTGCAGTCCATTTAGCCGATGGGACTTTTCCTTGATCTGCTACTGTAGCACAGGAAACCATTCCTATTTTGACATCCACAGACTCAGGCCATCAAGAATTTCTCTGCTTTGACATCTTGTGCTGCCCCATGTTCCCAATCATCCTGGCAATACCATGGCTTCGGGCCCATAACCCTTATGTGGACTGACCTACAGGAAAGATTTCCTTCTCCTCCATCTACTGTCTACAACATTGCTTTCTCCTTGAACTCACAGACTCTTCCAGTTGCCTGACCGTTCAAACGGTGCCTGACACCAGTCAAATTGTGCCCCCATCCTACCATGAATACCTGGATATTTTTGATAAACAGAAGGCCGACATGCTACCACCTCACCGGCCATATGACTGCCCTATTGAACTCCTTCCCGGAGCAGAGATTCCCTTTGGGCAAATTTTCCTGTTATCCAAAGTTGAGCTGGAGGCTCTAGGAGTGTACATTGATGAGAGTCTTAAGAAGGGGTTCATTCACCCCTCTTCTTCTCCTGCTGCTGCTAGAGTCTTCTTTGTGGAGAAAAAGGATCACTCACTCAGGCCTTGTGTGGATTAGCGGTGACTCAATAAAGTAACTATCAAAAATCGTTATCCACTCCCTCTGGTCCTGGAGCTCATCCAAAGATTTTGGGATGCCCGAATATTTACAAAACTGGATCTCCGGGGTACCTATAACTTAGTCAGAATCTGCAAAGGAGATGAATGGAAGACAGCTTTTAGAACCCGCTTCGGGCACTTCTGAGTACCTGGTTATGCCCTTCGGTTTGTGTAACACTACTGCAACCTTTCAAACCTCATGAACAACATTTTCCGGGAATTCTTGGATCATTTCTTGATAGTCTACCTTGATGATATCCTTATCTTTTCTGCCACCCTGTAACTCTACCAAGTACATGTCAAAAAAATCCTAACTACCCTAAGACAGCATGGTTTATATGCAAAGGTGGAGAAAAACGAATTTGAAAAGCTATCAATCCAATTCCTGTGCTTGATAATTTCCACTGATGGGATTTCTATGGACCCCTAAAAGGTAGCTGCCATCACTGACTGGCCAGCCCCCACCAATAAGAAAGGTGTCCAAAGATTTGTGGGCTTTTCCAATTTTTACAGGAGATTTATCAAGAACGTTTCCTCTATCATTGCTCCCATTACCCAATTAACTCGGATACATACCCGATTCCAGTGGTCTCCGGAAGCCCAAGGGGCCTTTGACAAGCTGAAGACTCTATTTACCTCTGCTCTGGTGCTACAGCATCCCAACCTGACTCTGCCCTTTGTCCTTGAGGTCGATGCCTTGGAGATTGCCATAGGAGCAATCCTTTCACAATGTCAGGGGCCCAAGGCTCTCTTGCACCCAGTGGCCTTTTTCTCCCGAAAGATGAGTCAACCAGAGAAAAATTACGACGTGGGGGACCGCAAATTACTGGCCATTAAATATGCATTGGAAGCGTGGCGCTACCTCTTGGAAGGCGCTGCTCACCCTATCATGGTTTTTACCGATCATAAGAACTTGGAATATCTTCGAACCGTAAAACGGTTAAGACCAAGACAAGCTCGATGGGCCTTATTCAAGGTTCAATTTTCATCTAACCTACCGTCCAGGGTCTAAAAATGGGAAAGCAGATGCCCTGTCCAGTATGTTCCCAGACACTCCTCAAACAGCTGCTCCCAGAACTATTTTATCTCCACATAATTTCCTACTCATTCAGCCTGATCTAAAAGCAGCAATTAAACAAGCTTCACTTTCAATCTAGAGTGGGTGACTGGGGACAAAGAGAAGGCAAATGTATTAAATACCTTCTTCAGCTCTGTGTATACAAAGGAGCATAGGGGAGCTCTTGTCCATAATGGGCATGGTATTGACACAGTCAAAGATGATCCACATTGGCTCACAACTGATATGATCCAAAAATATTTAGACAGAATAAAGGTGAATAAAGCACGTGGACTGGATGGCATACACCCACGGTTCCTTAAAGAATTGAGCTCTGTCATTTCAAAGCCATTGTTTGTAATTTTTAGAGAGTCTTTAATGACTGACATAGTACCACTAGGTTGGCGTAATGCCAATATTTAAAAAGGGGTCAAAATCTTTACCAAGTAATTATAGACCTGTTAGTTTAACTTCTATAGTTCAGAAGATACTGGAGAGTTTAACCTCCCTAGCGGTCTGATTATGTCAATATTTCTGTGCTCAAAGCGGTACATTTTTTTGCATGGAAATATGTTGTTTTTTTTTGTAGGCCTGTAATTTTTAGGAATAACTCAGTGAAATCTGTCCGAACAAGAGTCTAGTAAACATCCCGTGTATGATAAAATTTTAAACACAAAATCATAAATTATAATATAATACATAATCATAAGAAATAATAATAATAATAAATTTAATTCAATAATATAATTAAACCAAAAACACTGAAATTTGAAATAGAGCGCCAAGTTCGCACATCACTGAGATTAGTCGCAAAATCGTTTTCGGTGTCTGATGACGAATTTCCTCACAAATCATTATCACTCAATTCTGCAAGTGGTTCTGATTTACTATCGCTGTTCTCTAGCTGGTCTAAAACCGCTTTTGACCTAAAGGGACACTTTTTGGACACCATGGATGTTTTTCAGTTTCCAGGCAGAAAGAACAGTAAAAATGCAGGCAGGGCACAGGACAAAGCACTAGGAACAAAATGTATGTGTAATGCTTTGATACAGTAATGTTATACTATGTGATTTTAAAACACCGGTTCCATCCCCCGTACGTCCCGTACATCCCGGGCGCTCGCAGGGAACAGAACCCGGAAGACGAACGCCGACATCGGCCGGAGAAGATGGCTGGGGACGCTGCATAGGGGACATCGCAGGAGCGAAGGACAAGGTACGTGCAAAAGGGATCCCAGAGCAACGCTGCAGGGTAATCCCGAGTGTAGCTCGGGGTTACCGCTTTTGGTACTGAAAGTTAACCCCGAGCTACACTCTGGAATACCGCCAGGGAGGTTAATTAAAGACCACATAGATGAGTTCTTGCTGGAAAAAATATTTTAAGCAACAGACAGCATGGATTCATGCAAGACAGAGGTTGTCAAACAAATCTGATTTGTTTTTCATGAGGAGGTGGTGAGCAAAACCTTGGACAGAGGGGTGGTTATGGATGTGGAATACTTGTATTTTGCAAAAGCGTTTGACACAGTTTCCCACACACGGCTAATGTGTAAGGTAAAGTCTACAGGCTTGGAAAAATCTGTATGTAAATGGTTAGAAAACTGACTAAAAGATGGTATTCAGAGAGTAGTAGTTAATGATTCATACTCTGAATGGTCTACGGTTGTCAGTGGTGTACCCCAAGGTTCAGTGTTGGAACCCTTACTTTTTGATATATTTATAAATGATATAGGGTCTGGGATTATAAATACCATTTTAGTCTTTGCAGATGACACCAAGCTGTACAGTGGAATAACATCCTTAAAGGATGTCTTATAAGCCGACCTCAATGTACTGTTTAATTGGGCAACTATGAGGCAAAAGAGGTTTCATGTTGATAAATGTAAGGTTATGCACTTGAGGGCTAAGAATATGCATGTATCATACTGTTAGGGATTAGCCCAGTAGCGGGTTGTGCTTTGACCCCCTGGATGAGTCAGAGCACGGTGAAAGATGCACAGCACGACAGCAGGATCTTGGTGAAGAAAGTTGTGTTTTATTTACAAGACTGGTGAACACAAGGCGCATATATTCAAAACAGCAAAAAAATACAAACACAAAATAAAGCTTAGCCACACTGGGCATCTAACTGCAAACACAGGTTCCTATCTACTTTTCTGGATACAGCCTACCGCTACTCAGACACTGGGGCTCTGATTCACTATTGGGCGTGGGCGCATATTCATGGGCTTAAGCCCAATTTTCATGGGCGTCTGTCTATTTTTTACCCTGCAAACTAATTCACTATTGACCAGAGCCCATAAGCAGATGTCTAATCTAATTCACAAAAAGACACGCCCGGAATCAGACTCACAAAGCAGACTTGCTAAGAAGCAAGTCTAACACCATGAAAAATCACTGCAGAGACATGTTCACTTAGAAATTTGCTTTGCCAAATATCAGGACTTCACTTTAAACAATATCTGCTATTTCAAAAAAAATTAAGAATGTGTTAAAAATCGTTTTTTTGAAGGAAATCGACACAGTAAAAATCTAGACGCCCGTGCAGTGTCTTTGGCAGATACAACTGAGCATGTGCAGAACACATTTTAGACCTCTGCCATGGGCGTTTGCTTTTTAGCCACTGACTAATAGTGAATCTTACTGTGGATTCCGCTGACAGCCGACACTCGGTCGTGACTATTGTGTTTAATAAACAGCACTCGGCATATCTTCATGTAATCTAACTAGATTTCCTTAGTTCTAGTGATTCTATTTTTGTTTCTTATCCTTTATAATTATTTCTGTAATGATTTTACTGATTTCAAAGGTCTAGATAATATTTATTTTGACAGCTGAATGTAAAAATAAAGGTCCGCAATAAAAAAAAACCAAAAAAAAACAGCGTGGGTCCCCCCTCTCATCCTTACCAAGCCCTTCAGGTCTGGTATGGATATTAAGGGGGAACTCCACACTGAAATTAAAAAAAAAAAACAGCGCGGGTCCCCCTCAAAATCCATACCAGACCCTTATCCGAGCATGCAGCCCGGCAGGTCAGGAAAGGAGGGGGGACGAGCGAGCGCCCCCCCCCTCCTGGACCATACCAGGCCACATGCCCTCAACATGGGGGGGTGCTTTGGGGCAGGGGGGCTCCCCCCCCAAAGCACCTTGTCCCCATGTTGATGAGGACAAGGGCCTCTTCCCCACAACCCTGGCCGGTGGTTGTGGGGGTCTGCGGGCGGGGGGCTTATCAGAATCTGGAAGCCCCCTTTAACAAGGGGGCCCCCAGATCCCGGCCCCCCCCCTACGTGAACGAGTCTGCGGTACATGGTCCCGCAGACTTATTCACAAAAAAACTAAGTGTGGTGTAAAAAAAACACAGTACAGGGTCTTTGACAAGTCCTTTATTAAAACAATGTCCCCCGAAGTAGATCCAACGTCAATCGCGGCGGCGGCGGCAGGGACCCGAAAAAAGAAAAAAAAAAAGGTTCCGCTCCCGTCCGAGGCTTCCAGCCTTGTGAAGAAGAGGCTAGCTGACATTTCTTATATAGGTATGGGGCGGGGCCAGCCGGGGACATCATTCGAGTGACCCGCCCCATGTCACATGCTTGCTGTTCCCGGCTGGCCCCGCCCCATAGCTATATAAGAAATGTCAGACTGTCTCCTGCATTCAGCTAGTTAGCCTCAGTGGAGAGACAGGGTGACATTTCTCAAATAGGTAAGGGGCGGGGATGATGTCCCCGGCTGGCCCCGCCCCATACCTATATAAGAAATGTCAGCTAGCCTCTTCTTCACAAGGCTGGAAGCCTCCGACGGGAGCGGAACGTTTTTTTTTTCTTTTTTCGGGTCCCTGCCGCCGCCGCCGTGATTGACGTTGGATCTACTTCGGGGGACATTGTTTTAATAAAGGACTTGTCAAAGACCCTGTACTGTGTTTTTTTTACACCACACTTAGTTTTTTTGTGAATAAGTCTGCGGGACCATGTACCGCAGACTCGTTCACGTAGGGGGGCGGGATCTGGGGGCCCCCTTGTTAAAGGGGGCTTCCAGATTCTGATAAGCCTCCCGCCCGCAGACCCCCACAACCACCGGCCAGGGTTGTGGGGAAGAGGCCCTTGTCCTCATCAACATGGGGACAAGGTGCTTTGGGGGGGAGCCCCCCCTGCCCCAAGGCACCCCCCCATGTTGAGGGCATGTGGCCTGGTATGGTTCAGGAGGGGGGGGCGCTCGCTCGTCCCCCCTCCTTTCCTGACCTGCCGGGCTGCATGCTCGGATAAGGGTCTGGTATGGATATTGAGGGGGACCCACGCTGTTTTTTTTTAATTTCGACGTGGAGTTCCCCCTTAATATCCATACCAGATCCGAAGGGCTTGGTATGGATGAGAAAGGGGACCCACGCTGTTTTTTTTTTTTAATTTCAGTGTGGAGTTCCCCCTTAATATCCATACCAGACCTGAAGGGCTTGGTAAGGATGAGAGGGGGGACCCACGCTGTTTTTTTTTATTATTTATTTAATTCATGGAATGAAATTTGAAATTCAGCTGTCAGTGGGAAACCCCGATGACAGCTGAAACATTCCTTCTGTCCCTGCAGAGAGCTCTGCTATTATATTTGACATTAAAAAGTATAGAGACTGCAACATTGTATCTATTTGTATCCATTCCAGATATAGATGTTTTTATTCGGATACAAATAGATACAATGTTGCAACTTTTATACTTTTTAATGTCAAATATAATAGCGCAGCTCTCTGCAGGGACAGAAGTAATTACTTTGCTATTATATTTGCCGGCCGTAGATGGGGCGAAAATCGAACAATTTTTTTACCATTGGTGGTAACGTCGGCCCATTGAACAACCGATTTTTTTTTTTTTTTTTAAACGGTCAGTTTTCGCCCCATCTATGGCCTGCATTTTTCTTTTTCTTATTCTTTTTTTTTATTCTTCTTTTTCTTGCAGGTCATGGCTCATGTGCAGATTTTTTATCTGTTAAAAGATCAGCCAATTTGCCGATCATTGCAGCTAAAATCGGCCGATCTGCAAAATCGGCCAATTTTTATCCAAATTTACCAATTAAAAAAAGTTGCAAAATCCCCAAAAATGGCTGACCAATTAACCCACTAACGGGCCGAAAATCAGCCGATTTTTTTTGCGGACGATTTTAGACCCATGTAAAGCAGGCCATAGATGGGTCTAAAATCGGCCGATTTTTCTGCCAAAAAAAAAATTTAACAATTTTCGGGCCGTTAGTGGGTTAATTAGTCAGCTGTTTTTCGGGATTTTGGCACATTTTTTTTATCAGTAAATTTGGAACAAAAAATTTTCAACTTTACTGGTAAACAAAATATGCTAAAATCCCAAAAAATGGCCGACCAATTATCCCAATAACGGAAGAGGCCCTTGTCCCCATTAACATGGGGACAAGGTGCCTTGAGGGGGAGCCCCCCTTCCCCAAAGCACCCCCCCATGTTGAGGGCATGTGGCCTGGTATAGTTCAGGAGGGGGGGCGCTTGCTCATCCCCCCCTTTCCTGACCTGCCGGGCTGCATGCTCAGATAAGGGTCTAGTATGGATTTTGGGGGGATCCCCAAGCTGTTTTTTTTTTATTTCAGCGTGGAGTTCCCCCTTAATATCCATACCAGATCTGAAGGGCTTGGTACGGATGGGAGGGGGGACCCCACGCTTTTTTTTTTTTTTTATATTCAGCTGTCAGTGGGGAACCCCGCTGACAGTTGAAACATTAACACATGGCTGTCGCTCCTACAATCCCGCATGAGTTATGTTATCAACTCATGCAGCATTTTAGTAGCGAAAACCAATGCAGCGCTCATGTTTCAGCTGTCGGCGGAGTTCCCCACTGACAGTTGATGTAAAAGTATTGCAGGGAATTATAAACAATTTGTAAAAAACCCGGCGTGGGGTCCCCCCTCCCATCCATACTAAGCCCTTCGGGTCTCGTATGGATGTTAAGGGGTAACTCCACGCTGAAATTAAATAAAAAACAGCATGGGGTACCCCCCAAAATCCATAACAGATACTTATCTGAGCATGCAGCCCAGCAGGTCAGGAAAGGGGGGGGGACAAGCAAGCACCTCCCCCCCTCCTGAACCATACCAGGCCACATGCCCATACCAAATTATTCAAACATTTGTAAACAGACCAATTAACTGAAATGGTTTGGCATTTGTACCCCAAATATGACGTTCCCTGAGGCATTGGTAAACCGAGGTACGCCTGTATTAGTATTGCAATCCTTTGTATTGGGATACATAGAACTAACATACATCTGAATTGGCAACATAGCACAACATTTGTGTCACATTGGAGATATCTGGTAGTTACACTGACCTTGCCCAGGGACCTAAGATTTATTCACAGCACAGAAATACAGGCTGGATTAGCAATGTAGCTCCGTGGATTAGTGGTTAGCACTACTGCCTCACAACTCTAGGGTTGTCGGTTTGAATCCCAACCCCGGTGAGGAAGTAGCATGATCTCCGTGTGTGGCTGTCTTCAAATAGATGTTCTGGCAACATCTTTGCTTTCTGTCTAAATGATCCCTAAAATGTGAATTAGAATGAGGCCTTGTCTGTTGAAACACCTTCAAAGCTGCACCTTATGTGAATGTCATACAATGGAATAAGATAAGTGCCTGTACCACTAATAGATTTGATAATGATGGTTTACACTCCACCCACTTTTGTGAAGGATTTGGCAAGCAAAGAGCTGACAGAGAGAGAGAAGAGCGAGCCAGTGAGCGAGAGATACATACTGAAGAGTGATAAAGAGAAACATTCAGAAGAGTGAGCGAGAGAGAAGAGCGAGCCAGTGAGACAAAGAAGAGTGAGCGAGAGAGAAAAGACTTGGTTGGTGAATCCACACATCAAACTTGTCACAAATACTGGTATGGATTTTTCCACCAAATACAAAGCAGACCCTTATCCCAGCAGGCAGGTACCGCACGCCTTCAAAGATTTATTTCCTTTGTTGATTTTCCTGCTTCGTTCACACTATATGCAATTAAAAATTACTGTTTAAGTTGCCAATTTTACTGTGTTTTCTAGAGAATTACTAACTAGTTGTGTTTTCAATTGTGTGTAGCATTGCGATTTCTATTTGAGTCTAGATGTTAAATTGCTAATAAATGGCCAAAATCTTCAAATACCTTTGAACTCTCACTGCAACAAATGGCGTACGTTAATACACTCACATTCACATTCATTATATCCAATATCAGGTACGATGTCAATTCACAAATCGCACCTGAAATTGCACACCCTGGATGCGATTGGCATGGCCAGCAACTTGCCCTTTGCCACTTTCCCTTTGCATGGCAAATTGCACACAATGTTACTGGGGGCTAACACCACTGTCACATCTAATCCGATGCGGCAATTGCCCAACTTACAGTGAAGTTGCACGAGTTCACAATCCAATTGGATGTGAACAGAGCCTACAGTGGCCAATAGGGTGCGACTTGGTCTACGATTTGCAAGTCGCCTGTCATGCCAATTGCATGGCAATCGCAAACAATGTTACTGGGGGCTACCCGGTCACATTAAAGCAGATTTCTAAGTGGTGTTATTGACACCACAGTCACATCATGTGACTTGCATAGAAGTTGCATGATTTCAAAGTCGGGGTACATGGTGATTTCAAGTGCAATTTGCAAGACAATCGACACCGATCTCTCAGCAAATTGCATGAAAAGTAGTGTATTCATTACTCTATTATTACTTGCGGCTCCGACCAAGTTTGAACCACAACAATATGAACGCTCCAATAGCGTGCACATTGAGTGGGACTTGGCATGTGATTTGCACAACATGCAAGTTGTAAATCGTCTGCAAAGTCGCACCCTATTGTCTGCTATTAGAGCGACCACATGGGTGCGTTTCAAACACTGATTTCTATAGTAGTACATGTACTACTTTAGTGGCAATTTGCATAGAGATCTGTGTCAGATGTCTTGAAAATTGCATTGAAATGGTCAACTTTACTGTAAGTCGCAGGATTTGTAAATCAGCTTTGCCCAGAGTGTAATGTTTGGTGATGTTTGATTTCTGGAGTGTTTTGCCAATTGATGGGAAATTCACCATACTAGTCAAATCGATTTGTCATTTTCAGTATTGCATACAAGATGTGGTCATGTGACTGTCTTACCTCATGTGAGAATCTGGAGGGAATTGTGACCATAGTAGCAATAAAGGTTCCAATTGGGGTTCCCTTTCACATCCCTGCTCAATGTTCTGTAGTATGCTGCACACGTACATTTCACTGTATATTTCTTTCTGATTTGTGGGGCCTGTATACCAAGGGTTAATGTAGGTAGGAAGCGGATTCATCAGGTGAAAACACTTTCACTGACCAAATTAAGGTCAGTGGTGGGTGTGGCTTAATTGGGTGTGGGGCCTTGTTTGGCATGCTCCAAATACAACCTAGCTTATATAAAGATGTGCAGTAGGGAGTGATTTGGCCTGTTACTAGGCCGTGTAGTCCTTGCTTGTAGTGGTTTGGGGGGAAGAAGAGATTTTGTGCTGAATTGCCCCAGACACCACTCAGGCTGTGTTTGGAAGTGGGCTGGAAATGTTTGCATATTTTTGGCCTTGTAAAGTGTTTGTGTGTTATTGCACAATGATTGTGTTTTTCTCTTTGCATTGAAAGCCTCACACATGTCAATCGTTTTGTTTAAAATCTGCTCTTGTTTTAATTTTGCTTGCTTATTTAGACTCCAATGCATTTTTCTGACAAACCTGCTGACAAATGTATGTGTAGGGGATTTGTAGAGGTGGGAGGGGGTTTGTAGAGGTGGGAGGGGTTTTGTTTTCACATGCTTTGTTTTCTTGATATTTTGATCTGTAGACTTTTTTTTGTGAATGGATCTTTATACTAAGTGATTGTGTAAGTAAATCCTATGTGCACGAAAATGTTACTTGATTCATCTTCCCCTTTGTTTCCTGCTATAACCTGAGCACGCACAGTTCATTAGAAGTATCTTTAGATTGTAAGCTCTTATGAGCAGGAGTGTTTTATTTTTGCCACATCAATCCTATTTTTGTGACTCACCAAGATATTGACTGTACCTACTTGTTCCTGCTGACCAAATAAATGAAGATATATTTGATCAATAAATGTTTGACCAATGTTTTTGTGTTTATTTTATGTTCAATATATGAACAACCTTAATAGTTACTTTGTATACTTATATAATCTGCTCAAATGTAGCTTGTAAGAGCGTGAATATGCAAGTGTGTGCAAACTGGCTTTTTCAAAACCAAAAAAAAAAAAACCTGCTTGCACCACAATATTATGTACTAATGAATATGTCACATTCACTGTGCAGCCAGCTACAGGTTTTCTACAATTCGATTTACAGTAATAAAATAGTCCACACTTTGTTGATTTTTGGCCTTTGGCAACAAATATTAGCCAAGGTTAAAAAAAACAAATCAATAAGAAACACACATTTGCGAAAGCTATCATAGCCGTGCATAGAAATGCGCGATCGCAAACAAATAAGCGCCAAAGAGGTGTCCGCATGGCGCATGAACGGCTATCCTGGAAGTCCGTCATCACGTGCGCGCGCACCCGGAAGTGGTTGTGGGGAGTGTAAGTGGATGACAAGTGGTTGGAGGTTTTGTGTTGGTTGAAAATTTTGATAACTTTATTGGCATTTGGACATGGCGAGAGCACAGTTCTCAACTGAGGAGATGATCCTTATATGTAAAGTAAGTGTGGCCATTGCAAATATGTTTATAACATGTGAGGGACAGGTAATTGCAATTTTGTGGGTGGGGCCGAGCAGAATCTCACTTTGTGCACATGCTACTTATCTGTACATTAGCTCCTGGGTATTGATGGGTCAATGATATTAACCACTTGCCTACTGGGTACTCATACCCCCTTCCTGTCCTGGCCAATTTTCATCTTTCTGCACTGTTACCCTTTGAATGACAACTGTGCGGTCATGCCACATTGTACCCATCTTAAATTTGTATCAGTTTTTTCAGACAAATAGAGCTTTCTTTGGGTGGTATTGACTTGCTGCTGTGTGTTTTACTTTTTGCTCGATAAACCACAAAATAGCTCATAATGAATAAAAGTCTGTTTATATTATAACATTTGGTAAACTGGTAATTTAGCAACACTGATGTGCGTTGATGAGGCAGCACTGGTGGGTGGCACTGCTGGCCACAGGTGGGCGGAACTGTTGGGTGGCACTGGTGGGCACTGATCATCGGGGCCGACCCCTGCTTTGATAACTGCTGGTTCTCGGCAGTACTTTCCACACATTCTGACAGCGTGATGAAAGTGCAGCCAAGACCCGGCAAATGCATTTCCCGGTGATCAGCGTGTCATTGGACATGGCTGATCACATGGTAAAAAGCTGCTGTGATTGGCCTTTACCACATCACGTGATCAGCTGTGTCCTTAGGACACAGCAATCACGGAGAGCGCGTTCTGTCAGGATGTCATATGACGCCCTCCCAGAGCTGCCTGGATGCAGTGTAGCGTTATTCGGCTATCTGCGGTCGCCAAATAGGTAACCAGCTAGGCTTTCATGGCTAATCTTTGAATATCTGGACATGTATACTGCGTATAATGCATTACATTCTACAATGTGTTGGTGTACATGGTATTACAGTGTGCAATGCGTTGCTGGATTCTGCATGACAGTGGACAGCGTATCACAGTGTGCAATGCGTAGCTCCAGCCTGCATGACAGTGTACAGTGCATTACAGTCTACAATGTGTGGGTGTACATGATATTACATTGTACAGTGTATTACAGCATGCAATGTGTTGTACACTGCAGTGTGCACTAAAGCATTTTACACTCATGCACTGTACACACTAACGCATTTGACATTTCTAGTGTGCAATGCGTTAGTGTGCAATGCCTTGGGCAGTACAATGCATTTGCAGTATTGGTGTATGTTTATTAAGCACAGATAATTCATCTGATTTTAGTTATCAAGGAGAAGTCTTCTCTGTCCCCCTGTTTATGAGGTGGAGGACAATTGTTTTCCGAAGAAGAGAGGAGACATTTTTTCAAGGAGATCTGTATAGATTTCCAGAGATATGTGTAGATGGTTGAGGGGCTGCATGTGATCTCCGGAGATAATTGTGATTAACGATCACCTGAGTTAAACCAGTGAATGAAAAGTGTAAAAAAACATGGATTGAAAATAATCTGCACTGACCACTGTGCTTTGTCAAGCCACATATTGGCACATTCTGGTTTCACACAGATGCGATGTGAAATTTGCAGTGTTTTCTGTGCAAGCGCTGCACCGCATCACAACTGCAACCCCTTCATGCCACCTGCTGCGGCTTTCTAGATGAAGTTACCAACACACCAATATTGGTACACAAAGCGTATTGCGATTTGCCAAATTGGATGGCATGCCTATTCACACCCATGTGCATACCCTGAAAAAGGGTCATGCACATTTTTGGCCCGGATGCGGTGCAATTTGAGGTGTGCAAAATGTTTGTCTCGAATTGCAACGCACACAAATTGCATGTGATTTGCCCAGGAGTGCGGTGTTAGACCACAATGCATGTATGTGAAGCCAGAATAAAAGGATGTGGATTTTGTCTGCTTTTACTTGCGCATGTTAACATTATGTAAGTGCGTTATTCTTCTGTTTAACATGCTATAGAAATGCAACATGCATTTGGATGTAGTGTTTTTGTATGTGCATTTTGGAAGTATTCTAAACACACATTGACCCTAGGGCCACACCATATCTTATGCAGGCCATAGATGGGTCGAAAATCGGCCAATTTTTCGGCCGAAAATAAAATAGGCCGATTTTCGGATTGTTAGTGAGCTATTTGTTTGGCCGTTTTTTGGTATTTTGGCAGATTTTTTTTTTCGGTAAAGTTGGAAAAAAAAACGGCCGAATTTGCCGATCGGCCGATTTTCGCGGCAATGATGGGCAAATCGGCCGATTTTTTACTGATAAAAAATCTGCATATGAGCAGTGACCTGCAAGAGGAAGACAAAAAGAAGAAAAAGAAGGAGGATGAAGAAGAAGAAGAGGATGATGAAGAAGAAGAAGAGGATGATGATGAAGAAGAAGAGGATGACGATGATGATGAAGAAGAAGAGGATGATGAAGAAGAAGAAGAAGAAGAGGATGATGGTGAAGAAGAAGAGGATGATGGTGAAGAAGAAGAAGAAGAGGATGATGATGAAGAGGAAGAAGAAGGATGAAAAATGAGAGGAATTCCAGTATGGCAAAAAGTGTCCCTGCAGAGAGCTCCGCTATTTCTTTGACAGTTCCTTGACATTTACAGCGGTTGCAACATTGTATCTATTTGTTTCCGAATAAAAACATCTGTATCCTAAATGGATACAAATACATTGTTGCAACCGCTATAAATGTCAAAGAACTGTCAAAGAAATAGCGGAGCTCTCTGCAGGGACACTTTTTGCCGGCTGTAGACGGGATGAAAATCGGCCGATTTTTTTTTACCATTGCTGGTAACGTCGGCCGCTTGAACAACCGATTTTTCATTTTTTAAAAGAAAAATCAGCCGTTTTTCTCCCCGTCTATGGCCTGCATAAGCATTAGTGTGCATGGGGGAGGGGGGGACCTTTGGCCTTTCCAAACACATAGATGCTCCAAGAATGTTTCCTTGAACTCTTGAAATGGTTAAAAAGGAAAGACACTCTAGATAGCCTGCACTGAGAATTGACTGTCATGATGACGTGTCAATGATTATTTGCTCTCATTTTTCAGGAGTGGTACTGCTTGCGGTTGAAGCTGGTAGAAATCCACCTTCACGTCCTCCACTCACCTTCACTTGTGGCCAGTGGATATTTTGTGGCCGCAGGCAAGAACTGGCATCGAGGACCTGCATAATGACCCCGGCATGCCAGAGGTGGTTTGGAAGCAGCACAGCAATTTGACCATCCCTTTCCTCTATGTTGGTTTTAGGGGTGCAGAATTGCTTCTTGTTCGTGAACGGACTGTCGCCGGATATCAGAGTCCCCATATTTTCAAGATATGTTTTAGCCATGTTGGCTTATTTTTATGTTATTTTCCAAGTGTGTTGCACCTAACCGCACAGTAGTGTGGTGCCATGCGTATTTGTGGCTGTGAATGGGGCTGTTTTTAATAGACGTGTGTAGGTGCAACAACGTTTTCATCATGGTACCTGCGCACATCTACATAGGGCATTGCATTTCTTTGCTGTGCTGGAAAATGTGTGTTCTTGCATGCGTTTCTGCACCACCAATGGTGTGAACAAGTCCTAAGGGCTGGTTCACACTATAGAAACAGTCTAGATGTGTTCCTGATGGGTTTTTTTCATGCCCTTTTGGCATGCATGTTTAGTGTGTTCCAGTACATTTTGGATGCGTTTTGGACATGTTTACATTGCATTTTTGTATCCCTTCCACTTATTTTTTTCTATTTTCTTTGTATTCAATGTAGTTAGGGACATGTGCGTTTTAGTACATTCAAGGACGTTTCAATGTGTTCCAGTACAGTTCTGTGCAGAAACAATGCAGCGTGGTCAACTTTGTTTACAGCACCTGCAATGCACTGAAAATGCAAGCTCTGATGTGAACTATGACATTGACAACCACATAAGCTTCTTTCTGTGCGTTTGTGATGCCGAAAAAGCAACTGAAACACATGTAGTGTGAACTGGCCCTAAAGGTTATTAGAGGTCAGGGAACGGGACTGACCAGGAATTGTGAATTAAATCAGACTAGTGGTGAGATACAATCAGCAATCGTATAATAATGTGAGATCTGAGCTGTAGCTGATAGAAAATGAGACACATTCACTTGATCAGTAAATAGATAGTTAAAGAGTGGGGCGGTGATCCATAGATTTGCATATGGGACAGGTGATGACGGGGTGGGGGAGGGGGTCAAGTTGTATAAGGAGACAGATTTAAAAGAGAAAAATGTTACAATGAAATATACACGGCATGAAACTTGCACATTTCCTAACTGGCAGAAGAACAGTACATAGGTAACATTCATCCACTTTCTAGTCATTAGGCAAAATCATAGTTGATTGATCGATATTCCTGGCACTTACACAACCCTGAAAATTGATCTCCATTTTTTAGGATGTAGCCATGACTGGGATTAGAACCCATGACCCAAGTGCTGTAAATTCTGAGCTCTAATCACTAAACCACTGTGGGAGACACAGTTTGAGCTATAATGTAGAATAGTTACATTGTTTAAAAATGATAGAGCGAGCTGGTCGCTGATATAGACTAGTAAAATGGTATTACACAAGATAAATATAACCACGAACAGTAGTGCATGAACTCGTGAAAGGTCATCCACCCCTGTGACAGTGTACTACACTATTGAGCACCTTTCTGGCTCCTGTGGCTGAGCTAATTCCTCCCCAGGACATTTGGGCACCCACCCTGATGGATGGATTGAGCTGGATGACTAACCCATAGCTGCCAGCATATCGCTGCACCCCCAGATGTGTGATGTGTATAACCCATGCACATTAATACTTTTGTTCTGGTGAGTGTAGACCAGTCCCAAGGGTGGTTTACCTTTCACGAGTTCATGCACTACTGTCCGTCACGGAGAGACCACACGTGCCATTCATAGGCACTCTCTGAGTTGGTACTCTCACACGAAGGACATTCCATTATTCAGGAATGATTCTATGAACTTATTTTAGCACCATGTACAATATTACATCATTGTTGCAATTCTTTGCACTTTTTGGTTTTTACATGCGTTCATTATTGATCACATGCATTTATAGCACTGCACTTGTCTTTAACATAGAATAGTTACGTGATTAAAGAAAATGAAGATATATAATTATATTGGGAAATTAGAAGTATATAAATTATTTGAGATATAAATGTGAAAATGTTTAACATTTGAATACAGAATGTATGACATTCATTAGTAAATGCATTAGTTTCCTGATCATTTTGGAGACACAGCAAAAAAAAGAAATAGAAGAAAATAGAAAATTCTAATACAGGTGTACTATTTATTACATTCTAAGAATTCTCTTTTGCCATCATAAAAACGCCAATATTAATAAAGCCCGCGCTTATGCGCCATCTAGCGAACATATCCGGTATTGCACCTAAACATGTGCCAGACGGGATACCACATTTAGTAATAGCAAAGTAGTCAGTAGACGCTCGTTAATGAGCTTGCTAGACGCTGGTCAGACGACTGATTGTTTGACCGGAGTCTGCCTGAATGGTCAGACTCTGCTGATAGACTCACATCTTAATGAATCAGGGCCAGGGTGTTCACACAGAGCATCTCCAAGTCCAAAATCACAAAGACTTACGCTCACCACAGTATTGTTTGGTTGCTCCCCAGTCTGTCCTGCACAGCAAACTGGTTCCAGGTTGGAGCACTCTCCCTAAGCAGCCTGGGAGTTTTATAGAGCCCAGAGCCTTTAACCTACTACAGCTGAGATCATTAAATCATCAGTGAGCCAAACAGGCTCACTACACAGCACAAAAAGGAGAAACAGTCGGTGTGGAGCATGAACCTGGGACAAATATACCTCCCATCCTGGACACCTCCCCTAGTTCTTCCTGGCTTCCTGTCACAATACATACTGGGGGGGAGTACAACTGGGGGAATCAATGGTGGAGAAGGATCTGGGGGTTGTGGTAGATCACAACCTTAATAATGGCATGCAATGCCAAGCTGCGGTTTCTAAAGCGAGCAAAATCCTCTCTTGTATTAAAAGAGGTATAGACTCCAGAGAGATATATATCATTTTACCCCTGTACAAATCATTAGTAAGATCTCATCTGGAATATGCAGTTCAATTTTGGGCACCAATTCACAAAAAGAACATTGGGGAACTGGAGAAAGTACAGAGAAGGGCAACCAAACTGATAAGAGGCATGGAGGAGCTCAGCTATAAGAGAAGATTAGAGGAACTGAATTTATTTTCTCTTGAGAAGAGGAGATTAAGTGGGGATATGATCAACATGTATAAATACATCAGTGGTTCATATAGTGAACTCGGTGTAGAGTTATTCACCCTGAGGTCATCACAGAGGACAAGGAGGCACTCTTTATGTCTGGAAGAAAAGAAATTTAGTCTCCAAACATGGAAAGGTTTCTTCACAGAAAGAGCTGTGAAAACGTGGAATAGACTCCCTCAAGAGTTGGTTCTGGCCAGCTCAGTGGATTGCTTTAAAAAAGGCCTGGATTTTTTCTTGGATACACAGAATATAACTGGTAAAGTTGATCCAGGGAATATCCGATTGCCTCTTGGGAAATTAGGAAGGAATTTTTTGCCTCTGCATGAGCAAATTGGACGATGCTTTGCTGGTTTTTTTTGCCTTCCTCTGGATCAACTGTGGGTGTAGGATTATAACTTTTTTTTTTTTTTTTTAATAGTTGAACTGGATGGATGGAAACATGAATTAGAGTGATAGGAATATTTAAATTGAACATTTCTCCAAGAAGAGGCAATTTTGATAAATTGTTCTTGAAAAAGAAGCTCAATGAGTATATACAACCTGGCAAACATGCATCCTAATGGTATTAACAAGGATCTAAAATTTCAGTGTTACTTATAATAGTGTATTGATTCATCTGTTCTTTCACCACTGGACCTGAATATTTTTTATTATTACAATTTATTAAATTTGCTGAAATGTACTGTATGTAGCAAGTATTATACCTTGCATTTGCATGTTCCTTTAAGTGCTGAGTTAATTTGGATGCATGAATTCCAAGTGCAGGTCCCTTGGCTATTTGCTTCTGGTACACTCAAACCCACATAGAAAGCAGCTAGTAGAAAAGTCCAGGTATGAGAGAATACACAGAGGACTCACAGTAACACTGAACTCAGACCATAGGGAGCAACACAATGACAAGGAAAGTCCTGCAGATGTGGCCATCCTAACCATTTGTTTTAAACTTGGCTTTTTGTAGCAAGTTGATAAACATCTGTATCGTACACATTGTGCTTATATGTATGCGGGACTGCACAGATACAAATTGTTCAGATTGGCCTGGATTGAGTACAATTTGGAGTTCAATTGCAGGTGGAGCTGCTTTCAATGTGGGCTTTTCCTAATATAAGGCCTAGTATTTTCATCACGTATACCAACCATACATGTCTGCCTAGCACAATAACAGATCACCATCATAAGGTTGGAGATATCAATTACATGACCAATATACTAAATTGAAGAAGTGGAGATCCCCTTTGCATTTTCTGTTATAAGGAAGATATATGTGATGTCTTTAAAGACTTACTGGCACCTGCACAAATTTTGGTGTTTCAGTGGAGCCAAACATGATTCACTATGAAAAAGATATAAATGCCCAAAATGGAAAAATACTGACTGTTATGAAAAGTTAGTGGGCACACTAATCTCGTGTATAGATTTGCCATGTTAGATAAAGTGGATGTTAGGTTCTTTAGTTACCCTTAGTTATTGATGAGTTTAGGAATTTGGTTGGATTGTCTATGTTAATTAAAACATGTTTTATTATCCCATGGTTCTGAATTGACTGTAAATTATAAAGGCATTGGTTTGAAGGACGTTTTGCCAATCAATTTAATGATTCAATACTTATGCATGTGATTTTTCTCTATTACGGCAAGTCAGGTGGGATTATAAAAAGTCTGACCAATATACCACTTTTTTTTTAAATTGTGCGTATTTTGTTGGCATGGAGTGCTACTCCTCCTGGACACACTAGCAGTGGGTTTTTTTTTTACAGCTCCTAAAAACCCGAGCCACTAAAATGTTCTAAAAGTCTTGTGTGCATGGACACATAGGATAACATGGAGGGGCATTTGGAAGCTGTTTAAAAAATTCCTGATGTCCCTAAAAGTGGCTGCAAAAATGCCTGTGTGCATGAAGCCTACAAAAACAGAAACCCCCCCAAAAAAAAATTATTTGTAAATTCATCAGCCTGTAATTAACCATTTAACATCCGCCCTAAAGCAGTTTTACTGCTACAGGGCGGCATTCCTGTACAAAATCACACATATATATATATATATATATATATACGGTATATATATGTTTGTGTGAATGTGCACTTCCACCACAGAGGGGTGCGAGCACCACCGGAGGATCGCATCTGCTGTGAAATGTCACAACACATACCAATCTACATGCCCCAGTGAGCAGTTGCTCACTGGCACCTGCAGATCGTTGATCAGAGAGGAAGAACAGAGCTGTATCTATGTTTACACAGGTACAGTTCTGATGTGACAGGAGGGAGCCATGAAATGTGTATCTCTGCAGAGCTGAGAACACAATCCATCAATTCCCATAGTAAAAGTACCACCCAGTGTACACCAAGCACATAGCTAGGCACACACATAACCCTTTGATCACCCTAGATGTTAACCTTTTCACAACCAGTGTCATTAGTACAGTGATTAGTGTATATTTTTAGCATCGATCACTGTATTACTGTCACTGGTTCCTACAAAGAATCAGTTAGTGTAAAAATGTCAGCAGTACTGCTATAGCAGTCGCTGATCGTCGCCATTATTAGTAAAAAAAAAAATTCCAGTATATGTACCACAGTTTGTAGACGCTATAACTTTTGCGCAAACTAATCAATATAATATTACTGGGATTTTGTTTACTAAAAATATGTAGCAGAATACATTTTGGCCTAAATTTGATTTTTAAATTTTTTTTATTGGATATGTTTTATAGTAGAAAAAAAAAATAGTTTTTTTTTCAAAGTTGTTAGTTTTTTTTGTTTATATCAAATATCACCAAAAAAAGCTCTATTTGTGGGAAAAAAAGGACATAAATTTCATTTGGATACAGTGTTGCATACCGCGCAATTGTCAGTTAATGTAACGCAGCGCAGTATCACAAACAATGGCATGGTCAGGAAGGGGAGCAAATATTCTGGAGGGTAAGTGGTTAAAACAGATTAGGTTATATTATATTTAACATTTTTTACTGGGGAATAATTATAAAATACAAACACTGCAAAGTGCTCCCTGGAACCTGAATACTAAATAACATAAGGATAACGTTAGTTGCATTTTTTCATATAGGGAATAAATATGTAATATACTCAGCTCCTTAACATGTGCAGTGGGGTATTGTGCTTGATGAACTGGTTACATATAACAAAACAAATTATAAACTGCATAATAGGCCAGAAGTTGAAACATGGTAAAGGGTCAGAAAGATGAAAAGGGCATTTATCCAGAGAAAGGCAGAAAACTTCATTGTTATCTAAGGGTGCAGAAATGTAGTATATCTTGCAGTTTTCAGGATGGATGAATCGTTTCGGTAGTAGGGGTAGATGGGGTGAAGTTTGCAGGTGTATCTGATTGAGTGCACTTTGGAGACTGCTAAATAGTTTAGATTCACCGTGCTAGGAACTTTGGCAGGGTAGAGTGTTTTTGAAAATGAGAACAAATGCCTTTCTTTGTTTGGTGAACAACGCTGACAGGAACTTATATAAAATATCATCCTCAATTTCTGTTTTTTATGTAGGCAGTGAATATGCTTTCCCGATCAGCAAAGTTAATGTATTCCGCTAAAACTGGTCTGGGTCATCATTTAGTTCCTTGTCTCTTTGGATCTAGGCAACAGACTCATTGTATGCTTCTCATGGAGCAAGAATGGAGGTTTAGTGAAGTCATGAGGTCAAATGTCAAGTAACTGAGAACATCTGCTCCCTTGCATTTTCCACAAATGCCAACAAATCTCAGGTTTGAGCATTTATTTCTGTTTTCTAGGTCTTCTAAATTTAACTATATGGATGCTATAGTGAGAGATTTCATGGCAGTTTTGTGTTGTGTACTTAGCAAATCACTTTGTTTTGTGCTAACTCTGTTATTCTATGTGTGATGGAGGAGGTTTATTTAGGGGTGTTTTTAAATTATTTTTGCAGGGAATCCAATTCTAGTAAGATTTTTGAGAATTATACAGCTGTGGTTTCAATATTGGTGTATAATGTGCCTCCAGAGTCATCGAAGAGTATCTCTTCTTGGGTGTCCATTGATGGACCCTAGAGTGGTGAATCAAGTTATGCTCCCTGGCTTCCACTCTAGGCTGGGGATTGCTTTTAATTGTATGTTTACTTAACTTTGTAACATACAGTATGTAGTAGGTCAGTTTTGTAGGTTAGTTAACTTCTGGGGTGTTTGGCAGGCTTAAAGTTGTAGGAGATGGGTAGCCCAGGATTTCACAAAAAGGGGTAATGAGGCTGTGGATTTTTAAGATTCTGTATTTGGGCTGCAGGGAAGATGTTCCATAGGATACAGAATAGTAGTTTGCCCCCTGGGTTGGCCATGGGGAGTTAGTAGTAAGTGTGGCCAAATGCAGACCTTCCCAGTTCTATACCCTGAGTAGTTGCTGGGTGGATATTCACCCCAAGCCCTTGCAGAATGGGAACTTCAGACTAAGGTCACAACTGGAGGAGAGTCACTCAGCATCTTGCTCCTGTGTCAAGAGCTGCGAGCATGTTCTCCTGGCTTATTTATTTCATTTGCACTTCCCCACAGAGCTGGCAGCATGTGAGTCGGTGAACACTTCTGCAGCTAATGGGAGTCTCAACTCTTGGATACAAACATTTTCTTCATTTAATTAAATCAGGCTTTACAGACAAGGTCTGATAGGGGCTATAAACAGTCTTCTTGTGCCAGGCTTGAGCCTCAACAGATCCACAGGGGTACCCATAGATGGCAGGGACTGCCTATCCTGTGAGATCTTTACCCAGGTGTCTCAAATGTTTTTGCACTGGCCATTATGAGGGCTTCCATCCAAAGTTCCAGTGTATAACAGTGATGGGATTATGGCAAGGAGATCTTGCCATTGGAGTATCCAAAACATACTGTATGAGAAGCCAGAGGATGACTCAGTCCAGTAGGCTCTGTCTACAACTAAAATATTATGTTTGGGTGGAGTAAGGCTCTAAATGTTTAACCTAATAGTTTTATTTGGAAAGTTAATGTGTTACTGCAAATCTGAATATATTAGCTATTTTCTGGACAGGAGAATAGGCCAAATATTGTAGCTGGCAAGTAAAGAATAAGTTCACTTTTTTTATAGGTAAAAAAAGTGCATTTATTATTTTTTTCTGCTGCAGGAGCCTGTAAAGCATTACACCACTGATCAGCAGATCACTGGTGCCATGCAGGTCTCCTGCAGTTATGTTAATACTGTATATCTGCTTGCCCGTACGGGTTGTACAAGCAAGCAGATATACTGACAAGAAGATTCAATGAACTACCATGGCACTCCATAGCGCCATGGTAGCTAATTGAGCACTAAAAGCCCACAGCCACTAAGGCTGTGGGGACTTGTAGTTTCTCATTCACAGAGGAGTGCCGCAGCTGGGCTGACAGATCCCCGTAGGGTCACATTTTTTTAAAAAGTTGACAGCCAGCAGGGGGGAAGAAGATCCCCCGCTAGCTGTCAAAGCAGGGATCGGCGGGGAGCTGGGGCTGGTGCTTTCATACATTGTTACATGTTACACCCTGAATATGGGTGTAACATGCTATGAAAGGTGAACTCATCCTTTAAGTTTATTAACAGATATTATATGGAGAAATCAATGTATATCTAAAAAAAATAAACAACAAAAAGGCTTATTATATGTTAATTTGCAAAAGTATAAAGCATACATTTACAGTATATGTCATCTTGGTGCTCTTTAATATAGATATTCAATTCCATAGAATGGAAAAATAAATATTAATTAAATAGTAATGAGAAGGTAAACTTTCACCACAGCACTGTTTATAATAAAACAGCCAAATGCATAATGCACTTCCAAGAATAGGAATACAGTCTGCGTGCTACACTACTTAAGTTAAAACAGAATACACATGCTCTTATTCAGAAGAATGATAATAACACTTGGGGTATATGTGCAATCAACTGTAATGTTCCTGCAGTCAATTTTGATAGAAAATATGCCTTCTATTCAGAAGAAAAAAAACAGCTGAAATATACCAATAAGCTAAGATAGTAATATCTATTCTCTATCGAACCCATATGTTGGATACAAATTAGATATCAGACATACAGTACGCTTATATTCTATCTTTACAATACACCATCCCAGGAATGGCATCAAGTCATCTAGACTTACAGTTTCCCATAAATTTCCATCAATTTACTGTGTAACTTCTTTTTTACATCCAAACAATAGAAACAAAAAGACAATTATCTTGAGATCATTTGATCTTTTTTTTTTACCTCTAGTATGTGTAAAAGTTTTACATAAAATCTGGTGTTACTTAAAGGTGGCACTGTAACAAAATAGTGATTAATTATAGTTAGAAAACTTTGAAACTAACATCACAGAAAAAATTAAAGGAAAAATGTTTTATGGCTTTGTGATATAAGGAATATCCCTTGCAGCCAATATTCTTCTTCTGACATCAGCATCATTTGAGAATCTTTGTTTCATCATATAGCCCCTAACCAATGTATGTAGCAGAGAAGATATTGTTACAGTGTGCAAGAATCTATAGTCATGTGAAAAAGTAAGTATAAACATTCAAATTGTTGTTTTTGAACAGGCCAACATTAGATCTTCATTCAAATGTTGCTCACAGATAAAAGGTGACATACATGAATAAAACACACAAAAGGAAATGTTACCATTTTGATCATGTATTCAACCAAAAATATATCAATGTGTAATAGTGTACTGTGGGAAAAAGTACATATTTGGTCTCAGAAGCTGGTATTGCCTCCTTTAGCAGAAATTCATTCTTGCAGGTGTAATGCATAAATGTCCACCAGTCTTTGACATCAGTTTGGTAAATTTTTGATCATTCCTCCATGGAAAAATTCCAGGCCCTACAGCAACAAAGCAACCCCAAACCATAACATTTATACCATCATGCTTTACAGCTGGTGTGAGGTTCTTCTCCAGAAATTATGTCTTCTGTGTGCACTAAACATATCTATGGTTACTATGGCCAAACAACTCTATCTTTAATTCATCATTCCACAGCACATTGTTCCAGAAGGCCTGGTGATTTGCCTATGATTAAAAACTGTAGTCTTGCTATAATGTTCTTTTTGGACAATAAAGACGTTTTCCTGGCACATCTCCAAAGCAGGATAAATTGGTACAATTTATTTCTGATTGTAGATGTATGAATTCAACATCAACTGTTGCAAGAGTTGTTTGCAGATCTGAACATGAAATTTTGGGGACCTTTTTGAGAATTCGTTTAGCATCAGTCAACTTGTGGGCTGAATTTACTAGACAAATTAGCAGTCCTTTGACATCTATAACACTTGTATATTGTTTTCATTATAGTGAAATGATTGGCTTCAAACCATCTGATGATCAATTTAAATTCCATGCTAGAATCAAAGGCATTCACAACCTTCTTTTTTTAAGGCCTCAGCGAGCTCTTTCAAAATTGGCACGATGACACCACACACACCGATAGCAAGGAGAACACCAGACTCTAGATACCCAAGGTTTGAGCAGGGCTGTCTTTATATCAAGGCAAAAGGGGCAGCTGCCCTAGGCCCAGTACTTTTGGTGGGGTCCAAAGCAGCTGCCCCATATCTGCCAATTGTCCTGGTTTACATACCCTTATCCCTTGAAGTTTTCCTCCTGTGCTGTATCCTGGCATCTCATTGTTAAGTGCTGTCACTTATACTGCCCAGCTCTGCTCTATTGCTGTGTACAGATGACCCAGATCATGTCAAAATTTACATGTAAATAACCAGCATTCATATGTATATTATGTTCCCCTGGGGTTTATCCACCTGCTGCCCACAGGGGAGGTAAACAGGTGCATGCTTGAAAGTCCGGCCTGCAACTGTGGTCACTGAGCCTACCATCAGCCTGTTCTGCAAAGGTAGGCAAAGTGTTGTGTGTGTGTGCAGAGGTAGGCAGAGATGGAATTACAGTTTGGGGAGCGCAGGTGAGCAAGGAGGGGATGTAAAGAGGTAAGGAAGGTGTGTGCATAGATGAGCAGAGCAGGTATGCAGATGCAGAGTTGGGCATGGGGGAGGGGGGGGCTGGCGTGAAGAGGTTATGGGAGGTTTGGAGTGCAGAGGTTACCAAACAGTGAGCCATAATGATGTTGTTAAGCCGCCTGGCAGAGTCTCTAGCAGCCCACCGCACGGACGCTCTCAGGGCGCGGGGTCTAAGTCCCAGCCTGCTGTTCACCAGGGCCCCTGATGGTGGGGATGGACTTGGTGCAGATTGAAACCAGGTCGCGACCCCTGAGTGCGTCCTGCGGTGGCAGAGAATACTGACAGGGGAATGCAGGAACGGAATCTACTTTGGAAGAGGCAGACAGATACACTGGTCTGATCCAAACCGGATGGATGGATGGTCGGGTACGGTATGCGTGGTCAGACAGGCCGGGTCGGTATTATGCGGGAAGCGAGGTACAGAGGAGCAAGCTAAGAATGGTCAGGTCACAAGCCAGGTTCAGCAGGATGCGGGCAAATACAGTACCAGGGATCAGACAGAAGAGTAGTCAGGCAAGCCAGGGGTTAAACAGGAGAAGAGCAGGATCAGGAACAAGCAGAGGTCGGCAACGGAGTATACAGCAACACAGGAACAGGATACAGGACACAGGATACAAGACCAAACGGCAACTAACATACCTGTTCCTACATTTAAATAGCCCGCCTCCCGCTGTCATTGGTGCCAGGCGCGCGTCCGTAATCCCGAGTGCGCATGCGCGAACCCCGCCGCTGCCATGCGCGGCCAGGTCCTACCGCCCGCCGGGTAGAGAGAGTTGGTGTTCTGCGCATGCGATGCCGCAGAACACCTGGATCCTGACAGATGTGCTGTAACCTCTAGCAACCAATCAGTGAGCTGTAATGATTTGGTGTAACCTTTAGCAACTAATAAGTAAGTGGTAATGGTGCCCAGTAACCAATAGGAACCAGTGAGCAGTAATGATGTGCAGTAACTTCTAGCAACCAATCAGTGAGCAGTAATGTTATACAGTAACCTCTAGCAACAAATCAGTGAGCAGTAATGATGTGAAGTATCCTCTAGCAAATAATCAGTGAGCTGTAGTGTGTGCTGTAACCTCTGACAACCAGTCACAATCGCTGCCTGATCTGCTGCAGTAAACATTCTAGCTGCTATTTATGGTTTGTGAGACGGTGGAGAGCGAAATTGCATGGGGGGAGGGCAAAAAAAATGTTTGCCCAGGGTCCAATCAATATTAAAGATGGCCCTGGGTTTAAGTAAAGCAAGTTTCACCTGCATACTCTGTAAGGAGTTATAAATATTGGCACCTAACCTGGTATACTTAATTCTAATTTTGTGCAAATGTATACCTTTTTTGTGCAATTTGTTCAAGTTAATTACCTTTATCTATGGGTACTGTTTGAATGAAGATATAGGGATGGATTTACTAAAAGCAAATAGACTGTGCACACTGCAAGTGCAGTTGCTCCAGAGCTTAGTAAATAAGATACCCAATCACATGCAAGGAAAATAAAAAGAAATTAAAAAAACAGCATTTTTGCTTGAACATGATTGGATGATGTAAGTCAGCAGAACTCCCCTTAATTTACTAAGCTATGGAGCAACTGTATTTATATAGTGCAGTCTATTTGCCTTTAGTATATAAAAAACCAAATCTTTGACTGCTGTTTTAAATAAGTTCAAAAAGTCAACAGTATTCATGAGGTGTAGTAACTTTTTTACATGACTGGACCTCACATGTAAAATGGTTACGTCCATTTTCATTCTTTTTTTTTGAGTATGCAACTGGTCCATTTTTAAAAGTAGTTCCAGGAAATGCTTCAATAAATGACCTTTAAATCACAACTCCCTCCTTTTCTCTTTATTCCTGGTTAACATGTGACTCTAACTTTCCTATATTATGTCAAACACAACGCTAAACACTCTTTTTACAGATTAAAAGTGAATAGCTAATATAAACAAGTTAAATGTCATGTTTAAATGCTATTCTTACATTTCTAGAAGGACATTAACATAAATTGCTGTGTTTAGGTACTTCCCATAAACTTACTTAACATGTAATATAACATTGCTGCTTTTTTAACCCCAATTCAAAATACTGCATGCAGTGTACAGTGGATATAAAAAGTCTACACACCCCTGTTAAAATGTCAGGCTTCCGTGATGTATAAAAAAGAGACAAAGATAAATCATTTCAGACTTTTTTACACCTTTAATGTGACCTATAAACTATACAACTCAATTGAAAATCTAAAATAATGTGGTTGCGTAAGTGTGCACACCCTCTTATAATTGGGGATGTAGCTGTGTTCAGAATTAAGCAATCACATTCAAAATCATGTTAAATAGGAGTCAGTATACACCTGCCATCATTTAAAGTGCCTCTGATTAACCCCAAATAAAGTTCAGCTGTTCTAATAGGTCTTTCCTGACATTTTCTTAGACACATCCTAAAGCAAAAGTCATGGTCCGCAGAGAGCTTCCAAAGCATCAGAAGGATCTCATTGTTAAAAGGTATCAGTCAGGAAAAGGGTACAAAAGAATTTCCAAGGCATTAGATATACCAAGGAAAACACAGTGAAGACAATCATCATCAAGTGGAGAAAATATGGCTCAACAGTGACATTACCAAAAACTGGACGTCCCTCCAAAATTGATGATCAGACGAGAAGAAAACTGGAAGGCTGCCAAGAGGCCTACAGCAACATTAAAGGAGCTGCAGGAATATATGACAAGTACTGGCTGTGTGGTACATGTGACAACAATCTCCCGTAATCTTCATATGTCTGGGTTATGGGGTAGAGTGGCAAGACAGAAGCATTTTCTTGAAAAGAAAAACATCTGAGCCCGGCTAAATTTTGCAAAAACACATCTGAAGTCTCCCAAAAGCATGTGGGAAAATGTGTTATGGTCTGATGAAACCAAGGTTGAACTTTTTGGCCGTAATTCCAAAAGATATGTTTGGCGGAAAAAAAACACTGCACATCACCAAAAGAACACCATGCCCACACCGAGCATGGTGGTGGCGGCAGCATCATGCTTTGGGACTGTTTTTCTTCAGATGGAACTGAGACCTTATTCAAGGTAGAGGGAATTATGAACAGTTCCAAATACCAGTCAATATCAGCACAAAATCTTCAGGCTTCTGCTAGAAAGCTGAACATGAAGAGGAACTTCATCTTTCAGCATGACAATGACCCAAAGCATACATGCTAATCAACAAAGGAATGGCTTCACCAGAAGAAGATTAAAGTTTTGGAATGGCCCAGCCACAGCCCAGACCTGAATCCAATTGAAATCTGTAGGGTGATCTGAAGAGGGCTGTGCACAGGAGATGCCCTTGCAATCTGACAGATTTGGAGTATTTTTGCAAGGAAGAGTGGGCAAACACTGCGAAGTAAAGATGTGCCATGCTGATAGACTAATACCCAAAAAGACTGAGTGCTGGAATAAAATCAAAAGGTGCTTAAACAAAGTATTAGTTTAAGGGTGTGCACACTTATTAAACCATATTATTTTCGTTTTTTATTTTTACTTCCCTCCACCTAAAAGATTTGATGTTCAACTGAGTTGTATAGTTTATAGGTTACATTAAAGGTGGAAAAAGTTCTGAAATGATTTATCTTTGTCTCATTTTGATACATCACAGAAACCTGATATTTTAACAGGGGTGTGTAGACTTTTTATATCCACTGTATGTATAAACTACCAATGCCCTTTTAATCACTGTGATTGCTCTCATATATGCCAAATCTCAAAGCTCACATGTTAGAACTTTACCTTAGAAATAAAGTTTAATATATAAAGCTCGCCTGTGCCAAATGTCATATTTAACATAAGACTACAGGTAAAGTATAGTACTGTGCAACATTTTTAGGCACATGTGAGAAAATACTGTGAGTTTACCGATAAAAGTAATTTAATTAATACTTTTTCGATCAACATACTTTAACAAAAAAAAAAATCTAAAACAAATTATTTTTGGTGTGTCCATCATTTGCCTTTAAAATAGCAACAATTTTCCCAGGTTACACCAGCACACAGTTGCACATATTGCAGGTGCACGGTCCAATGGAATATTAAACAATCATACCAAACATGGCTAATGATCAACACGAGTACATGTAGGTTAAAACCCAATTAAATTAAACAGAATTACTTAGTAAGGAAAAGCCATGCTCGACTAATAAGCTGGTGTGAAGACAGCAATCCACAGGATAGACATATTGCATCAACAAGGTCTCTCACAGGCAAAAATGTCAAGGAAGCCAGGTGTTTCCAGATGTGCTATCCAAGCTCTTCTGCAGAAACACAATAAAACAGGCAACATTGAGGACTACAAATGCAGTGGACAGTCATGGAAACATAAAGGAGAAGTAGGGCCAAAGCTCTTTTGGCCCTACTTCTCCTATGGATCACAGGAGTGCACTTTGTTCTGCACTCCTGTGACCAAAAATAAGCCATATCTCTTATATGGAAACAGGGCCAAGTGACTCACCTATGCACAAAAACACAAAAATGGTATGCAGAAAAATGGGTGGGTGTCTTGGACTGATGAATCAAAATTTAAAATACTTGACTATAAATGAGACAGGTTGTTCCCTGAAGGACTGGCGAGTAGTATAAGGATGTGTGTCAACAGTGAAGCATGGTGGAGGATTCTTACAGGTGCTTTTCTGCACATGGACTTTGGGATTGGTTAGAATCAGGGATGAGCTTAGGTTTGGTGTGAGCCCATATTCGGCCAAAACCCATAAAGAAACTGTAAGTGGCGGACTAATCGGCTGTGGGAGGGGCATTCAGCTCCTGGCCACAGTTGATTAGGCCAGCACGAACAGCTTCCTTCCAAGTTCAGACCAAGCTCATCCCTAGATAGAATTATTGGTCTCCTCAATGCTCAAGAGTACAGACAAATGATTATGCATCATGCAATACCATCAGGTAGGCATCTGGTTGGTTCCAAATTCATTCTGCAGCAGGACAAAAACCCCAAGCATACAACTAAAGTCAGAAAGAACTGTTTTTAGTAAAAAGAAAACCAAGGAGTTCTGGAAAAAGATGCAATGTCTTTCACAGAGCCCTGACCTCAACCTCATTAAGTATGACAAGGATTAGATGAAGAGACAGTAGAATTTTAGACAGGTCAAATCCATAGATGAACTGTAGTTATTTCTCCTAGATGTTTGTAACAATCTACTAACTGAGTTCCGAAAAATGTACACAAGTCTGTTGCAGAGTTGTTTGCGACACAAATTACTGCAACATGGAAGAATTCTTATCTACCTACTCCTTCCTAATCACTGATATGGTGGTATTTCTTTGCCCCAACTACAGTGATAGAAAGTAACATTTTGCAAATAAGGACAACATGAATTTGTTGCACTGAGAAAAGGTGTTGAATGGCCTCCAACTTGTTGACGTGTGTCCTGACACTTGATCCATTGCATTTGCCTACCTGTGAATGACTCGGATTCCCCTGAATTTCACCTCTGCTCATCTGGTTACCTTCGACCTCGGCCTGATTACTGGACTTGTCTCTGCCTGCTGATTCTGTACTGCTTTGCTCAGCTGTTACCGACTTTGGTCTGCCTCCTGGACATGCTTGTCCCATGCTGCTCAGCTGTTACTGACTTTGACCTGCTCTCCATTTTTCTCTAGTACCCTATGCTCTGGTGTAAAGATGTTCCTTTGTCCTGAGGAATGTGGTTTCCAGTACTACCCACCTGCAGTGCGGATAACGTAAGCCAGCTACCATGGCACATGTGCCACTCTGTCCCTTCACACACTCATTCTCCATCTTCAGGAGTGTTGGGCAGGAGGTGCGAGAAAAGCCCCCACAACGTTCCAATCTCCACCAGGTATGTGATTTAACACGTGGTCATGCACCTAAGACTAGACTTTGAGTGGTGGAATTCTAGCACCAAGTTTGAAAAGTTTATATATTTATTCACTTTATATAAGTGAACAGGTTTCAAACACATTACCAGTTTCCTAATACAGTAGTTTTAACATATAAATGCATACTATTCAGGATTCGCATAAACAGTTTAAAGCAAGTAATTCCGGGTCTGGGTTAACAGGATGGACCACAGCCCTGGATTGTATAGCACCGCATGATTAACTACACATTTTGCACCAACTGAGATGAATGCCCAAGCAGGATCTACTGCCAAAGAAACATTACATTCTGATATTAAACAATGGGTATCTGCGGAACAATCTTTTTCTTCCATTCTCCTATGGAGCCCAATACTTCCACAATCGATTTTACGTACTCACCCCATCATTGCAACCACATGGAAACACTGTCAAAATGTTTTTATTAAATATGGGATCTCCCCCTTCCCCTTGCCACTTCTACCGATTTTAGATCATCCTAAATTCACTCCAGGTAGAGAAAACGTTTCACACATTAATAGCTAAAAATAAATATCCCACATTCCATTTTATATAAAATTTGACGTGGTTGTTGCCAGAGCAAACGTCATCTGACCTCTCTTTCTCTTTAATTGGACCATTACATATCCTTCAAATCTGAAATTTTCTACACTCTTTACCAAATGCTGTTTCATTTATATGCTCACTTACGACATTTGAGCAAGTAAGCTGAGCAGCGGGACCTTTTCCCATGCACTTTCCTATAAACGCTGATTCATTACAAAAAAATCCCCAATTTATTGAAAAATGGGGACTGGCTCAGGATTTTAAAATTACACCTCAGGCTAGTTCTAAATTACTTACAATTATCTATAGGTAATCGATACCAAAAATCTGGATATAAATTACTTTCTCATTGGCATCATACTCCTAAATTATTAAATTCAATATATCCACTTATTTCAGATTTCTGCTGGTGATGCGGCAATCAACAGGCAGATCTGTTACATATCTTCTGAACTTGTTCCTGTCTTAAAGATTTCTGGACCAAGGAAAATACTGTTACTCAGAAATTGACCAATCATATTATTCCTAAAGAGCCTAGTTTTTTTCTTCTACATCATAATAACATACCTCTTAAAATATACAAAAATTCAGTCATTATTCATATAGTAAATGCAGCCTGATCCAGCATCCCAGTTCTTTGGAAATCCTCTTCGCCTCCCACCATACGACAGTGGTTTCGTCAAATTGGTGATATCGAGCACATGGAAAATCTTACTTGTTTTCTCAAAAATACAGCCAAAAATAATCACACTATATGGTCCCACTGGAAGGACGTCTCCCATTCTGACGAATATATTAATATCCTAACAGACTCTTCCCCCTCCTCTTTGGGGAGCCCTTTATGAATATTAACTTTATTTGTATATCTTATATATATTGACCTGTTATTGTTCTTATTGAATATTCTTATATATGTCTTCCTTGCATTGTAAAATGTTATAAGCTTTAAATAAAAGAATATAAAAAAAGAAACATTACAAGCCATCCCTATGGTTTGGGGTCCAGGTACGGTTCCCAAGGTTTCACTGACGTTGCATTGTCTGGATGCACTGCTTCTGTTCTTGTATTAGATGACAGTGAAGTGTTGATTGAGGAATCCAAAAAGAATAATATAGTTACAGTAGATAAGAGTGACTTCTCTGTAAAAAGAAGTTCATCACATTGGGATACTAGTAAAAAACCTGAGGACTAACAGAGTATGGTAGGGTTATAGGGGGCATGGGGGGGTGTCCTCAAACACGTTGCCTGTGTTCAATCACCTGAAGGTACCAGCCTATAACCCCGGATCTATAAATAACAAACCTGTCCTATACTGTAAGACTAAGTCCCCCTCCTGACCAATAGGGTATTGGGACACCCCTCCAAATTATTGGATTCAGGAGTTCCAATCATCTCCATGGCCACAGGTGTATAAAATCAAACACCTAGGCATGCAGACTGCTTCTACAAACATTTGTGAAAGAATGGGTAGCTCTCAGGAGCTCAATGAATTCAAGCGTTCTACTGTGATTTTTGAGGTCAGGCACTAATGTCGGACGAGAAGGTCTGGCTCGTACTCTCCACTCTAATTCATCCCAAAGGTATCCTATTGAGTTGAGGTCAGGACTCTGTGCAGGCCAGTCAAGTTCCTCCACCCCAAACTCGCTCATCCGTGTCTTTATGGACCTTGCTTTGTGCACTGGTGCACAGTCATGTTGGAACAGGAAGGGGCCATCTCTAAACTGTTCCCACAAAGTTGGGAGCATGAAATTGTCCAAAATGTCTAGGTATGATGACGCTTTAAGTGTTCCCTTCACTGGAACTAAGGGGCCAAACCCAACCCCTGAAAAACAACCCCACAAGATAATCCCTCTTCCAACAAATTTTACACTTGGCACAATACAGTCAAGCAAGTACTGTTCTCCTGGCAACCACCAAACCCAGACATGACCATCGAATTGCCAGATAGAGAAGCGTGATTTGTCACTTAAAAGAACATGTCTCCACTGCTCTAGAGTCTAGTGGTGGCATGCTTTACACCACTGCATCCGACGCTTTGCAAAGCACTTGGTGATGTACTATATGGGACTTACATGTCTTAAGATGAACACATTGTTTATGTAATGCACTGTAATGTCTTTATGCACTTTTTAAGAAGTTATATGGGAAATTGCACAGACACTTTATTATGAGGATTGCACATATGTTATAAATTGCATATTTTGTATTGCATGGCACTGGTCTATTAAGTACGTAAAGGCAAGTATTTATTTAGCAGATATGACACCACAGTTATATTCTAACTAGGTCTTTGTAGCAAAAATAACACTTCTGACCAGCTTGTTCTCAGGGTCATAAAGCATTGTCTGACTGTACCATGGAGAGGGCTATAAAGAATGTTCTTCAAAATAAAACTGTTTAGTTAATAGTCATTATAGAGGATGTACCTCTATACCCTATAGAGGGGGATTTCTGTAAAAGTGGTATGTCCCTATTTTGGCCTCATCCACTTCCTGGAAGCCCTTCCTAAAGCCTTAATCTCCTTGCAGACCCTGCTCTACAGCCTGTCATTACCACTATGTCCATCCATAGTTATCTGGTCCAAGGTCATGTCCCAGGATCCTGGTTCTATCCTTTTGGATCTTTCTATCCTCCAATAATTCAAACTCATGCCTGTTGCCCACTCTATTGGATTGATGTGCTAGCGGATATTATACATCAAATATCATGTATCTATTGATTCATATACTATGGACCCTTTAGCCTAATTGTTGGTCTACAGAACATCAGCGCAGGAAATGCCTGTTGCATATGTTCTTTAGAGGGAATGTTTTTTTTTTTTGAAAATCACTAGATTACCCTTTGAGGAAGTCATCAGGGGGAAGAGTCCTCCTTTGTACCAGTAAAACATAGCAAAATTGAATTCTGGTAAACCTTCAACTTCAGAGGCTAAATTAGTTATTTCCTTTCTCAGGCCTCCAGGCCCGAGAAACCTTGAACTCAATTCTGCCATAAGTTACATGAGGGAATGGCTCCACTCTGCAACATTTTAAATGTTGGGCCTAGAATGAGGTATCCAGGGCTACAAGCTAGAATTTTGGTCTCTGCCTCTGCCATGCTTATGTTGTTAAATTTGCCTACTTTCCTGTATATATTATTATGCCTTCTTGCTGCTCTGGTAGTTTCTCTATTAAGGAGTCACTGTCACTGAAACAGGTTTCAATGTAAATCTGAAGGTTTCCAACATCTTTCTACAGCTGAGAAATTTCATATTGAGTCTGCCCACTCAGTCATTGCCTCTGTTTATCCAGGAAACCTCCTGGCCTTTGTGGACATCAAGGATGCCTACTTACATGTCCAAATGTTTTCATCGCATCAACACTTCCTACATTTTGCTCTCAGTATGCAACATTACTAGTTTGTTGCTTTTCCCTTTGCCTAACCACTGCAGCCTTGGTCTTATCTAGGGTGCTAGTTTTTCTTCTTGCTCTGTTTTGCTTTTATGGGATCGCTAGACCTCCTTCTGAGGGAATGGTCACCTTGTACACAGTTGGTCAAAGTCCATCAGATAGTACTGTACAGTGGTTTGCCTTGTTACTTGAAGTATCTTGGCCTGGTATTAGGCACAGCCCAATGAAAGGTTTTCCTTCCCCAGGTAAACATTTCTGCACATGGGTCTTGGGGCTAATGGTGACCTCCTTTACAGCAGTTCCATATGACAAGTTTCTCTCCAGACTGTTGCAATTCAACATTTTGGCAGTGTGGGACAAGCAGGCTCAGCCTCTGGATCATCCCATATACCCAACTAGAAGAACCACTCTTGCTCTGGCATGGTGGATTTGTTGTGGCAGTGTTGGAATCTGGGAAATCCTCCCTCCCATTGATTTGGAAGTTATTGAATGTGGATCCCAGTCTATTGAGCTGGGACAGAGTCCTAGGTACACTCTTAGTTCAGGGAACTTGGTTGTTGCAGGACTCTCATCTCCCAACAGATATTCTGGATCTCAGAGCAATTTGTTTTTTCCTTCTATGCTGGACATCTCATCTGCAAGGTCATCCAACTAGTGTTCAGACAGACAATTCCACAGCCCTATGTCACAGATGGGGGACACAATTCATGGACCTTCTGGCTTCCAGGTTTGACAAAAAACGTAGCAGATTTTTCTTCAGATACAGAGATCCTCTAGCCTTCGCAGTGGATGTTCTGGTGACACTGTGGGATCAGTTCTACCTGATCTATGCTTTCCTCCTCTGAAACTCATTCCTGGCCTGCTCTACAAGATTTAGATAGAAGGCACCCTGATGATTCTCATTGCCCTGAACTGGGTCAGGAGGATGTGGTACTCAGACCTCATAAGGCTCATGGCACTCTCCACAGGCCCTCTCAGATCATCCAGGTCCTATGTTAAAGGGGCCAGCTTACCGATCTGCTTCTCGGTCACTGGCTTTCACATCTTGGCTGTTGCAGCTCAAGCCCTGAGGTAGAGGGACAAATCAAATTCAATCATGCTTCTGAAAACTATCTTACATCGTACTTGAAAAGCATAATTCCCTGTGCAAGACAAGGATATTCCATCCGAGGATGTTCTCCATGGGACAAATCTTTTCTTTTCTCCAGTCTGGTCTGGATTAGTGTTAATCCTTAAGTACAGTTAAGGGTCCAGTCTTGACCTTAGCAACTATATTTTACAGACTGCTTGCCTCTTACTCCCTAATGAAGGCCGTCATATAAAGTGTTGCCAACATTGTTCCTCTTGTACGTTCCATGGTGTCTCTGTCAGAGCTCAGCCTGTGTCAGGAAAGGCCTGCCCATAGTGCAGGTGAAGTTCCACGGTGCACAAATATGTGCATGCGCAGAGTCTTTAGGAGCCGAACAGATGTGCAGGCACTTGGACATAGGCACGCACACGTGCGCGCGCATGTGCACTCACACATATAGTCTATATGGATGACATATTTTCCACATCCTTGGAGACCCATTCAAGACATGTTAAAAATGTCTTAGGACAACTTCGTCAGCACGGACTATACACCAAGGCCGAGAAATGCAATTCTGAGCAACAAAGTATTCCTGGACTGATCATTTCCACAGCTGGAATTAAAACGGATCCACAGAAAGTCTCAGCAATCCTGGACTGGCCAGTCCCCTCAGATAAAAAGGGTATCCAACGGTTTGTAGGCTTCGCCAACTTTTACCAAAAATTCATCAAGAACCTCTCAGCCCTCATCTCACCCATTACCCAGCTCACTAAATTTGGGGTCTGTTTCCACTGGACCTCTGAAGCACAGGCCGCCTTCGAAACCCTGAAGGAGCTATTCAAAGCTGCCCCTATTTTGAGCCATCCAGACTCCACATTGCCTTATATCCTAGAGGTAGACGCATCAGAAAATGAAGTTGGGGCAGTTCTTTCCCAACGGAAAGGACTCAAAGAATTAGTACATCCAGTAGCATTCTTTTCATGGAAACTCTCATTGGCTGAAAGGAACTACGACGTAGGGGACCGGGAACTTCTGGTACTTAAAGTAGTCCTGGAAGAGTGGAGATACCTGCTAGAAGGAGCCACACACCCAATTCTAATTTACACTGACCACAAGAATCTTGAGAATCTTAGGACTGCTAAATGCCTTAAACCACGTCAGGCCCGATGGGCACTTTTTTTTCAAGATTCACTTTCCACATTACTTATAGGCCTGGGTAACCAAGACCACCAAACCCGATGCACTTTCACGCATGTTCGAGGACCCAAAAGATACTCCAATGCCAGACACCATTTTGCCAGCAGGGAACTTTCTGTTACTACAGACCATCCTTTAAACCCAACTACAGCAGGCATCGGCAGGAGCATCCAACCCACCCTGAGTTGCAGTACAAAGTAAGGATGGGCTTCTATGGAGAGGAGAACAAATTTTGGTACCCAAAGAAATGAGGACCCTTGTCCTTGGATAGTGCCATGACCACCCATTAGCGGGTCACTTCGGGGTCTCCAAAACAGTAGAGTTAGCGCAACGCACATTCTGGTGGCCAGATAAGGTAAAAGACTGTAAAACCTATGTAAAGGCATGCACCATCTGTACCCAAAATAAAAGCACCTGAAATAAAGCCTGGGGATTGCTCAGACCTCTGCCTGTACCTGATAGACCATAGAAGATGATATCGATGGGTTTTGTAGTTGAGCTCCCACCTTCAGAAGGATGTACTGTCATTTTCATGGTAGTAGACCGACTATCAAAGATGGCCCATTTTTTTAAACTAAAAAATACACCCTCCGCTCTTGAAACTGCTCGGGTTTTTATTAAAGAAATTGTCAGGCTTTATGGAATTCCCGTAAATATTTTCTCAGACCGAGGAGTGCATTTCACATCAAGATTCTGGAGGGCAGCATCTGAAACCTTAAAAATCGAACTGTCTTTTTCTTCAGCCTATCACCCACAAACCAACAGACAGATGGAATGGACTAATCAAACTTTGGAACAATGCATCCGGTGTTACACTTCTTTTGTCCAAAATGATTGGGTATCGCTCTTGCCACTGGCAGAGTTCGCATACAACTCCAGTCATTCTGCCACCAAACAATCCCCATTTTTTGCTAATTATGGGTTTCACCCTACCTTTCTACCTGACCTTGTGCTGGAAACTTCTGTCCCTGCTGCTCAAGACACACTACATTTTTTTCTTACTAACAACAAATTGTTACAGGAGACTGTCACAAAAGCCCAGGAGGACAACAAAAAGGTTTTCGATAGAAGGAGAAGGGGAGAACTGATTCTGCACCCAGAACCAGGTCTGGCTTGCCACAAGCAACCTGAAGATGGCATGAACTTCAAGGAAGCTGGCACCTAAGTTTGTGGGACCATTTCCGGTAAAACGTAAAATTAACTATGTTTCTTACGAGTTAGCATTACCTGAATCCCTTAAAGTTCATCCAGTTTTTCATGTATCATTGCTAAAACCTGCAGTACCAGATCCCTTTTGTGATCGAAGGTCAAGGCCCCCTGAGCCTATAATTATTAACGGAGAGGAGGAATTTGAGTTCGAGGCTGTTGTGGATTGTAGGAAAAGGAGGGGCCAGACGCAATACCTAATTAAATGGAAGGGGTATAGGCCAGAGGAAAACTCCTGGGAACCCGCACAGAACATGCATGCTGCGAACTTAATTTGTGAGGTTTTTCTCAGTCACCCACAAAAAAGGAGCCAATTGCGCATCCGGAGGCTGCCCATAGGGAGGGGGAAATGTCAGGAAAGGTCTGCCCATAGTGCAGGTGAAATTCCACGGCGCACAAATATGTGCATGGGCAGAGTCCTTACGAGCCGAACAGATGTGCAGGCACTTGGACATAGGCACACGGGCGCGCGCCTGTCACTAATGCTGGTGCCAAAAGGGCTATTTAAACTGGCTGCAGATACCAAACCAGGTTGTTCCTGACCTCTGCTTGATAGGTACCTGCCCTGACCTCTGGTTTGTCTTGGATTATTCTTCTGTCTCCACTCCTGTCTGATTGATCTTCCGTTACTGACCTGGCCTGTGACCTGACTACTCTTCCTCTTGCCACTTAAGCCTGATCTGCCTAACCGATACTGAATCCGGCTTGTGATCAAATACTTATGTTCAGCAGTGCAAGACAAATAAATTCTATAAAAATCATACAATGTGATTTCCTGATTTTTTTTTAAAATTCTGTCTCTCAGAGTGGGAATGCACCTACAATGTGAATTTCAGACCCCTCCATGATTTCTAAGTGGGAGAACTTGCAAAATCACATGGTGTTCAAATACTTCTGTTCCTCACTGTATATGCCCTTAAAGGGAAAATGCTTCTGACCTTCTATTAGCTCAGGGGTCATTTCCTTAAGGTGAGCAGCCAGTTTTCTTGGTTGAGGTTTTCACATTGGTGATACTGGTGAAGATGTTGAAGAATTTATATATCATCACTGGTTAAGTCATTGCACATTAATGATATTTGAGAAGATTTGGACATCACATATTGATTTTTGAACACTGGGATTTATATTTATTTTACACGTGGATGATTATTGTTTGTGTGCAAGGACAAAATAAATGACAAGGCAATTTTTTTTTCTTTACTTGAATTGCACTGCATTGACATGCATTTTACATGTGTTTACATGTGTTGCATTGCATTAAAATACATACATGTTGCATTTTATCATAATGCAGTTCAATACAGCATTGTCATGTGAATAGAAAACATAGAAAACAATTATTTTTTATGTGTCAATGCTTTGATCTGCATTTTACAAATGCACTAAAACACAGATCAATGCACTAGTGTAAATTAGCCCCAAATGCTATACTATAGTACTAAAATATATTCTTCCCACATAAATTCTTAAATACAATAATTAAAGAGAAAGAAGATCTTAAATAAACATTGCATTATATGGTTCATTACTTTGAAAATTAAATCATGCTTCTACTGTTTATGTTTTAAGTGCCAATGACATCTTGGATATAATCCCAAAAAAATTCTGTGTTTGGCACTTCTAATAAGAGATGTATTAGATGGCATTTCCTAAGTGAACAATTAAACAAATCACAGTCTTTCCAGCTCATTTAGTTGGTTAAGTACACACATTTGGAATAAAATAGGAATTTACCACCACTAGCAAAGCAAACATACTAGAAATGAGGTATAGATACTGACTGTTAATCAATTAGCAGATATCTGTGTGACTTGCGAGCCAATTTATATCCACCCGATGTTAATCCCCCAAGATCATCAAAATAATGGACACACACTGTCCCAAATGTTGATAGGATCGCAAACACTTAACACACTACTACCTCTGTGTCCCTAAAGTTAATAATTCATATTGTGTTGCGCTCCCAGTGAAAAATATCTGTGATTTAAATAACTCTATTTACCCTTGGTAAACAAATATATAATACGGTGATTGTGCAAGAAATGTATGCAAAAAAAATATATATTACTAAAAAATCATATATATTTTCCACTAATATATGTGGAAATAATATCCCCAGAACCAATAAGTGATAAAATAATATGTACTATAACATATCTATAAATAAATCAATGTGCATCATGATTAGTAAATATTCAAAAAAATATATAAATAACCTAAAACATATATATATATGATCTGCAAATTGATTAGTGATATAAATGTCCTTTAAATTCAGTGACTTTGTGCTTGATTAAATCTTGATTAGGTGACTCATTGTGAATCCGTGACTTTCTTTGAATCCTTAATTAGTGAAGATGTATGCTCACCTCCTTCTTAGCCTGCAATTAGGCTATACACACATGTGGTTCACCTCCTATGGAACCTGCTTAGATGGAATTCCTCCTTTACAGATTGTAAAAACGTGGATATCCGTTATCCTCAATTAGCCCATATGCATTTTTCCATATGTGGGGAAAAAATTGCCAGACATAGTGTTTTATCCTTGTAGAAAGGTTTCTGCTTTATTGCTTTCCAACAGGTACACTCACATAAACAATATGCGGTATACGATGAATTGCTCAGCTCAAGTAATCTGCCAACCGTCTAGCCATGCACCCGCCGTCTGTCAAAACACTCCGGCTCTCTCCGAGTGACAGCCCCATGGGGTGGGGCTGCGGTGTCACTCGGAGAGAGCCGGAGTGTTTTGACAGACGGCGGGTGCATGGCTAGACGGTTGGCGGATTACTTGAGCTGAGCAATTCATCCTATACCGCATATTGTTTATGTGAGTGTACCTGTTGGAAAGCAATAAAGCAGAAACCTTTCTACAAGGATAAAACACTATGTCTGGCAATTTTTTCCCCACATATGGAAAAATGCATATGGGCTAATTGAGGATAACGGATATCCACGTTTTTACAATCTGTAAAGGAGGAATTCCATCTAAGCAGGTTCCATAGGAGGTGAACCACATGTGTGTATAGCCTAATTGCAGGCTAAGAAGGAGGTGAGCATACATCTTCACTAATTAAGGATTCAAAGAAAGTCACGGATTCACAATAAGTCACCTAATCAAGATTTAATCAAGCACAAAGTCACTGAATTTAAAGGACATTTATATCACTAATCAATTTGCAGATCATATATATATATGTTTTAGGTTATTTATATATTTTTTTGAATATTTACTAATCATGATGCACATTGATTTATTTATAGATATGTTATAGTACATATTATTTTATCACTTATTGGTTCTGGGGATATTATTTCCACATATATTAGTGGAAAATATATATGATTTTTTAGTAATATATTTTTTTTTTGCATACATTTCTTGCACAATCACCGTATTATATATTTGTTTACCAAGGGTAAATAGAGTTATTTAAATCACAGATATTTTTCACTGGGAGCGCAACACAATATGAATTAATAGATACTGACTGTGCACTGACTACATGCTAGGCCAAGTAAATGGGAGAATACTAAAATAAAAAAGTTTTCATTAAAATGCCAAGAGCTTTCAAATATGTTTTTTTGTTAATGATGTTTATTCATTTTACCGTAGAAAACAAGGAGTTAAAAGATAGTCCAGCAAATTCTACATCCATTTTTCCACAAATTGCAACCCATCTGGGCTAACACAAGCAATGTACAATATACAATATTCCAGGACAATTGTCAGTCAATGATAGCCAAAAAGGGTTCCACTGGGACTCATAAATGTAAGGCCCATAACAATACGGTAAGGGAGAAAACGAAAACTAAAATAAACCTTTTTGTCAGGCCTGGCGTCAGAGACTACCGCAACCTGTATGGAGGGTCGACCACCCTCCAATGTTTAGCAGGCCATAAGGGGAGACACCCCCATGGCCTTTAGTTAACTATATCCAATACCAGGGAAAGAAACATAAAGGGAAAGAAATAAAGGCAAGAGGGAAGAAGGGAAGAGCGAAAAGAGAAATAGAAGAAGAATAGAGAGGGAGAAAGAAGAAAGAAAGGATGCGTGGTGGAGGAGGAACCGGCGGGCAGCCAGGCGCAGGGTAAAACATGTGTACTGTTTGTAGATTCCCCATATTGTCCACCATCCAGCCTAGGATGTTGCTGAGAGATATTTCATCCAAGGATCCCAGGTTTTTTCAAAGTAGGCCATCCTATCATGAAGAATAGCAGTCAAACATTCATTGACCATTATCCAAGTCAGCTTGGCCTTCAGGAGGTCAAGGGAGATCAAGGGGGACCGCCAGGAGCGTGCAATGGATATTCTGGCTGCAGTAAATATAAATGCAATCAGGCGTTGCACATATCCGGGTATGCCTTCCACAGGCTTCCCTAGGAAGGCCTGAAGTGGAGATTTGATAAGATTAACCTGGGTAAGTGAATATATAAGATTATATGTGCGAATCCAGAATCGCACTTTGTTACAGGTCCACCATGTATGGAGAACCGTTCCCTCCTGTCCACAGCCACAGAAACAGCTGGAGGAGGCACCCTGAACAAAAAATGCCAAGTGGGAGGGTACCAAATACCACCACAAGATAATCTTATAATAAGCTTCGATAAATGAAGTATTGATATAATTTTTGGAATTGTGCTGCGCCAGTTTATTCCACTCCGCCACCTCTAATACTTCCCCCCAGGTCTTGTTCCCAGCGTTCCATGTAGGGTAACTTGGAGGAATCCATTTGTAAGATAGTGTATATCATAGATATATGACTAGTGTGTTTATCTAGAGTTCTACAGAAATGTTCCATTGGAGTCAATGAGGACAAGTCACTGGTGTGTTTAACGGTATGAAGAGAGTGGGTTATTTGTGAGAGGCGATAGAGTCCCTTAGTGGGGAGGTGATGTTGCTCCTGAAATACTACCCTCTATGGTTGCAAAAATCCGCCAACCGAAGAAAACCTTTATTTGTCCACCATTCAAACTCAGAGGGGCTGAGTCCCGGGGGAAATGCCAGATTGCCTAATAAAGGAGCTAGGGGAGTATGGGGGGATTAAAGCCATGCTTATTCGCCAATCTATCCCATAAGGAAAGGGAAAACGACAACGTAGGACACAAAAGTACGGGTCTATCCCTGGCTTTCAGCCACATCATATGGCTGATCAGGATAGTAGGGATATGGGACAATTCCAAATGCATCCACAGGGGGCAAATGTGTTTAGAATGATAGTGTATCAATGGGACCAATTGGGCAGCATACAAATATTTAGATAGGTCTGGAGCCCCCAGTCCTCCCATCAATCTTGAAGCAAAAAGCGTACGTCTATTCACCCTGGGTCTCTTATTTCCCCATATGAATTTTAACACCTTATGTTGGAAAATACGTAAGCAAGACATGTTTATCATTATTGGCAAGGTACGAAACAAGTACAACTTACCGAACCATGATGGGGGATGGATGGTCCATTTGGATAGATCGTCCTGCAGTTTTTTATATAGGGGAGGATAATTTAGTTGATACAGGGTGTCCACGGAAGAGGTTAGATTAATTCCTAGATAGGGAAGTGTGTCCACTTGCCATTTAAAAGAGAAGCTTTGTTGTAAAGAATGAACTGTGGAGTCATCCAGAGTTAAGTTGAGGGCAAGGGATTTATTATGACTGACATTTTTTTTTATAAAGGAAAATGTATGAAGAAAACAATAACACAAACCCTGTTTTTTCAATTATAAAAAAGACAGAGACATTCTAATTCCACTTTCCGGTTTGATGTCAATAAAGTTAAATTGTACAAGAGATGCCAGTTAAGCTGATACCAGCTATTTTACACTTTAGCACCAGACTGATGATTCAAGAGGACAGGAGGACCTAATTGATATGATTGAATGTTTGAAGTAGACCACTTCACTTTACACCTTCGGAAATAAAGACCCATAAGTGGAAGCTAAACTGAAACTTGTTAAGATCATAAGATGGCATATAGAATTATGAAATTTATAATTTATTAAAAAAATTAAAAACATACATTGAACTATATGGTTATATTAGCATATTACATGCTAGTATAACATTATAAATTGCAGTTCAGAACTGACTTGCAGTTTATTGCTGAGTTCTCTGTGTAATACAATACATTTCGCTAAAGAATATTTTCATTAAGTTTCAATGTTTGAAAATGTGCTGTGTAGTGTTTTTATCTAATGAAAACTGAACTGTGGCTTCTATGCATCTGTAAACTTGAAAGATCCTAGCTTGGAAATCATGCTACAAACACACTGAACAGTCTACAGTGGCAAAGTAAGCGATTGGAAATTAATTCAACCCAAAGCCTTTTTAAGGTTCTATGACATCCATTAAAAAAAACTATTCTAACAGGTCTAATTCACATAACTCTAAAAATATAAACATGTACACAAAACAAATTGTTATTTGAATAGTATGTAATGTTAAAAGGGAATAACTTCTGTCTTGTAATTATTTTGTGAAATCTTTTGTTGGTCATCATTAGGGGTGGACTGACAACTCATGGGGCCCCCGGGCAATAGGGGATTTTGGGGCCCCTGTGCCCTTGCCCAAACTCAAAAAAGCCTATGAAAAAGGTACCAGGGGCATCTCATGGGGCCCCCTACTGACCCCGGGCCCTCGGGCAGTGCCCGAGTTTCCAAATGCTGAGTCCGCCCCTGGTCATCATGCAAAAAGGTTACCTTACATTAGAAAAATATGGTATGTAGGCTGACACTGCTGACTAGCTTTGGAAAATGATAGTTGCTTGTCTCTGGTTTTAATACTTTTTGATTCACTGACTTTAAGTTTTTGGATCAGTAATAAAGTCAGACAACTAGCAAACGGTGTGCCCAATTGATGAATGGAACTCCACAGTCAAAATTGGCCAATGCATTTGATCTGTTGTATGGACAGATTGTTGTGGCAGCCAACAGTGATTGTGGATGGAATGATGGAACTATGCAGTCACTGAGAGCTGGTGGATTTATTTTCTGGATGACAGCATTTGTATAGCGTTGAAAACCGAAAAAAAAACTCTGCGCTAATAAACACAAAAACCTACCCACAATGTGTGAAGATTATTATTATTATACAGGATTTATATAGCGCCAACAGCACTTTACAATATAAGGGAGACAGTACAATTATTATTATTATTATTATACAGTGTTTATATAGCGCCAAAAAGTTTGCTGAGCGCTGTACAATATAGCAATTACAATACATTTCAGTACAGAAGGGGGAGATGATACAGAAGGTGATAGCTGTGGGGGATGATCTGGTGGAGGTGATTCAAGTACAGTTCTTTGGTGGAGGTGGGGTAGGCTTCCCTGATGAAGTGAGTTTTCAAAGATCGCCTAAAGGCAGACAGGGTGGGGGCTGACTGGACATACTGTGATAGGGAGTTCCAGAGGATGGGGGAGGCTCTGGAGAAGTCCTGGAGGTGAGCGTGGGAGAAGGTGATGAGGGAGCTGGAGAGGAAGATATCTTGGGAGGAGCGTAGTGGGCAATTTGGGCGGTATCTGCGGATGAGGTTGGTGATGTAGCTAGGGGCAGTGTTGTGGATGGCTTTGTAAACTGTAGTTAGTATTTTGAATTTTATACGTTGGATTAGTGGAAGCCAGTGAAGGATTGGCAGAGAGGGGCAGCAGTTGCTTATCGGTTGGTAAGGTGTATGAGTCTAGCATCAACATTCATAATAGACTGAATGGGGGATAGCCTGTGTAACGGTAGACCAGTGAGGAGGGAGTTGCAGTATTCAAGGCGGGATAAAACCAAAGCGTGGATACGTTGTTTTTATGGTGTCATTGGTCAGAAAGGGGTGGATTTTAGAAATGTTTCGGAGGTTGAGGTGGCAGGATTTAGCCAGTGATTGGATGTGGGGCCCAAAGGAGAGGTCAGAGTCTAGGATTACGACTACCACCCTGGCATGAGGGGAAGGACCAATGGTTGTGCTGTTGATCTTAATGGTAAAGTCGTGAGTGGGGGATCGGGGAGGAGGAAATATTATAAGCTCGGTTTTGGAAAGATTGAGTTTAAGATAGTGGTGTGACATCCATGCTGATATGACGCTTAGTAGATTTGTGATATGTGAGGAGATTTAGGGGGCGAGCTGGAGAGTGAAGAGATAGCTCTGGGTGTCATCAGCATAGAGGTGGTATCGGAAGCCATGGGAGGTTGGCCCAGGGAGGAGGTGTAGAGAGAGAAAAGGAGAGGCCCAAGGACAGAACCTTGGGGTACCCCAACAGAAAGAGGAAGAGGAGCGGAGGAGGAGTTGTATGTGACACGGAAAGTGCGCTGAGAATGGTAATAGGAGAACCAGGAGAGAGCAGAGTCACGGAGGCCAATGGAGTGGAGTTTACTGAGGAGGAGCGGGTGGTCGACTGTGTCAAAGGCAGCAGAAAGGTCAAGGAGTATGAGTATGGGGTAGCGGCCAGTGGTTTTAGCAATTAGTAGGCCGTTAGTGAGTTTTAGTAGGGCAGTTTCTGTGGAATGTTGCGGGCGGAAGCCAGACTGTCGGGGATCAAGAAGGTTGTTGTTGGTGAGGTGGCAGTTTATACGGTTGTGAACAAGGCGTTCGAGAAGCTTGGAGGCAAACGGGAGCAGGGAGATAGGCCTTAAGTTATTCAAACAGGTGGGATCCAGTGAGGGTTTTTTGAGAATGGAGGTAACCAGTGCATGTTTGAGTAGGGAGGGAAAGGTGCCCATGGAGAGTGAGAGGTTGAACATGTGGGTTAGAGACTTTAGGATAGAGCGGGAAGGAGGCTGCATCAGTTGTGAGAGGACAGGATCCAGGGGACAGGTGATGAAGTGGGCCTTGGAAAGGAGTTTGTTAACTTCCTCAGAGGTAACAGGGTCGAAGGAGGAGAGTGTTGAGTGTGGTGTTGGGCCTGGTATGTTTGTTAGAGGAGGAAGCTTGACACTGGAGATCTCATCACGAATTGTATCGATCTTGTTCTTGAAATGACTGGCAATCTCCTGTGCAGTAAGTTGGTGGGTGGAGGCAGTGGGGGTGGAGTAAGGAATTAAGGGTAGAGAAGAGTTGACGAGGATTGGATGAGAGGGTCTTGATGAGAGTATTGTAGTAGGTTTGCTTAGCAGCTTGGAGGCTGGAGTTGTATTTGAGAAGAGTGGATTTGTAGAGGGTAAAGTCTTTCAGGGATTTAGTTTTACGCCATGCTCGCTCAAGAGTGTGGCTACGTCTCTTGAGACTTCTGGTGTCATCTGTTTGCCAGGGTTGTGACAGGCGAGGCCTGGTTCTGCGTGTGGAGAGAGGAGCAAGAGCATTCAGGGAGGATGAGAGATAGTTGTTGTAGGCAGATGTGGCCAGGTCTGGGCAGGACATGGGTGCAATTTTATCATAGAGGCGCTCAGTAGTAGAGTGAAGAAGGTCAGGGCTGAGGTGGTGGAGGTTTCTACAGGTAACGGTTTGCTGGTTGGAGGCATGGGAGGTAGGAGGCAGGGAGAGTGTGAAGCTGATAAAATTGTGATCAAAGAGAGAAAAAGGGGTGTTAGAGAGGTTACAGGGAGTGCATAGGTGGGTGAATACAAGATCAAGGGTGTTGCCATTGGAGTGGGTGGTGGATTGTTATAAATCACAATTCAGCATTGAATAAAATGTAAATGTAAAGCTGCTAACATAAATACCCACATATAGATATTAATAATAATCTAAAACCATACATGTAAAGTGCTATTTTCAGTATCCTGAGGATAGCATTTTACATGTATGATTTTAGATTTTCATAGTGCGGGCATGCATATGCATGCTTGTCAGTTTTACATCAACAGTTCTGTCAGTGCTGGGTCACATCATATTATGTCATCAGCAACAAGGTGACAAACACTGCTTTTGCCTAAAAACTGTTACGTGTATGTTCATGCAGGTTCTATACAGTCTATGATGACTGGACAGTGTCCTGTCCTTGACCACCTTACATTGGTGATGAGTATTAGGTACACCTTTACATTGCCAGTGAGTGTCTGGTGCTAACAGTTACAGTACTTACTTGATTGCCTGTCCCACCCCACTAGCTTGGGTAGTGAACTTGGCTGGCATCAACAGACTGAATGAATTAATCTGAAGGCCAACAGCAACTATATAGTTTCTGCATTGGAACTATGGACAAACTTTTGATTGAGGGATTGATCTGCTGGCTAATAGAAACTGTATACATATTTTCAACCCAGACATGTGCAGTTGACAGCTTTCCAACAATGGCACATGTTCTTGTTCAATATTGTTTATTCAACAAATATCATTATAGGTACATATCAGTACAAAAAATACAGCTTTAATGTGAGAATTGCACCCACAGTGAGTGCATTTCAGAGTACAAAGGTCAAGTCATGACAAAAAAGGAAAAAGATGAATAAACAGGTATCAACACATACAAACTATTTTAGGGGCTAACAGCCCAAGACTAAAATAACATTTCAGTCATAAAGCTTAGAAATCGACTTTTTAGTTGATACTGAGTATTAGATATGCAATTAAATAATGAGAACCAAACAGATTTCACCATGACAGAGAAAAGAGGGAGGAGGAAACAGGAAAGAAAAAAAAGAGATAAGAGGGGTATGGGGAGTTCTTCTGTATGTGTCTGAAAAGGACGGGAGTACAAATGATATCAACACAAGTATGTGTCATAGTTTAGGAAGGGAGAGCTCAGAGATTCGATTGGAGGAAACTGACACCCACCCCTCCCACTGCACACAGGAACAGAGATTATTATTATACAATTTATACAGCGCCAACAGTTTACACATCGCTTTACAACATAAGGGCAGACAGTACAATTACAATACAAATTAATACAGGAGGATTCAGAGGGCGCTGATAGTTAGAGCTTACAATCTAAAATGGAATTATTTGCAGAATAATATGTATAGCAGGAGCTCCTTTTCTGGTGACAGTTATATAACGCGAAGAACACTGGTGGTCCAAGATGTGCAAGCATTGGATTAAATAGACTTTTCTTTTGTCTGACAACTGAAAACATTATCCTTGAAAGCGGGTGCTGAAATCTGCTGTGGTACAGGTATTTCTGCAATCACAGGAACAAAAATGCAGGAGAAATTCCTATGCAATAATCCCAGTACTAAGGGCCATAATCCCAGTACTAAGGGCCATGTCCCACTAGCAATCCTGTTACTAGCAGCAACGCATCAACAAGGGATTACTGAAGAGAGTACCAAACTGTTCCTATGGTTTGGCAAATTCTCATTTGCCAGTGATGGGGCAGTGTCAGGGTAACGCCTCACTTGTTCAGCCAGTAATGCCATAGGAACAGGTTAGTATCTTGTGTGCTCTCTTAGTGAATCTGTGGCTGGTGGCAAATTGATCAGCAGTGTGACAGCGGCCTTGTACTACCATAGGTCTACACAAACAAGATCTAACCATCTTCAGGATTCTGTATATTCATGAAAGCAGGTAACTCACTACATGTGTCTAATGTGTTCCTTAACCACTTGCCCTCCATAGAATTTACCCCCCCCCCCCCGACCAGACCATTTTTTGCTATACGGCGCTGTGTTACTTTAACTGACAATTGCGCGGTCATGCAATGCTGCACCCAAATTAAATTTATATCCTTTTTTTCCCCACAAATATAGCTTTCTTTTGGTGGTATTTGATCATCTCTGCCTTTTTAATTTTTTGTGCTATAAACAAAAAAAGACCAACAATTTTGAAAATTAACAAAACAATATTTTCTACTTTTTGTTATTAAACATTTCCAGTAAAAAAATTTAAAAAATCAAATTTCTTCATAAATTTAGGCCAAAAATGTGTTCTGCTACACGTCTTTGCAAAAAATAAATCCTAATACATGTAAATCAATTGGTTTACGTGAAAGTTATAGCGTCTAAAAATGGTGGTATATATATATATATATATATATACAGTGGGGATCGAAAGTTTGGGCACCCCAGCAAAAAATTTGTATTAATGTGCATAAAGAAGCCAAGAAAAGATGGAAAAATCTCCAAAAGGCATCAAATTACAGATTAGACATTCTTATATGTCAACAAAAGTTAGATTTTATTTCCATCATTTACACTTTCAAAATAACAGTAAATAAAAAAAGGTGTCTGCAAAAGTTTGGGCACCCTGCAGAATTTATAGCATGCACTGCCCCCTTTGCAAAGCTGAGACCTGCCAGTGTCATGGATTGTTCTCAATCATCGTCTGGGAAGACCAGGTGATGTCAATCTCAAAGGTTTTAAATGCCCAGACTCATCTGACCTTGCCCCAACAATCAGCACCATGGGTTCTTCTAAGCAGTTGTCTAGAAAACTGAAACTGAAAATAGTTGACGCTCACAAAGCTGGAGAAGGCTATAAGAAGATAGCAAAGCATTTTCAGATGTCAATATCCTCTGTTCATAATGTAATTAAGAAATGGCAGTCATCAGGAACAGTGGAAGTTAAAGCAAGATCTGGAAGACCAAGACAAATATCAGACAGAACAGCTCGCAGGATTGTGAGAAAAACAATTCAAAACCCACGTTTGACTGCGCGATCCCTCCAAAAAGATCTGGCAGACACTGGAGTTGTGGTACACTATTCCACTATAAAGAGATACTTGTACAAATATGGTCTTCATGGAAGAGTCATCAGAAGAAAACCTCTTCTACGTCCTCACCACAAAAATCATCGTTTGAACTTTGCAAATGAACATATAGACAAGCCTGATGCATTTTGGAAACAAGTTCTGTGGACCGATGAGGTTAAAATTGAACTTTTTGGCCGGAATGAGCAAAGGTACGTTTGGAGAAGAAGGGGCACAGAATTTAATGAAAAGAACCTCTGTCCAACTGTTAAACATGGGGTTGGATCAATCATGCTTTGGGGTTGTGTTGCAGCCAGTGGCACAGGGAACATCTCACGAGTAGAAGGAAAAATGGATTCAATAAAATTTCAGCAAATTTTGGATGGTAACTTGATGCCATCTGTGAAAAAGCTGAAGTTAAAGAGAGGATGGCTTCTACAAATGGATAATGATCCTAAACACATCTCGAAATCCATGGGGGATTACATCAAGAGGTGTAAACTGAAGGTTTTGCCATGGCCTTCACGATCTCCTGACATCAACATAATTGAAAATCTATGGATAGACCTTAAAAGAGCAGTGCGTGACAGACAGCCCAGAAATCTCAAAGAACTGGAAGACTTTTGTAAGGAAGAATGGGCAAAGATACCTCAAACAAGAATTGAAAGACTCTTGGCTGGCTACAAAAAGCGTTTACAAGCTGTGATACTTGCCAAAGGGGGCAGTACAAGATATTAACTCTGCAGGGTGCCCAAACTTTTGCAGACGTCATTTTTTTGTTTTCTGTTATTTTGAAAGTGTAAATGATGGAAATAAAATCTAACTTTTGTTGACATATTATAAGAATGTCTAATCTGTAATTTGATGCCTTTTGGAGATTTTTCCATCTTTCCTTGGCTTCTTTATGCACATTAATACAAATGTTTTGCTGGGGTGCCCAAACTTTTGATCCCCACTGTATATATATACTGGAATTTTATTTAATTTGTTTTTATACTAGTAATGGCGGTGATCAGCAGCTTATAGAGGGACTGCAGGACTGCTGCAGACATTCTGATACTTGGGGGGAATTGACTAACTGTCACTGACATCCCAATGACATTAATACAGTGAGCAGTGCTAATAAAAAGCGCAGACACTGGGCAGGAAGGAGTTAACATCTGGGGCAATCAAAGGGTTAACTGTGTGCTGTTTTACTGTGTGTGCTGTGTGTGTTTTACTTGGGGAAACATGCTGCTGTCACTGTTTCTTGGCGATCGCCGGGTGCCAGCAGAGAATCTCCGGCCAGGATCCGGTGATCGACATCTGTAGCAGCCAATGGTGGAAAAGCAAATCACATATATATATATATATATATATATATATATACACATGACTTTGCGCAGCCCTGCAGCCCTGTAGCAGTATTTCTGCTGTAGGGCGGAGGGCAACTGGTTAAGTCTGTTTTTCAGCTAGTCTCATATTGTTTTAGCTATCCTGATTTCAAAATTGCACAGCCATGAAATCACCCAACAAAAATTACTCTACATGATTCGTATAAGTTCTGTTGCTGAAGCAAGTGAAATAAATGGTAATATATAGCATTTTCAATGCATAGATGCAATGTAAAATATCTTACAGCAACACATAGGAGTTGTGTCCCTACTGGACACAGAATTCTAAGATGTACTGCAATTATTTCTAAACAGTGTTTAAAAACTCCCTTGGCATGTCGCTTTCCCAGAACTCTTCACATCTAGGCAGCAGCTGCTCTATGATGAAAAGTTAATATTTTTAAAGATTCCCTCATTCTTACATCTCCTGCCAGTATCTCACATGCCCTTCTAGTTATTTCTAGTTAGCTTCTCCATATATTTTAAAAAGTGACTAGTAAGGGTGTTCAGTTGGGAACCAGTTCCATGAAATATTTTAAACATAAATAATTAGTACATGAGATTAGAGGATTATATTAAAGTGGCCTGGGGGTGGGGGTGGGGGGGCACTAACAGGAATTGATATACTTTTGTTAATACTCCAAAAACATCTGTGCAAAGCTAAAATGAATGAGCACATGGAACATGCTCAACATGCTTTCTTTTGTTGGGGAAGAGGTTTTACTAATAATTGTAATCTGCCAAGCTCAGTGTCAATAAACAGTACATCTGTTCCAAAACATCAAGGAGAATTGAATTGAAGGATAAGTTCGCTTTTTATAACATGTTACACCTGCATTCAGGATGTAACATGTTACTGCTGCAGCTGCCCCCACGCCCCCTCAAATCCCCGCTGTGATAGCAGGCCGGGGATCTTATCCTCGTGCCTGCTGTCACAATTTAAAAAAGATGCGGCTGTGCAGGGCTCCACCCACCCGGCCATGTCATTCATTTGCAAAGTTCTGTAAATGGGAAACTAAAACTACCATCAGCTGCTGACAGCTTGTAGTTCTCAATGAACTATCAGGGCACTGTGAGTGCGCTAGGCAGTTCATTTCTTCTTCCTGTCAGTATGTAACTGCCTGCTTGTATGGGGTTCAAGCTTACACTGACAGTCTGCAAGAGCCCTGCATTGCACCTGTGATCTGCTGATTGCAGGTGCAATGCTTTACAGGCACCCAATAAAATAAATAAATGCACATTTTTTTTACCTGCAAAAAGATGTGCATTATTTTTATTTAAAGGTGAACTTCTATAGGTGTTTTTCTAACAAAGCTGGGTCTCCACTTCAAATAAAAAGAAGTCTTCTGCTACATACCTATCAGAGGAACAGAAGTATCCCCCTGTAATATGTGAAACCATAAAATAGCTGGAATAGTGCAGGGGCTCAAGGGCTCTGGCATAATAGTACTTGGAGCAGGACTGATTCATTCAGTACACTAAAAATAGCACTTGAAGGGTTAAAGTTAGAGTCTAGGTTACATTTAGGGCGCATTAAGTTAGCATAATTAGATTTAGGGGTTAAGTGTTAGGTTGTGTTAAGGGTTAATTTAAAGAGACAAAAACAGGTTTTGCCACTCACTGACAATGCTAGCAGAAGAAAACGGAATTATACAACAACATTTAAAAGTAAAACGTATCCTTCCATTAAAATACCTGTAAGATACATCAAACACTTCATGAACTCATTACATAGGCTCGAAAACATGTATGCTCTCATGAGCAGGCCTCTCTTAACCCTATTATGCCAGATTATATTGCAACTGTGTTGTCTGCCTTTATTTTGTAAAGCACTGTGCAAACTGTTGTTGCTATATATATCCTTTATAATCATACAAAAGGCCATCTTAGAAACATATGTGCTTTGTTTATGAAGTGAAAGTAACAAGTTTGCTTTATTGCAGACTTATTAGATGATGATAAAGGTAAGCCTGCTGTAATGTCCAAGTTTGAACATATACAAACTGCCACTAGCTTCCTACAATTAGCCAGGCTTCAGTTCTGTTTGAAATACTTTAATATATACATATGACTAAGCCTTTTAGTATAACAATAATGTACACCCAAATAATCAACCACCCCAATATAGGAAGTAAGCTTTCCCCTAATTGAGAGGGTCGATCATTGTTGTGACTCTGGCAGGTAGTTATGAATATTTTCATTTTTACATGGTGGTTTTTTATTTGAATCTCTTCCTGAGCATATGTAACGAGCTAATACAATATTTGATATCAATTAGATGATCTTTACTCATGTTTACTAATTTATATACATACAAAAAAATAGAAAAAGTAATATCACTTCCCAACAAAGACCCAGTCATGCAAATATAGCCCTTGGGAATATAATTACAAAATATTGTCAGAGCAATAACCATTCTGATTAAATAAGTACAAACCATAATTGAATATTTGAAAAACCTAAATGCCCAGTAATAACAATGCAAATCTCTGGGTCTCTTATAAAAAAAGATAAAAGAAAAAAAAAGTTAATCAAAAAAGGGAGGTGGCTTTTAACAGATAAGCTGTCAACTCGACCCCATGGCCAAAGATCTAAAATGCCCACTTCTGCAGAGGACAGTTCACAGCTCTGTGAGTTGCAAAACATAGTCTACGTGGCCCATGTCATTAAGTGTTTATTTAGCCTGTCATACTCCGTTTCCAGTGCCCATTCAGCCAGAGTAGGTACTTTCGGGCATCTCCAGTTTCTAGGAATAATTACTCTGGCAGCTGTCAGAAAATAATGAAGAATGTTGCATTTCGTCTTTTTAATTGAACCAGGTAACATTGATAGTAAGGTAATTTTGGGGACATTAGAACGAAGGTTCCTGTGACTTTGCAATACATTTGCAAGACACAGGCCCAGAGCTTCTTGATCGGGGGCAGTCAGTCCAAATATGAAGCATAGTGCCCTCTTGGCCCCCACACTGCCAACACAAGTTGGATAGGGAAGGATAATAATGATGTAGGGTATCTGGATACCTGTACTATTGTTTCAAGATTTTGAAGTTTTTATCTTGTACAGTTCTAGCTATAGAGAGTTTAAGTGACAAAAAAAAAAATACTTCCTAAAATTATTATAGATTTTAACATTGCATGAGCACATGTGCAGAACTGGTATTTTCCCTTCCTCTGCCTTCTGCAATAAAATGCACTTTTTTAACTCAGACAACATATCTAAAGGATGCAAGCTTTTCTGTCCTTATCCTGCACTTGGCTGGTATGTGTGTCACCTTGATAATGAGGACCCTTGTGTTTCTGAAAAGATGATACTGTATGGAACTTCAATACATATTTTGGATTGGAACACAATGTGCTCTCTTTGTTTTACACTGGATTTACACAGCACCACTATTGGATGATCACCCTTCTGAATATGAGCAACTAGACTCACAGTACAGCACAGGTTGTTAACATTTAGTATTCCTTTGCTATGTGGCTGCATCGGCCTAAGAGGAGATAAGCACTGTCCATCCCCACACTGCCTGGTGCAATGGAAGCTTGCATCACTTGCATCTGTGGTGTATATTACAAGTACAATTATACTGATAGGTAGTGGGATGAGAGAGTGGCTGTACCAACATTATATTAAGAGTATGGTAACTTTTACTGTTATTTCTACACAGTATGAAAATACATATACAGATTTGTATTTTTGGAGAGGACATAACCCTAAAATATCCCTTTCAAGTAATCTGTAACTATAGAATTTAGCACGACAGCATTTAAAGGCTTCCTATTCTTAAGAAGAAAGAACAGATTTTCTTGCCCATTCATGTACAGACGAACAAAGAGATAACCACCCAAAAGATCTTTGAAGACAGATACCTCAAAAGATGTAAAAGTCTTGAAGTGGTTGGAATATGTCTTTTAATGTTAGAAACAATGTGAAAATATTTCAATAATGCAAAGATCTTTAACAACAAACTTCCTCAGAGCTCAAAAAAAAAAACCTTTGAAGAGTGAATTCAACAGGATAATAATCTTCAAAGAGGCTCTTCCTCTCCTCCCTTTTTACCGCCACCTACAACCCACTTCACTGAAGACTAAATTATACTATAGAATATAAACTTTCAAAGGAGGTAACCTAGTCTTTAAAGATCTTTGGTACTAGTGGTATAAGCTTTATTAAGTCACGCAAGGGAGATATTTAAAACTACAGAAACAGGAAACATAAGAAGTTCACCAACATAAATGCAAAGGCTTGATTTTATGTCTGTTGCTATGTCAAATATATAACAAAAGACAAAAAGAGGCCACAGATGGTGACAGTAGATGTGAATTTTGTTTAGCCATAAAAAGAATGTACTTTTATATCTGAAACAAGCTTTGCGTTTTGTAGCAATTCACAGAGAAAAATGCCTTCCTCTTTTTAATTATATATTATTCTCAGATAACAATGTTTAATTCAAAGTCATATGTGAACGGAAGATCCTGTCTAATATCAGTCTTATGAGGCCTGACTAGAAATTATAACTGTTCAAGAAGCATACAGTGTCACTTGGCAGGGGCGTGCAATATTTCAGCAACAACATACCAGACAAGAATGCTCATTGATTATAATAAAACCTAATTCTATTCTAAAATGTAATTTATATTTCTGTCTGCAGAAAAGAGCTCAAGAAACTATCTTTGGAATGCTATTTGCGTCTTATTAAAATATCTGACCTTTAACTGTAACCATATAATTTTGCTATATATACAAATATAATAACTCAGTAGATAGTTTGTCATATTTAAAACATTCAGTGATTATGACAGATACTCTAAATTAACAGGAGTGCTTGTAAGTGCAAAACGCTGTACAGTATTTGCAGAAATTTACATAGATGCACTTATCAGTAAATGTATACACCTACAGGTTTTTGTCCATAAGCACATTTATGAACTTAAATACAGAATTTCCATGCATACATATGCATACCTTTTTAAAGAAAAATAAAGTGAATAAAGTAATAAAGTAATGATAATCAGCTCCAATGAGTAACACAATCTCAGAGGAAGAGCAGGCTCATACTATTCCTATAGAGGGAAACCTTTTCAATCCATGTCTTTAAGATCTGTACAAACGTGAACATAAACATACACACTGATGCACTCATTGTCTATGTCCAACCCACAAAAAGGTGTCCTCCCACATTTAGAACTTCAAAAGATAATCTGTGAGAAAATAATTATAATGATCTTCCAATTCTGTTTTTTTAGCATGCTGTGATTTAGGGGTATACTTATATGCGCGACAATGCTACTTCTCACTCTTGTACACTTCCACGTGCCCCCCTGTTGTGCCCTGCTTTTATTTTTACAGCTGGGACCCAGTCTGGGTTCCAAAAAAAACCCCTAAGAGTAGCACAATCTTCAGTAATCAATTTAACAGCTTGCTACAGTGATAACTGGGATTTAGACAATATACGCATTTTATTACATTGTAAAGCCAGGTTCACACTATTGCAATATGATTTTGATTCGACTTTCAATGTGATTATGTGATCCAACTTGGATAAGGTTTGTATTATCTATGGGGCCAAAATTGAGCTGGAATCACAAAAAAGTAGTCCAAAATCGCTCCATGCTGAGTTGCATTGATGTGAAGAAGCGCCGCTGAAAACAATGTGATTCACATTGTCATGTGACTCAAGTTGCATCTGAGATAGTATTAGTGTAAACAGAACCTAATTGTCTGTAGCTGTTACAAACAGCCGAGATGCTTCTCCTGCTATCTGCTGGATATTTTAGCTGCAGAAACCTGGTTGAAGCTAAAGTCTACTGAACAAAATTTGGAACGACAGCACATATCCTTCCTTCAGTGAAGCTGGGTCTTGCTCACAGCAGTTATCTTCCAGTACTGCTGGCGTTTAAAAGCAGCACTCAATTCCTCCCTGTCTGGTAGATATCAAGAGGTGGGATATAAACTGTTGACACGCTGGAATAGGACACCTACACTTCTACATAAGATATTCGGTTCAGTCTCACCATTGTGTTGGCGATGCCAAAAGACACTGGTACCCTGTTACACATTTTTATGGTCAAACCCCCAACTACGTCCCTTTTTAGGAAGAAATTTGATGGCTGATCTTTAAACTCATGGATGTATCCTTGGAAGCACACCTGGAGACATTCTTATTACATACAGTCAGGTCCATAAATATTGGGACATTGACACAATTCTAACATTTTTGGCTCTGTACACCACCACAATGGATTTGAAATGAAACGAACAAGATGTGCTTTAACTGCAGACTGTCAGCTTTAATTTGAGGGTATTTACATCCAAATCAGGTGAACGGTGTAGGAATTACAACAGTTTGCATATGTGCCTCCCACTTGTTAAGGGACCAAAAGTAATGAGACAGAATAATAATCATAAATCAAACTTTCACTTTTTAATACTTGGTTGCAAATCCTTTGCAGTCAATTACAGCCTGAAGTCTGGAAAGCATAGACATCACCAGACGCTGGGTTTTATCCCTGGTGATGCTCTGCCAGGCCTCTACTGCAACTGTCTTCAGTTCCTGCTTGTTCTTGGGGCATTTTCCCTTCAGTTTTGTCTTCAGCAAATGAAATGCATGCTCAATCGGATTCAGGTCAGGTGATTGACTTGGCCATTGCATAACATTCCACTTCTTTCCCTTAAAAAACTCTTTGGTTGCTTTTGCAGTATGCTTTGGGTCATTGTCTATCTGCCCTGTGAAGCGGCGTCCAATGAGTTCTGAGGCATTTGGCTGAATATGAGCAGATAATATTGCCCGAAACACTTCAGAATTCATCCTGCTGCTTTTGTCAGCAGTCACATCCTCAATAAATACAAGAGAACCAGTTCCATTGGCAGCCATACATGCCCACGCCATGACACTACCACCACCATGCTTCACTGATGAGGTGGTATGCTTAGGATCATGAGCAGTTCCTTTCCTTCTCCATACTCTTCTCTTCCCATCACTCTGGTACAAGTTGATCTTGGTCTCATCTGTCCATAGGATGTTGTTCCAGAACTGTGAAGGCTTTTTTAGATGTCGTTTGGCAAACTCTAATCTGGCCTTCCTGTTTTTGAGGCTCACCAATGGTTTACATCTCGTGGTGAACCCTCTGTATTCACTCTAGTGAAGTCTTCTCTTGATTGTTGACTTTGACACACATACACCTACCTCCTGGAGAGTGTTCTTGATCTGGCCAACTGTTGTGAAGGGTGTTTTCTTCACCAGGGAAAGAATTCTTCGGTCATCCACCACAGTTGTTTTCCGTGGTCTTCCGGGTCTTTTGGTGTTGCTGAGCTCACCGGCGCGTTCCTTCTTTTTAAGAATGTTCCAAACAGTTGTTTTGGCCACGCCTAATGTTTTTGCTATCTCTCTGATGGGTTTGTTTTGTTTTTTCAGCCTAATGATGGCTTGCTTCACTGATAGTGACAGCTCTTTGGATCTCATCTTGAGAGTTGACAGCAACAGATTCCAAATGCAAATAGCACACTTGAAATGAACTCTGGACCTTTTATCTGCTCATCGTAATTGGGATAATGAGGGAATAACACACACCTGGCCATGGAACAGCTGAGAAGCCAATTGTCCCATTACTTTTGGTCCCTTAACAAGTGGGAGGCACATATGCAAACTGTTGTAATTCCTACACCGTTCACCTGATTTGGATGTAAATACCCTCAAATTAAAGCTGACAGTCTGCAGTTAAAGCACATCTTGTTTGTTTCATTTCAAATCCATTGTTGTGTATAGAGCCAAAAATGTTAGAATTGTGTTGATGTCCCAACATTTATGGACCTGACTGTATTACTCTACTCTTGAGGAGCAGAGATCTCTCCCAATCCATTTACTCAATGCTGCCAAGGTATGCATTCCGCAAAAATGAAGAAGTACAGACCCACCAACGGTTTCACAAAGCATGGTAATATTGTCACGATATCCAATTCCCACAGGACTACGTTGCACACCTAACCACCCTGATCACATAGACCTTGCCTCAGTAGAGGAACTCGTATTCCTCTTCTGCCAACTACAGTCTCTCACCCTCCCATCCCTTCAAATATATATATATATATATATATATATATATATATATATAAAATATTTTTTTCCCCGTCTGGCTTTTCTTCAATTTTTGCATCCTTTTTCTTTCTTTGCGTCTTCACAGTCTTGTCTTTTAAATAAGCCCTTCCAGCTTAAGCACAATTTCCTTACATACATTACAGTATATGGGGTCAGGAAACATCTCATATCAATGAACACAAATTAGTCTCAGTGTTCAAAGGATTCATTATGCCTTATTGTGATTCTTCAGTTAAAATGTGTACATGTATCTCCTCCCGTACTCCATTTTTCTATTTTTCCTTTTTACATTGGCAATTTTTTTTGTTAACTGTGCTGTATGCTTTGCTGAAGGATGAAATAAACGACACCACTCACTCTCTCTTTCCTCCCCTCTCAGCTATTTACAAAACTCTGTATTATTTTCATATAATGCACAGATTTTTACTCCCCTATTCAGACAATGCCTTGCACTCAAAAATTTCAATAAAGAAGTCCATGAATAATAAATTGTCCTTTATATTCACCAAATTCCTCAACTCCCAAAAAATATATTCCACCACTGTACTCTGTGTGCTTTTGGAAGAATTTATCATAAGGAAGTCACGTTTAATATTTATGTTTTATATAATTGCTTTTATTTTATGAACTACACTTGGATGGTATGTTATATCAATTTTTGTATTACACTGCATTTGTACATGAAGGGTATTTGATATAATCACTTAATCAGTATCACTAGCTAGTGCTGATATCTTTGTGATTTTTTTGGAAACATTTGTGTGTATTTTTAGTGGCTGCTGTGGGAATAGTTGGGGTTTTATAGCACAGCCCTCCTTATACATTTTGAATAAATAGGTGCATAGCCGAAATGTGAAATTGTTCTGGTCCCAAAAGGGTAAACAGCTGCAAAAGCTGATGTGAACAAAGGTTTACATTTTAAGGCTGTCATTTTGGTCCCTGTTTCATTACCTAGTTCAGAATTAAGAAATTTGGATTGGGTGTATGTATGTTTTAGGACAGTGACTCACTAGGTAGTCAAACCGTAATCAAGACTACAGCTCCAGAGTCTGCACCTTTAAATAGTATTCAACCTATTCAAAAAATCCAAAAATATATAATTGCCATCTTGTAACTTAATATTAAATATACAGTATATTCTTTCAATCTGCAGCCAGTTGTGATTTTCAAAAACTGGCAAATAAAATAACGATTTCACTGCATGCATGGCAACCATAACACCAATACAGGTGTCATCATATTATTGGTTGACTGCTTTTTCCAACACATTTTACCGCTTATTACATCACTGGGATTGATAATGCAATTATAACAGGAATACCCTGCTACTCAGTAAAAGGTAGAAAATAACTGACAGCAGGAAGTAGAAGGTGAGTGCAATCCATGTGTCAGCTTTCAATCCAATAAATAGGTAGTTCTCTCCCATACATGTGAAACAAATGTCTGAAGCCAAAAGGCCCAAGATACACTTATTACCCTAATACAGGGTTTCTCAACCAGGGTCCCTCCAGAGGTTGCTAGGGGTTCCTTGAGCAACGAGCAATATCCGCCTCAGATAGGTTCCCGCTGACACCATTGATATTTTTAGCTATCTATAAGGGGTAATTCTTCTCAATGACCACAAGTGTAAGGAACATTCTTCCCACTGACCATCACGAATGTAGCATGAGCTGGGGTTCCCCGAGACCAAAAAGTAATTTCGAGGGTTCTTCTGTGTTGAAAAAGTTGAGAAAGGCTGCCCTAATAGAATAACAGAAGAAAAATGAGCAGATGCTTTGACTCCAGCACAGGGTGATAGACTAAACAGTAACAGTAACCACACATAGGATGCCTGTAGGATGCATGCCTTGCTGCCCTCAATGGACCAGGGAAATCCAAATGAACTGCATAAAAAAAAAAAAACAGGGCGCACAGGCCTAGTGCATTACCTAAGAAAATTGGTTTATTGTATAAAAAGTGGTATACTCACAAAAGGATAAAAATCAAAAGGCATATTAAATGAAATACAGCATGGTCCAATCTTCCTGGAAGGTGTCTTATAGGGGACTATAGACCTTTGAATGGCTGACGTATTTCGAGGCTACGCCTCTTGCTCAGAGCCGAGGAAGGTAATGCACTAGGCCAGTGCGCCCTCTGTTTGTTTCTTTGCATGCCCTAATAGAATGAGTGGTGGCAGAGGACGAAAGTTTACATCCCTTAAGAAAATAAGCTTGTAAAATAACCTTGGAAATTCAATAAGAGAACTAGCCACTAGGAATTTCCTGCATAAACCTCCTGATATTGGGAGTCTGTCTTCCAAAAGACAGCCAGTCAGATAAAACCTAACAGTATGCACCACATCTAGAGAGTAAAGAGTAATCTCTTTGGCATATGAGGTAGACAACCAAGAGGATGGTAATACAGGGGGTTATTTACTAAAACTGGAACGTGCAAAATCTGGTGCAGCTTTGGATAAAAACCAACCAGTTCCAGGTTTTATTGCCAAAGCGTAATTGAACAAGCTGAAATTAGGAGCTGTTTGGCTACACTGCACAGCTACCATGAACAGAACCAGATTTAAGTAAATCTCCCCCATAATGTCTTCTTTAAAGTGAAAGGAGAATAAAGAAGATGACATAGGTCACAAAACAACCATGTCCCTGTAAAGAATAAGAAACAGAGACTCACAAGACAGAGCTGCCAGCTCTCAAACCCTCCTGGCTATGAGGTACCATGGAGTGTTGGAACCAGAGGATGTAGGTCTGTAAACCAGGATCTTCTTGGCCAGTCACAAGCCAGTCAGAATGGTAGGAATTTCTTCTGACTTGATTCCCCACAGATGGTGTGAAAGAGGTTACAGCAGGAAAGACACATGGGCCCTGATTCACTAAGATGTGAGTGTAATAGCAGACACTGACCATTCAGGCAGACTCCGGTCAATCAATCAGTCGTCTGACCAGCGTCTAGCAAGCTCATTGACGAGCGTCTATTGACTACTTTGCTATCACTGGCACATTTTTAGGTGCAATACCGGATATGTTCGCTAGATGGCGCACATTTGCGTTTTCATGATGGCAAAAGAATTCTTAGAATGTAATAAATACACCTGTACACCTGTATTAGAATTTTCTATTTTCTTCTATTTATTTTCTTGCTGTGTCTCCAAAATGATCAGGAAACTAATGCATTTACTAATGAATGTCATACATTCTGTACTCAAATGTTAAACATTTACACACTTATATCTCAAATAATTTATATACTTCTAATTTCCCAATATAATTATATATCTTCATTCTCTTTAATCACGTAACTATTCTATGGTAAAGACAAGTGCAGCGCTATAAATGCATGTGATCAATAATGAACGCATGTAAAAACCAAAAAGTGCAAAGAATTGCAACAATGATGTAATATTGTAAATGGTGCTAAAATAAGTTCATAGAATCATTCCTGAATAATGGAATGTCCTTCGTGTGAGAGTACCAACTCAGAGAGTGCCTATGAATGGCACGTGTGGTCTCTCCATGACGGACAGTAGTGCATGAACTTGTGAAAGGTAAACCACCCTTGGGACTGGTCTACACTCACCAGAACAAAAGTATTAATGTGTATGGGTTATACACTCCACACATCTGGGGGTGCAGCGGTATGCTGGCAGTTATGGGTTAGTCATCCAGCTCCATCCATCCATCAGGGTGGGTGCCCAAATGGTCCTGGGGAGGAATTAGCTCAGCCACAGGAGCCAGAAAGGTGCTCAATAGTGTAGTACACTGTCACGGGGGTGGATGACCTTTCACGAGTTCATGCACTACTGTTCGTGGTTATATTTATCTTGTGTAATACCATTTTACTAGTCTATATCATTTGACCAGCGCTCGCTCTATCATTTTCAAACAATGGAACTATTCTACATTATAACTCAAACTGTGTCTCCCACGGTGGTTTAGTGGTTAGAGCTCAGAACTTACAGCACTTGGGTCATGGGTTCTAATCCCAGTCATGGCTACATCCTAAAAAATGGAGATCAATTTTCTGGGTTGTGTCAGTGCCAGGAATATTGATCAAACAATTATGACTTTGTCTAATGACTAGAAAGTGGATGAATGTACTCTTCTGCCAATTAGGAAATGTGCAAGTTTCATGCCGTGTATATTTCATTGTAACATTTTTCTCTTTTAAATCTGTCTCCTTATACAACTTGACCCCCTCCCCCACCCCACCATCACCTGTCCCATATGCAAATCTATGGATCACCGCCCCACTCTTTAACTATCTATTTACTGATCAAGTGAATGTGTCTCATTTTCTATCAGCTACAGCTCAGATCTCACATTATTATACAATTGCTGATTGTATCTCACCACTAGTCTGATTGAATTCACAATTCCTGGTCAGTCCCGTTCCCTGACCTCTAATAAACTTTAGGGCCAGTTCACACTACATGTGTTTCAGTTGCTTTTTCGGCATCACAAACGCACAGAAAGAAGGTTATATGGTTGTCAATGTCATAGTTCACATCAGCGCTTGCATTTTCAGTGCATTGCAGGTGCTGTAAACAAAGTTGACCACGCTGCATTGTTTCTGCACAGAACTGTACTGGAACACATTGAAACGTCCTTGAATGTACTAAAACGCACATGTCCCTAACTACATTGAATACAAAGAAAATAGAAAAAAATAAGTGGAAGGGATATAAAAATGCAATGTAAACATGTCCAAAACGCATTCAAAATGTACTGGAACACACTAAACATGCATGCCAAAAGGGCATGAAAAAAACCCATCAGGAACACATCTAGACTGTTTCTATAGTGTGAACCAGCCCTTAGGACTTGTTCACACCATTGGTGGTGCAGAAACGCATGCAAGAACACACATTTTCCAGCACAGCAAAGAAATGCAATGCCCTATGTAGATGTGCGCAGGTACCATGATGAAAACGTTGTTGCACCTACACACGTCTATTAAAAACAGCCCCATTCACAGCCACAAATACGCATGGCACCACACTATTGTGCGGTTAGGTGCAACACACTTGGAAAATAACATAAAAATAAGCCAACATGGCTAAAACATATCTTGAAAATATGGGGACTCTGATATCCGGCGACAGTCCGTTCACGAACGAGAAGCAATTCTGCACCCCTAAAACCAACATAGAGGAAAGGGATGGTCAAATTGCTGTGCTGCTTCCAAACCACCTCTGGCATGCCAGGGTCATTATGCAGGTCCTCGATGCCAGTTCTTGCCTGCGGCCACAAAATATCCACTGGCCACGAGTGAAGGTGAGTGAAGGTGAGTGGAGGACGTGAAGGTGGATTTCTACCAGCTTCAACCGCAAGCAGTACCACTCCTGAAAAATGAGAGCAAATAATCATTGACACGTCATCATGACAGTCAATTCTCAGTGCAGGCTATCTAGAGTGTCTTTCCTTTTTAACCATTTCAAGAGTTCAAGGAAACATTCTTGGAGCATCTACTGTGTTTGGAAAGGCCAAAGGTCCCCCCCTTCCCCAGGCACACTAATGCTTATGCAGGCCATAGACGGGGAGAAAAACGGCCGATTTTTCTTTTAAAAAATGAAAAATTGGTTGTTCAAGCGGCCGACGTTGCCAGCAATGGTAAAAAAAAAAATCGGCCGATTTTCATCCCGTCTACAGCCGGCAAAAAGTGTCTCTGCAGAGAGCTCCGCTATTTCTTTGACAGTTCCTTGACATTTACAGCGGTTGCAACAATGTATCTATTTGTATCCATTTAGGATACAGATGTTTTTATTCGGAAACAAATAGATACAATGTTGCAACCGCTGTAAATGTCAAGGAACTGTCAAAGAAATAGCGGAGCTCTCTGCAGGGACACTTTTTGCCATACTGGAATTCCTCTCATTTTTCATCCTTCTTCTTCTTCTTCTTCTTCTTCTTCTTCTTCTTCTTCTTCATCATCATCCTCTTCTTCTTTTTCATCATCATCCTCTTCTTCTTTTTCATCATCATCCTCTTCTTCTTTTTCATCATCATCCTCTTCTTCTTCATCCTCTTCTTCTTCATCATCTTCATCCTCTTCTTCTTCATCCTCTTCTTCTTCATCATCTTGATCATCATCATCCTCTTCTTCTTCTTCTTCTTCATCATCATCCTCTTATTCTTCTTCATCATCATCCTCCTCTTCATCATCATCATCATCATCATCTTCTTCTTCTTCTTCTTCTTCATCATCATCCTCTTCTTCTTCATCATCATCCTCTTCATCATCATCATCATCATCATCCTCTTCTTCTTCATCATCCTCTTCTGCTTCTTCATCATCCTCATCCTCTTCTTCATCATCCTCTTCTTCATCATCATCATCCTCTTCATCATCATCCTCTTCTTCATCTTCTTCTTCATCATCATCATCCTCTTCTTCTTCATCATCATCATCATCCTCTTCTTCTTCTTCTTCTTCATCATCATCATCCTCTTCTTCTTCTTCTTCATCATCATCATCCTCTTCTTCTTCTTCTTCATCATCATTCTCTTCTTCTTCTTCTTCATCCTCTTCTTCTTCTTCATCATCATCATCCTCTTCTTCTTCTTCATCATCCTCTTCTTCTTCTTCATCATCATCCTCTTCTTCATCCTCTTCTTCTTTTTCTTCTTTTTGTCTTCCTCTTGCAGGTCACTGCTCATGTGCAGATTTTTTATCAGTAAAAAATCGGCCAATTTGCCCATCATTGCCGCGAAAATCGGCCGATCGGCAAATTCGGCCGTTTTTTTTTCCAACTTTACCGAAAAAAAAAATCTGCCAAAATACCGAAAAACGGCCGAACAAATAGCCCACTAACGATCCGAAAATCGGCCGATTTTATTTTCGGACGAAAAATCGGCCAATTTTCGACCCATCTATGGCCTGCATAAGATATGGTGTGGCCCTAGGGTCAATGTGTGTTTAGAATACTTCCAAAATGCACATACAAAAACACTCCATCCAAATGCATGTTGCATTTCTATAGCATGTTAAACAGAAGAAAAATGCACTTACATAATGTTAACATACGCAAGTAAAAGTAGACAAAATCCACATCCTTTTATTCTGGCTTCACATACATGCAGTGTGGTCTAACACCGCACTCCTGGGCAAATCACATGCAATTTGTGTGCGTTGCAATTAGAGACAAACATTTTGCACACCTCAAATTGCACCACATCCGTGCCAAAAATGTGCAGGACCCTTTTTCAGGGTATGCACATGTATTGTACTGTCCAAGGCATTGCACACTAACGCATTGCACACTAAAAATGTCAAATGCGTTAGTGTGTACAGTGCATGAGTGTAAAATGCTTTAGTGCACACTGCAGTGTACAACGCATTGCACACTGTAATACCGTGTACACCCACACATTGTAGACTGTAATGCACTGTACACTGTCATGCAGGCTGGAGCTACGCATTGCACACTGTGATACGCTGTCCACTGTCATGCAGAATCCAGCAACGCATTGCACACTGTAATACCATGTACACCCACACATTGTAGACTGTAATGCACTGTACACTATCATGCAGGATGGAGCAACGCATTGCACACTGTAATACCGTGTACACCCACACATTGTAGACTGTGATACCGTGTACACCCACACATTGTAGACTGTAATGCACTGTACACTATCATGCAGGATGGAGCAACGCATTGCACACTGTGATACCGTGTACACCCACACATTGTAGACTGTAATGCACTGTACACTATCATGCAGGATAGAGCTACGCATTGCACACTGTGATACCATGTACACCCACACATTGTAGACTGTAATGCACTGTACACTGTCATGCAGGATGGAGCTACGCATTGCACACTGTGATACGCTGTCCACTGTCATGCAGAATCCAGCAACGCATTGCACACTGTAATACCATGTACACCAACACATTGTAGAATGTAATGCATTATACGCAGTATACATGTCCAGATATTCAAAGATTAGCCATGAAGGCCTAGCTGGTTACCTATTGGGCGACCGCAGATAGCCGAATAACGCTACACTGCATCCAGGCAGCTCTGGGAGGGCGTCATATGACATCCTGGCAGAACGCGCTCTCCGTGATTGCTGTGTCCTAAGGACACAGCTGATCACGTGATGTGGTAAAGGCCAATCACAGCGGCTTTTTACCATGTGATCAGCCATGTCCAATGACACGCTGATCACCGGGAAATGCATTTGCCGGGTCTTGGCTGCACTTTCATCACGCTGTCAGAATGTGTGGAAAGTACTGCCGAGAACCAGCAGTTATCAAAGCAGGGGTCGGCCCCGATGATCAGTGCCCACCAGTGCCACCCAACAGTTCCGCCCACCTGTGGCCAGCAGTGCCACCCACCAGTGCTGCCTCATCAACGCACATCAGTGTTGCTAAATTACCAGTTTACCAAATGTTATAATATAAACAGACTTTTATTCATTATGAGCTATTTTGTGGTTTATCGAGCAAAAAGTAAAACACACAGCAGCAAGTCAATACCACCCAAAGAAAGCTCTATTTGTCTGAAAAAACTGATATAAATTTAAGATGGGTACAATGTGGCATGACCGCACAATTGTCATTCAAAGGGTAACAGTGCAGAAAGATGAAAATTGGCCAGGACAGGAAGGGGGTAGGAGTACCCAGTAGGCAAGTGGTTAATATCATTGACCCATCAATACCCAGGAGCTAATGTACAGATAAGTAGCATGTGCACCAAGTGAGATTCTGCTAGGCCCCACCCACAAAATTGCAATTACCTGTCCCTCACATGTTATTAACATATTTGCAATGGCCACACTTACTGTACATATAAGGATCATCTCCTCAGTTGAGAACTGTGCTCTCGCCATGTCCAAATGCCAATAAGGTTATCAAAATTTTCAACCAACACAAAACCTCCAACCACTTCTCATCCACTTACACTCCCCACAACCACTTCCGGGTGCGCGCGCACGTGATGACGGACTTCCAGGATAGCCGTTCATGCTCCATGGGGACACCTGTTTGGTGCTTATTTGTTTGCAATCGCGCATTTTTATGTGCGGCTACGATAGCTTTCGCAAATGTGTGTTTCTTATTGATTTGTTTTTTTAATCTTGGCTAATATTTGTTGCCAAAGGCCAAAAATCAACAAAGTGTGGACTATTTTATTACTGTAAATCGAATTGTAGAAAACCTGTAGCTGGCTGCACAGTGAATGTGACATTCATTAGTACATAACAATATTGTGGTGCAAGTGGGTTTTTTTTTTTTGGTTTTGAAAAAGCCAGTTTGCACCCACTTGCATATTCACGCTCTTACAAGCTACATTTGAGCAGATTATATAAGTATACAAAGTAACTATTAAGGTTGTTCATATATTGAACATAAAATAAACACAAAAACATCGGTCAAATATTTATTGATCAAATATATCGTCATTTATTTGGTCAGCAGGAACAAGTAGGTACAGTCAATATCTTGGCGAGTCACAAAAATAGGATTGATGTGGCAAAAATAAAACACTCCTGCTCATAAGAGCTTACAATCTAAAGATACTTCTAGTGAACTGTGTGTGCTCAGGTTATAGCAGGAAACAAAGGGGAAGGTGAATCAAGTAACATTTTCATGCACATAGGATTTACTTACACAATCACTTAGTATGAAGATCCATTCACAAAAAAAAAGTCTTCAGATCAAAATATCAAGAAAACAAAGCATGTGAAAAAAACCCTCCCACCTCTACAAATCCCCTCCCACCTCTACAAACCCCCTACACATACATTTGTCAGCAGGTTTGTCAGAAAAATGCATTGGAGTCTAAATAAGCAAGCAAAATTAAAACAAGAGCAGATTTTAAACAAAACGATTGACATGTGTGAGGCTTTCAATGCAAAGAGAAAAAACACAATCATTGTGCAATAACACACAAACACTTTACAAGGCCAAAATTATGCAAACATTTCCAGCCCACTTCCAAACACAGCCTGAGTGGTGTCTGGGGCAATTCAGCACAAAATCTCTTCTTCCCCCAAACCACTACAAGCAAGGACTTAGTCACAAACCACCCGGCCTAGTAACAGGCCAAATCACTCCCTACTGCACATCTTTATATAAGCTAGGGTGTATTTGGAGCATGCCAAACAAGGCCCCACACCCAATGAAGCCACACCCACCACTGACCTTAATTTGGTCAGTGAAAGTGTTTTCACCTGATGAATCCGCTTCCTACCTGCATTAACCCTTGGTATACAGGCCCCACAAATCAGAAAGATATATACAGTGAAATGTACATGTGCAGCATACAACAGAACATTGAGCAGGGATGTGAAAGGGAACCCCAATTGGAACCTTTATTGCTACTATGGTCACAATTCCCTCCAGATTCTTGCATGAGTTAAGACAGTCACATGACCACATCTTGTATGCAATACTGAAAATGACAAATCGATTTGACTAGTATGGTGAATTTCCCATCAATTGGCAAAACACTCCAGAAATCAAACATCACCAAACATTACACTCTGGGCAAAGCTGATTTACAAATCCTGCGACTTACAGTAAAGTTGACCATTTTAATGCAATTTTCAAGACATCTGACACAGATCTCTATGCAAATTGCCACTAAAGTAGTACATGTACTACTATAGAAATCAGTGTTTGAAACGCACCCATGTGGTCACTCTAATAGCAGACAATAGGGTGCGACTTTGCAGATGATTTACAACTTGCATGTTGTGCAAATCACATGCCAAGTCCCACTCAATGTGCACGCTATTGGAGCGTTCATATTGTTGTGGTTCAAACTTGGTTGGAGCCGCAAGTAATAATAGAGTAATGAATACACTACTTTTCATGCAATTTGCTGAGAGATCGGTGTCGATTGTCTTGCAAATTGCACTTGAAATCACCATGTACCCCGACTTTGAAATCATGCAACTTCTATGCAAGTCACATGATGTGACTGTGGTGTCAATAACACCACTTAGAAATCTGCTTTAATGTGACCGGGTAGCCCCCAGTAACATTGTTTGCGATTGCCATGCAATTGGCATTACAGGCGACTTGCAAATCGTAGACCAAGTTGCACCCTATTGGCCACTGTAGGCTCTGTTCACATCCAATTGGATTGTGAACTCGTGCAACTTCACTGTAAGTTGGGCAATTGCCGCATCGGATTAGATGTGACAGTGGTGTTAGCCCCCAGTAACATTGTGTGCAATTTGCCATGCAAAGGGCAAGTTGCTGGCCATGCCAATCGCATGACAAGTCGCATCCAGGGTGTGCAATTTCAGGTGCGATTTGTGAATTGACATGGTACCTGATATTGGATATAATGAATGTGAATGTGAGTGTATTAACGTACGCCATTTGTTGCAGCGAGAGTTCAAAGGTATTTGAAGATTTTGGCCATTTATTAGCAATTTAACATCTAGACTCAAATAGAAATCGCAATGCTACACACAATTGAAAACACAACTAGTTAGTAATTCTCTAGAAAACACAGTAAAATTGGCAAATTAAACAGTAATTTTCATTTGCATATAGTGTGAACGAAGCAGGAGAATTAACAAAGGAAATAAATCTTTGAAGGCGTGCGGTCTGCTTTGCATTTGGTGGAAAAATCCATACCAGTATTTGTGACAAGTTTGATGTGTGGATTCACCAACCAAGTCTTTTCTCTCTCGCTCACTCTTCTTTGTCTCACTGGCTCGCTCTTCTCTCTCGCTCACTCTTCTGTATGTCTCTCTTTATCACTCTTCAGTATGTTTTTCTCGCTCACTCTTCTTCATCTCACTGGCTCGCTCTTCTCTCTCTCTGTCAGCTCTTTGCTTGCCAAATCCTTCACAAAAGTGGGTTGAGTGTAAACCATCATTATCAAATCTATTAGTGTTCCAGGCTCTTATCTTACCCCATTGTATGACATTCACATAAGGTGCAGCTTTGAAGGTGTTTCAACAGACAAGGCCTCATTCTAATTCACATTTTAGGGATCACTTAGACAGAAAGCAAAGATGTTGCCAGAACATCTATTTGAAGACAGCCACACACGGAGATCATACTACTTCCTTGCCGTGGTTGGGATTCAAACCGACAACCCTAGAGTTGTGAGGCAGTAGTGCTAACCACTAATCCACGGAGCTACATTACTAATCCAGCCTGTATTTCTGTGCTGTGAATCAATCTTAGGTCCCTGGGCAAGTTCAGTGTAACTACCAGATATCTCCAATGTGACACAAATGTTGTGCTATGTTGCCAATTCACATGTATGATGGTTCTATGTATCCCAATACAAAGGATTGCAATACTAATACAGGCGTACCTCGGTTTACCAATGCCTCAGGGAACGTCATATTTGGGGTACAAATGCCAAACCATTTCAGTTAATTGGTCTGTTTACAAATGTTTGAATAATTTGGTATGGGCATGTGGCCAGGAGGGGGGGAGGCGCTCGCTTGTCCCCCCCCCCTTTCCTGACCTGCTGGGCTGCATGCTCAGATAAGTATCTGTTATGGATTTTGGGGGGTACCCCATGCTGTTTTTTATTTAATTTCAGCGTGGAGTTACCCCTTAACATCCATACGAGACCCGAAGGGCTTAGTATGGATGGGAGGGGGGACCCCATGCCGGGTTTTTTACAAATTGTTTATAATTCCCTGCAATACTTTTACATCAACTGTCAGTGGGGAACTCCGCTGACAGCTGAAACATGAGCGCTGCATTGGTTTTCGCTACTAAAATGCTGCATGAGTTGATAACATAACTCATGTGGGATTGTAGGAGCGACAGCCATGTGTTAATGTTTCAACTGTCAGCGGGGTTCCCCACTGACAGCTGAATGTAAAAAAAAAAAAAAAAAAGCGTGGGGTCCCCCCTCCCATCCATACCAAGCTCTTCGGATCTGGTATGGATATTAAGGGGGAACTCCACGCTGAAATAAAAAAAAACAGCTTGGGGATCCCCCCAAAATCCATACCAGACCCTTATCCGAGCATGCAGCCCGGCAGGTCAGGAAAGGGGGGGGGCGAGCGAGCGCCCCCCCTCCTGAACTATACCAGGCCACCTGCCCTCAACATGGGGGGGTGCTTTGGGGAAGGGGGGCTCCCCCCCAAAGCACCTTGTCCCCATGTTAATGGGGACAAGGGCCTCTTCCGTTATTGGGATAATTGGTCAGCCATTTTTTGGGATTTTAGCATATTTTGTACACCAGTAAAGTTGAAAATTTTTTGTTCCAAATTTACTGATAAAAAAAATGTGCCAAAATCCCGAAAAACAGCTGAAGAATTAACCCACTAACGGCCCGAAAATCGTTCGATTTTCTTTTCGGCAGAAAAATCGGCCGATTTTAGACCCATCTATGGCCTGCTTTACATGGGTCTAAAATCGTCCGCAAAAAAAATCGGCTGATTTTCAGCCCGTTAGTGGGTTAATTGGTCAGCCATTTTTGGGGATTTTGCAACTTTTTTTAATTGGTAAATTTGGATAAAAATTGGCCGATTTTGCAGATCGGCCGATTTTAGCTGCAATGATCGGCAAATTGGCTGATCTTTTAACAGATAAATAATCTGCACATGAGCCATGACCTGCAAGAAAAAGAATAAAAAAAAAGAATAAGAAAAAGAAAAATGCAGGCCTTAGATGGGGCGAAAACTGACCGTTTTAAAAAAAAAAAATCGGTTGTTCAATGGGCCGACGTTACCACCAATGGTAAAAAAATTGTTCGATTTTCGCCCCATCTACGGCCTGCAAATATAATAGCGAAGTAATTACTTCTGTCCCTGCAGAGAGCTGCGCTATTATATTTGACATTAAAAAGTATAAAGGTTGCAACATTGTATCTATTTGTATCCGAATAAAAACATCTATATCCGGAATGGATACAAATGGATACAATGTTGCAACCTTTATACTTTTTAATGTCAAATATAATAGCGGAGCTCTCTGCAGGGACAGAAGGAATGTTTCAGCTGTCATCGGGGTTTCCCACTGACAGCTGAATTTTAAATTATTTCCGTGAATTAAATAAATAATAAAAAAAACAGCGTGGGTCCCCCCTCTCATCCTTACCAAGCCCTTCAGGTCTGGTATGGGTATTAAGGGGGAACTCCACGCTGAAATTTAAAAAAAAAACAGCGTGGGTCCCCCTCAATATCCATACCAGACCCTTATCCGAGCATGCAGCCCGGCAGGTCAGGAAAGGGGGGGGACGAGCGAGCGCCCCCCCCCCTCCTGAACCATACCAGGCCACATGCCCTCAACATGGGGGGGTGCTTTGAGGCAGGGGGGGCTCCCCCCCCCCCCAAAGCACCTTGTCCCCATGTTGATGAGGACAAGGGCCTCTTCCCCACAACCCTGGCCGGTGGTTGTGGGGGTCTGCGGGCGGGGGGCTTATCAGAATCTGGAAGCCCCCTTTAACAAGGGGGCCCCCAGATCCCGGCCCCCCCCTACGTGAACGAGTCTGCGGTAGATGCTCCCGCAGACTCCTTCACAAAAAAAAAAAGTGTGGTGTAAAAAAAACACAGTACAGGGTCTTTGACAAGTCCTTTATTAAAACAATGTCCCCCGAAGTAGATCCAACGTCAATCACGGCGGCGGCGGCAGGGACCCGAAAAAAGAAAAAAAAAAAAAGGTTCCGCTCCCGTCGGAGGCTCCCAGCCTTGTGAAGAAGAGGCTAGCTGACAGTTCTTATATAGGTATGGGGCGGGGCCAGCCGGGCACATCATCCCCGCCCCTTACCTATTTGAGAAATGTCACCCTGTCTCTCCGCTGAGGCTAACTAGCTGAATGCAGGAGACAGTCTGACATTTCTTATATAGCTATGGGGCGGGGCCAGCCGGGAACAGCAAGCATGTGACATGGGGCGGGTCACTCGGATGATGTCCCCGGCTGGCCCCGCCCCATAGCTATATAAGAAATGTCAGACTGTCTCCTGCATTCAGCTAGTTAGCCTCAGCGGAGAGACAGGGTGACATTTCTCAAATAGGTAAGGGGCGGGGATGATGTGCCCGGCTGGCCCCGCCCCATACCTATATAAGAACTGTCAGCTAGCCTCTTCTTCACATGGCTGGAAGCCTCCGACGGGAGCGGAACCTTTTTTTTTTTTTCTTTTTTCGGGTCCCTGCCGCTGCCGCCGTGATTGACGTTGGATCTACTTCGGGGGACATTGTTTTAATAAAGGACTTGTCAAAGACCCTGTACTGTGTTTTTTTTACACCACACTTTTTTTTTTTGTGAAGGAGTCTGCGGGAGCATCTACCGCAGACTCGTTCACGTAGGGGGGGGGGCCGGGATCTGGGGGCCCCCTTGTTAAAGGGGGCTTCCAGATTCTGATAAGCCCCCCGCCCGCAGACCCCCACAACCACCGGCCAGGGTTGTGGGGAAGAGGCCCTTGTCCTCATCAACATGGGGACAAGGTGCTTTGGGGGGGGGAGCCCCCCCTGCCTCAAAGCACCCCCCCATGTTGAGGGCATGTGGCCTGGTATGGTTCAGGAGGGGGGGGGGCGCTCGCTCGTCCACCCCCTTTCCTGACCTGCCGGGCTGCATGCTCGGATAAGGGTCTGGTATGGATATTGAGGGGGACCCACGCTGTTTTTTTTTTTAAATTTCAGCGTGGAGTTCCCCCTTAATATCCATACCAGACCTGAAGGGCTTGGTATGGATGAGAGGGGGGACCCACGCTGTTTTTTTTTTTTTTTTTTTTTTTTTTTTATTGTGGACCTTTATTTTTACATTCAGCTGTCAAAATAAATATTATCTAGACCTTTGAAATAAGTAAAATCATTACAGAAATAATTATAAAGGATAAGAAACAAAAATAGAATCACTAGAACTAAGGAAATCTAGTTAGATTACATGAAGATATGCTTAGTGCTGTTTATTAAACACAATAGACGCGAGCGAGTACCGGCTCTCAGAGGAATCCACAATCAGATTCACTATTAGTCAGTGGCTAAAAAGCAAACGCCCATGGCAGAAGTCTAAAATGTGTTCTGCACATGCTCAGTTGTATCTGCCAAAGACACTGCACGGGCTTCTAGATTTTTACTGTGTCGATTTCCTTGAAAAAAACGATTTTTAACACATTTTTAATTTTTTTGGAAATAGCAGATATTGTTTAAAGTGAAGTCCTGATATTTGGCAAAGCAAATTTCTAAGTGAACATGTCTCTGCAGTGATTTTTCATGGTTTTAGACTTGCTTCTTAGCAAGTCTGTTTTGTGAGTCTGATTTCGGGCGTGTGTCTGTTTGTGAATTAGATTGGGCATCTGCTTATGGGCTCTGCTCAATAGTGAATTAGGTTGCAGGGTAAAAAATGACGGACGCCCATGAAAATTGGGCTTAAGCCCATAAATATGCGCCCACGCCCAATAGTGAATCAGGGCCATAGTGACCAGAGCGACCAGAGCCTCTATTGTGTCTGCAAGGGATCTCTTGTTCTAGATATGAACCTTTGAACTTTAAGATTGTGGTAGGATACCATCAAGTCCACGTTCAGTGTGCCCCACTGTTGGCAGTCTCCTAAAGAAATGATCACTCCCTCTGGTCAATGTGCTGCAGACTCAAAGACCACATGCCAGATTTTAAGTCTAGGTGTGAGAACCAGTCAGCAGAAGATGTTACCTTTGGTGTTGCAGTCTGAATCTTTGTGACGTAGGTGGCTTGTACACTATTACTGTGACTCTGTTGGATTGTATCCTGAGTGGCCTTTCCGTTGCAAGGTCCACTGGAATAGAGACAGTTCTATGACTTGAAGCTCCAAAATGTTGATTGATAACCTGAACTCCTCCTGCGTTAAATGCACCTGTATAGACAGGAAGCTGAGGACTCCTTCAAAGCAGAAAAGGCTCACAATCATAATGAGAATCTTCCAGTGGGAGGCAAAAAGTGTGGAATTGAGTGAAGGCAACAGCTTTGAACAACGATATCATTAGTGTAAGGACCAATTTGCATTTAAACTGAGATGATCTCCACTGCTTCTGGATGGCCTGGGCCCGTAGCTTTAGTAGATTGAATTTCTATGGAAGCAGAAAGAGCTTCATTGATCTGGTATCCAGGATCAGTCCCAAGAACTCCAGATGTTGTGTTAGGACCAGAAAGAACATACAGTGATTTACAAGCTAACTAGAATTCTACAGGGAATACAGGGTAAACTGCTTACTGTGTTGTAAGCAATGCAGTCTTTATAATGAGATCTTCAACATAGGTGACCAGAAACCTGTTCCTGGTTCTCAGTTCCTCAAACACTAGGGCCAGAATTTTTGTAAAGATTCTGCTAGCTGATGCTATCCCAAAGTGAAACCACATAAACAGGAGATGCAGATTGCCTATTACAAAGCACAGCGAACATTGGTGTGGACAGAAGATGGTGATATGGAGAAAAGCATCTCAGATGTCCACTGAGCCAATACATTTTTCCTGTTTTACGGAAGCCACAATAGGTTAAACAGATTTTATGCAGAACGTTTACAGAGAGATAAAGACATTGGGCACCTTGGGGACTCAAATGGGACAAAATTATCTATCTTGCTTAGGTACCATAAACAGGTTTGGCTAAAAACCTCAATCTAATTCCTAAAAAGGCACAAGAACTACCACTCCCTAAGCAATTAGGCCTTGTACTGCCTTGAAGAGAAAGGGGAAGATTTAAAGTGAAAAACCTGTTGTGGCATTAGCAACGGTAATGCTGTGGAAACAGACATTTACGAACTTCAACAATCTTCCTGCAACCTTGCTGTATACAAGTGGTCGTGGACCTGCAGTGGAAGGTTTGTTGGAGGTCTTTGGGGATTTAGTGAATGAGGATGGCATCTACCTTGAACTAAAGCATGGACAAGATCAAAAGGATTTAGATAGTTTCCCTTGGGAGCAATAGGTCACCTGTAAACACAAACATAAGCTCAAATGAGCAGAAAACCTCAGTTTACTGGGGCTTGAGTATTTATTATTATTATTATTTATTACAGGTACTTATATAGCGCCATCAATTTACGCAGCGCTTTACACATATATATTGTACATTCACATCAGTCAGTCCCTAACCCTCAAGGGGCATATAATCTAAGGTAGTAGATGTTTTTGCTCCAGTGGCAACCTTAATGATGGCAACTAGAGAAGTCCTGAATAGCCTTTATGTCAGGACAAAACAGACTTTCTACCTGCTCTAAACACCTGCAGTGACAAGCTAAGTTAGACAAGCTTCTCCTTTGCTAACTCCTTGGCTAACTTACAGGAAGCTCTTCTGATTGGCCCACCTGCAGCTACAAATTTTCAAAAGCTGTCTGCTTGCTACTTCCATGCTAACTATTGTTCTAACGTTTGTGCTGTGTGCTTTGATGTTGTTGCTTGTTCTGACCTGGCTTCTGTTTATTCACCTGTGTACCGACCTTGACCTGTTTGATCACTACCTGCTTCTTGACATGGATTATTTCCTCTCCATGTACGACCCACATGACCATTCTCTGTTTACCAATTCAGACTCAGATTAATACCTGTCTGTGCATGACCTGGCCTGCACAACTCTTCGTTTGCCTCTGTGGTGTATACTCACCTATCTGTGGATGTTGCCTGCATCCTTCATGGTGTTTGCTGTAGCTGCTGTATTCACTACCCAGCATTTGACCCCACATAAATATTACCTCCCTGCTCTTGTCAACTGCTTTGCCTGAAAGGTGACACTTTTCCCAGTTATACTGGTGTTACATTTTAAACTGTGAAAGAAAGCTGCACCAAGTATCTTTTAAAGGTCTGGTCTGCAGACCAATATTTAAGCGCATAAAGTCGTCTCTCACAGCGTGGGAAAAATTATGTGCATTAACATTAGAGATGAGCGAATTATTCAAAAATTCGATTCGGCTGATTCGCCGAATTTGCGGGAGAAATTTGATTCGATGCGAATTTATTCGCCGCGAATTTAACTTATTTAAAGGGTTTCTAGGCTTCAGAGAGCCTTTATATTAGTGCAGAACACTGTACCTTTAATTTAAATGCCCTTGGAGTCTGCTGGGGAAGAGAAATAATACTGTCAGTCAGTATGACATGCAGATGAGTGCCGTCGATCTTAGAATCACCGCACACTTCACTCATTTGGGCAGTCACGGGGCACGACGAAGAAGAAGAAGAAGAATGAAAAGAAGAAGAAGAAGAATGAAAAGAAGAATGAAAAGAAGAAGAAGAAGAATGAAAAGAAGAAGAAGAAGAATGAAAAGAAGAATGAAAAGAAGAAGAAGAGGAATGAAAAGAAGAAGAAGAATGAAAAGAAGAAGAAGAAGAATGAAAAGAAGAAGAAGAAGAATGAAAAGAAGAATGAAAAGAAGAAGAAGAAGAATGAAAAGAAGAAGAAGAAGAATGAAAAGAAGAATGAAAAGAAGAAGAAGATTGAAAAGAAGAAGAAGAAGAAGAATGAAAAGAAGAAGAAGAAGAATGAAAAGAAGAAGAAGAAGAAGAATGAAAAGAAGAATGAAAAGAAGAAGAAGAAGAATGAAAAGAAGAAGAAGAATGAAAAGAAGAATGAAAAGAATAAGAAGAAGAATGAAAAGAATAAGAAGAAGAATGAAAAGAAGAAGAAGAAGAATGAAAAGAAGAATGAAAAGAAGAAGAAGAATGAAAAGAAGCAGAAGAAGAATGAAAAGAAGAATGAAAAGAAGAAGAAGAAGAATGAAAAGAAGAAGAAGAAGAATGAAAAGAAGAAGAATGAAAAGAAGAAGAAGAATGAAAAGAAGAAGAAGAAGAATGAAAAGAAGAAGAAGAAGAATGAAAAGAAGAAGAAGAAGAATGAAAAGAAGAATGAAAAGAAGAAGAAGAAGAATGAAAAGAAGAAGAAGAAGAATGAAAAGAAGAATGAAAAGAAGAAGAAGAAGAATGAAAAGAAGAAGAAGAAGAATGAAAAGAAGAATGAAAAGAAGAAGAAGAAGAATGAAAAGAAGAAGAAGAATGAAAAGAAGAAGAAGAAGAATGAAAAGAAGAATGAAAAGAAGAAGAAGAATGAAAAGAAGAATGAAAAGAAGAAGAAGAAGAATGAAAAGAAGAAGAAGAAGAATGAAAAGAAGAAGAAGAAGAATGAAAAGAAGAAGAAGAATGAAAAGAAGAAGAAGAATGAAAAGAAGAATGAAAAGAAGAAGAAGAAGAATGAAAAGAAGAAGAAGAAGAATGAAAAGAAGAAGAAGAAGAAGAATGAAAAGAAGAAGAAGAATGAAAAGAAGTATTCCAGTACAGCAAAAAGTGTATCTGCAGAGAGCTCCGCTATTTCTGACAGTTCTCTGACAGTTCCTTCACATTTACAGCGGTTGAAACATTGTATCTATTTATTTCCGAATAAAAACATCTGTATCCTAAATGGAAACAAATAGATACAATGTTTCAACCGCTGTAAATGAACTGTCAGAACTGTCAGAAATAGCGGAGCTCTCTGCAGTGACACTTTTGCCGGCTGATCGGGAAAAATTCGATTCGTGCACCCGAAGTTTGCTAAAATTCGGATTCGATGCGAATCGAATTTTTCCTGATATTCGAAACAAATTCCACTTCGCCAGGTTCGATTCGCTCATCTCTAATTAATATGTGAGCAGTCTCTTAACAGTCTTATGTTCTATTTAAACAGTCTGACAGTTTGTGCTGCATGTGAACAGTAGTCTCTGTAAAGTGTAAGTGGTAACACTGGATTGAAAGTAGAGTTAGCTTTTCTATGAATGAAAACATATGTAATTAAAAAAAGTCTTCATCCAAAATGGCTTTACATTCTTACATAAATGCAGAATAAGCCGCATCATGCATTTGAAGGAACCCTACCTGTACTGGTACAATAGGCTGTGTTTGCCAATGGTTGAAGAAAACTCTAGAGCCCACAGGTATGCATTGTTAAATGACTTATACAAGAACTACTAACATTTGTTCAAAGAGAGGAGTTTTATAAATAAATCTCAAAAGCTGTTGTATATTTCTTTTAGAATTAGAATACCCCCCATGATCATGCTAGCTGCTGACCCAATCCATTCTCTATACTTTTTTCCTGGAACTTTCAGTTTTCTCTAACCCCCTCCTGCATGTCCATGTTTCCAATATTTCTAATGTTTTCTTTTTAATGCTTAAATTTTTTAATTCTTGTTGACGGTGTCTTTAGTTTCTGTATTTGTGCATCTGCCCTAACTTCAACACGCAGTTAGAATTTAATTGAGGACATCTCTGAAGCATCTATGCTAGGCTATAGGGCTGAACTCTTGGTCTTCCTTTGAATTATGTATATCATCTAAAACGACTTTGTGTACTATGTTGTTGAAAAGAGCATACTTTGCAGATCTTAGAACTATGCACATTCAGAGTACATTTTGTCCTGGAGAATAATTATGTTTTATTGCTTGTAATTGTTACACCAATGGAAAAATTAGAAATATATATTATACATTTTCCTTACTATATGTTTTTTTCGAAGTTTTAGTGCTAATGTTATTGATCCTCCTAATACCTGTTTTTTTATTCATTAGAAAAGCTAACATTACATATGTTAACAAGATTTCATCTCCAGCTTTGGATCTGGAAGAAAGACTAGAAACGTAATGTCCATGAAACAAACAAAATAATGAACTGATGGAAACATTTGAAGCTTTGAGTAGTTACAGAATTTTCAGCATTTACATCATTAATGACTTAGAAATCAAATAACTTAGAATGGAAATAATTGTTCTCATCTGGAAAGACTACAAACATCATGCCGATTTGGAAACAAAAGTGTTGAAAACAGGAACAACTTTTCTCATGCTTGTTTTAATATTTGTCTGGCCTAAAGTTCTAAAATATAAATGAAAGTCTGCAGAGGCCAAGGCTAATAATAGTATGCCCCAATGTCTTCAAGGTCAGTTTTGAATCCAGTGATCTGTTTCATATTTCTCAACCTGCTCAACTGATTTGCAAATTACCTTTTCTACTCCATGAATTGTATTTTGCATTTGCTATATGCTAAAACTACAATATTACAAACAGCTATAACATTTGCCTTTTAAATGAATGAGTGAGCCCTTGTGTCAAACATGTCAGCATCCCTCTTCCTCCAACACTCTTTACTGTTATGTTATGCATGATGTACATGCTCACCTAGTAAAAGTAATGTATGCTTTATTCAGAAACTCAGTCTTGCAGCTGTTTCTTGCCATATCTCAGCTAGGCATTGCCTCTTGCAATCCCATGTAGTGCTGCTCGCAGATTAAGGGAGTCTGGGCAAACACAAGAAACCAGTCATGCTCTGTTGCATGTCGCAACAAGGAATATACTGACCAAAAGCACTTGAAAAGCAATGTCTTTACCATTCTGCTGCTGCTGCCACTTTGCAGACTGGGAGGTGACCTATATATATTGTTTTAAAGGATAAGTTCACTTATTCAAGCAGAATTTTACATTTCGTAATAAATAGAAGTGTTTTACAATGCCATTTCTGGCCTGGGTATCCCAATCTGCTTTTCTCTCAGTTACCTCATCCACAGGACATTTAAAGTGTCACTAAACCCAGGACCCTGCATTCACTATATCTGGTCTCCCAAAGTACACAGAACATGGAAGTGCAATTATTTTAGTAAATATAAACTGCAGTATATAGCAGTCCTGTGATTTCTATCAGTGTCCAGCAGAGCGGTGGTTACAGCTTGTAGGAAGAGTTTTATTTATGCTCTAGGAGGATGCAGAACCCCTGACCTGTCTGGAGAGTGCTGATTGGCCCTGTTCTGATCACATACACTCTCCCAAGAAAAAAATACCTCTCCAGTAATATACACCAAACTTAGCATGTGCAGAGTGACTCCACACAATATGTCTTATCAGGAGATAAGAGGGGGACACTGGAAGAAGAGAAGGATCAGAGAAGTAAGGATCAAACAGCCTTTTTACACAATGCAGAGGATTAACCCCTTAGGTTCCACAGTGAGTATAACAAGCATGCTTTACTGCATATACAGACTGATTTTACTGTTGTGGATTTAGTAACACTTTAAGCACTTCCATCTTTACGGAAGTTTGTTAGACCCTCTCCTAACAAACAGGAGCATTTTACAATGTAACCAAAACATTTTTATTTTCTTAACAAGGGTTCTAAAATGTTCTATTCTTTCCAAATGAACAAATAAGTTAAAGATACACTTGAATTAGTCTGTATCATGAGTGCACCCTATAAATAAATGTGTATTTATTAAAGGGTTTACACAACTAACTAGAAATAATGTCACTTTATAAACCTATTAACACTAAAAAACATAAACCATATGTAAGAAATTCCTTTGGGAAAAATTAAACTGTACAAACAAAATCGTTACAGTTTGCCTTCAAATATAAAACTGCAATTTATTTCACATAATGCTTAGATTTAGTAGCATACAATTATTGCTTTATTTTTTTTCTATAAAAAATCTATAAAGACCAGTGCTAATCAGACCCTACAACTCATTCCATCTGAATATTTACAGACACAGCCATTAATTTAATTCTAATAATACTTTTAAGCTTTAGTATCGTTCATTGGTAGAGATGAGTTAACCATATGTGATCTAAATTAAGGTGCAAGAAAGTTAATTCAATTGGGAATTTATTCAACCTTGTCAGCACATACTGTATATATAGTGCAAACTAGCAACAAGCTAGCAACACATATCCAATCCTTGTGGTGTTATCTTTATATACAGCATATACACAAATATACGTGTGCACAGCATATGCATATTACATATTTAAAGTGATACTAAAGGTTCAGATTTTTTTTTTAAATAACAAACATGTCATAGTTACCTGCTCTGTGCTCCCTCCTCACTGGCTATGATTGACACAATGGCTCCTGCTGCTGTATTTCAGGAGAGCCACGGTTCTTGTGCACATCGCTGGATCAGCATCGGGCTCAGGTAAAGGGGCTGAGGGGGAAGCTGCACACTGAATGCATGAAGGTAAAAAACCTTTAGCTTTCAGAACCACTATTAGGCTTCATATACACTTGCAGATCCTAAACTTGAGTTTAGGAGTTTTTGGTGGTTTCTTTTGCCAAAGCCCTGAAACTCAACTCCAAAAAAGCCCATGCACACATAGGCTTTTAGCAGACTTTAGGAGCTATCACGTTTAGGTGAGGTGGGAAAATGCAAAACGTGGCGAAAATGCGTGCAAATGCGGTACCGTTGGTTCTCGGTTTGCCACATTTATCCGTGGCTGCAGCCACGGTAGGGTAGTGTACATGAAGCCTTAGTGTTTTAACACTTCCGCTTTTGAACCTGTATACCCCATATGGACCAGAGCAATTTTTACATTTCTGTTATGGGCCTATCTTTGGCAATAGCATTGTAATTTCTTAATACAGCAAAGTAGTACAGTACAGTACATTTATAATTTTTTTTCTCAAGGCAAACAATGCTTTTTTTGATGAGAAGTTATTGCAACAATTTTATTTTCTTGGAAATTTATAGACAAACATATAAAAAGATACAATGTTTTCTACTTTGACCCCTATTAGACCACTAAAAAGTGTTGCTGTAGATAGCAATAAAAATTAAAACAAATACAAGTTAAAACAAAAATTGAAAATAAATAATAAAAAAATGCAAAATAAATGGGAAGGGAGGGGCTTAATTTTTGCTGATTACAGTTAACCAAGGGTTAAAAGGGTTTAAATATGTACAAATATTTATTTAATTTTTTTATTTTTTTTTTATACTTGTAAGGTTGATTTAACTGACATTATAAAAAACTATGATCTTTGAAGCTCACTCCTTTGCTCTTCATTGAAACATAGTAAACACACAGTATTACACCCAAAACCAGAAATGTAATATTTTACATTTTACCAATCATTAAATGTGGTGGCGGCTTCTGGTTTTGTATACCATAGAGATGATCGGGGATGTTATGGTCCCTGATCAGCTCTATGGTATGCCAGCGGAACTGCAGGCTTCAGTTCAGGATTGACGGTGAGACAGTGGAGCCCAGAGAGGCACCGGAGGATGGCGGGAGAAGGGGACCTGTACAGGAATACAAAACCTGTCAGAAGTGACCAAAACTCATCAATGCAGGCCCTTTTTACTTTTTTTTGTACTTTCTCAAAAGTTAAAGCAAGTTCATTTTCAAGGAACCAGTATCTCATAGAAGATTCCCTGTGTTTTAGAGACTTTGCTGCCCTTTTTGGTTCACCTTACAAATTCTTACCTACAGTATATTTAACATAATAAGCTTGAGTGAAAATGCTATATGATTGAGTAAATATACTAAAGTATATTTATTTGAAAACATCGGAATAAAAAATAATAAAACAATAATCCTAAATATCATATTTTGCACCTTTACTATATATTCTAATAAACCTTACACATTATGCATTATATCAAGAGAGGGAAGACCCATGAATTATTGTTTAAAATATATTTGGGTTGTTTCACATTAAATCATTTGAAATGTCTTTCTTCTAAAAATAGTAGATTTGGAGGTACCTGTAGTGAAATAAACAAACTATGATGTTATTACTTAATAAATACTGATAGGCAGATTACTGTTTTAATTAGATACTGAGCATAAAGAAATTGCACAGTGTTGCAGTCTGGAACCAAATTGTATGTAAATAGGATTTTTACCATTTGATTTGCACAAAATATTGTGCAGATTATACACGAAGGTCCTTTTTTTAATAGTGACAAGTTAATTTAACAAATATGCAGACATTTTTCATGTTATATACATATTCATCACTGTGAATCAACAACCAGCAGAATCAACTTTAGCTGAAAGTACAGCTGCAAGTATAGAAGTGTACCCATTTAGTTACCATGGTCAGATGCAGCCACAGGTCCCTTTAACTCCATTTCCCACAACCCCCGGATTTCTGGATATGCCTGGGGAAAATATGTTCCTCTGCTTCTATCCCTAAGCAGCTCAGATAGTCTAATGAGACATAGGTAGCTGGGAAAATAGTTAGAGGCCAGGTGAGCTGCCCATTATTGCTTCTAACTTTGCACCTGCTTAGTAAATGGCAGTTTACAATCTCTCCATCTGATCATTCAGCTGATTAACTATTCTGTTAAATTCTGAATCTATGAACAGGATTGGCCATGTCTGACAATGGAGATGGGAGTGGAGTGAAAAGGCAACCTTTGGTAAAACTCCATAAGTAAACAGACAACCTTCCACTCATGCAATAATGACCCCCTCATTCCTGGCAGGATTCCTGCCAAAACAATTACCCAAGCACGCAGGGTCAGGTCAGGACTTGGGTGACTGGGACATGAGGTTGCAAGGCCTAATGTAATCATATGGGTTCCCACTCACTTAGCAGGCTGACCTGGCCATTAATAGCTTAGAGAGGGAAACAAATGGTTAATCATGTCCCTCCCTTAACAAGGTAGTTAACCACTTAGAAGATGTGTATAGCCATGTGATAACATTGGAAAATCCATTCCACAATAAACACTGGAACTGCAAGACATTGCAGCAGATATTTGCCATAGGTAAAGAAGTCGTGTGGACAGCAATAAATTATAGTAGTATCTTCTCAGTATATTCGATGACTTTATGAATGTTGTTTGAGAGTACTTAAAAATTTTGTTTCCTTTTAACATTTGATTTTGAAATGAATATAATTTCCTGAACAAAAACCACATACACTTAGAAACTTGAAAACAAACATTGATTTGAACTAAGAACTAGAACATTTAACAATTGCTCTTAAAATGAAAAATTCAGAACAAAATTCTGCAAGTGTATTGCCAGGTTTAGGGACTATATTACAGAGAGGGGCCTTGATGAGACAATGTGGCTTTCACATCCATCTAGCCCTGGCTTAGTTGACCCATTTTAGTGATTGTCTTCAAAAGGCATACATCTATTGTTACTTGTGTAGTGCTACCCCCACAGAAGCCACTTGGTAATTTGGGTTCTCTGTTCTGCACCTCACCTGCCCCTCTGATATACCTCATTGAATGACAGTTACTGCAAACATATATAAGAACACGAGAACAGATATCTTTAACTTGGCTGTGAATTAGCACCAGGAAATAGACAAAAGACTATTTAGTGGTAAATGAACTCAATGTATTTGTAAAGGTTAGAATTAATGGTGGTTTGAGCTTAAATGAACACACAGAAGGTAGGTTCAGACACACTCCGCTGGACTCACTATGCCAAG